>NC_053389.1:507473923-508073923 GCF_905171765.1 Bufo bufo | reverse complement strand
GCTAAGCAGCAGGTATGCGGTTGATGGGAGACCGATTGCGACTTTGGCGCCCCGTTACATTTATTCACTTTGCCTGTTTCTCCATCTTCACTATAGTATCATGAAGAGTGACCACAAGGCACCACATTGTGTGATGTTAATTATGTCCTTCAAAGACATTTTTTTAGCTTTTTTCTTCAAAATACTATGTTTGATGGGTTATGGTTTCCTTTAAAATTTTAATACTTAGAAGATTAGATGATACAGTTGATAAAAGGTCTGATTCTTCTAAATTAATACAAAAAAAAAGCATCTGATCAGTGCACAGGAGCGGAACTAGCTGCAGGGCCACTACAAAATAGCACAGTATTGAGCATTAGGGACTGACATTTAATCCGGATAATTGGTTATCACCCAGTGGGCTAAAACAATGCGCAGCATAATTATGACTTAAAAGGGAGTGCAAAACTGTGTTAATACTGTGCTTGACTGGGAAATTGATGGTAAGCTAACATTGCGATGTGTGCTTGTACAGTAACACAATATTTGTACAATGGTAGTGGTAAATCAAGGCCTCAGGCTGGGTTCACACTTGAGTGTATTCGATAAGCGCTTTTTACAGGCGTTTTTGAGGCGTATTTTGGGGCTTTTTTGTATTCTGGAAATGCTCGTAGTACGCGCGTTTGTGTGATTAACCACAGAGGCATCCAATGAAAAACTGCCACAATATGCGCGACAATACACCCCAAAGAAGCTCTTGTACTTCTTGGGGCGTAGGGCATTTTACAGCGCGTTCGTATGCGCTGTAAAACGTTTAGGTGAGAACCATGCCCATAGGGAAACATTGGTTTTTGCCTGTTAAGCGTTTTACAGCGCGTAGGAACACGCTGTAAAACGCTCAGGTGTGAACCTAGCCTTACAGGTAACTGCTTGGTTTTTATTATATACTAGCAGAAAGACCCGGCTTTGCACGTGTATATTTAATCTATTTCATTTAATGTGTGTGTGTGGCGTTAAAAGACCCCACAGCAGCTGCTCCTTTAATAGTTGCCCATCCCCCTTAACAGTGACCTCCACAGTGCCCGCCTCTTTATCAGTAACCTCCACAGTGGCCTGCCCCCTTAACAGTAACATCCACATGAACGCCCCTTTAACAGTGACCTTCACAGCAGCTTCCCCTTTAATAGTGACCCCTGCCCCCTTAACAGTGACCTCCACAGTAGCTGCCCCTTTAAAAGTGGCCCCTGCCTCCTTAACAGTGACCTCCACAGCAGTTTCTCCTTTAATAGTGGCCCCTGCCACATTAACAATGACCTCCACAGTGCTATATAGTGTCATCCACAGATCCCCCCTCTACATAACAGTGCACAGATCCCCCTCCACATAACAGTGCCATACACAGATCCCCTCCATAACAGTGCCACCCACAGATCCCCCTCCCATAACAGTGCCACCCACAGATCCCCTCCATAACAGTGCCACCCACAGATCCCCTCCATAACAGTGCCACCCACAGATCCCCTCCATAACAGTGCAACCCACAGATCCCCTCCATAACAGTGCCACCCACAGATCCCCTCCATAACAGTGCCACCCACAGATCCCCTCCATAACAGTGCCATCCACAGATTTCCCATAACAGTGTCATCCACAGATCCCCCATATCAGTGCCATCCACAGATCCCCCATAACAGTGCCATCCACAGATCCCCCTCCCCATAACAGTGCACAGATCCCCCTCCCATAACAGTGCCACCCACAGATCCCCCTCCTATAACAGTGCTACCCACAGATCCCCTCTATAACAGTGCCACCCACAGATCTTCTCCATAACAGTGCCACCCACAGATCCACTCCATAACAGTGCCACCCACAGATCCCCTCCATAACAGTGCCACCCACAGATCCCCTCCATAACAGTGCCTCCCACAGATCCCCTGAATAACAGTGCCATCTACAGATCCCCCATAACAGTGCCATCCACAGATGCCCCATAACAGTGCCATCCACAGATCCCCCCCATAACAGCGCCATCCACAGATCCCCCATAACAGTGCCATCCACAATTTGTTTTAATATGGCCTTTGAACATAATTTTTCAAGTAAAATCATATAAACCTCTTTTTTTTGTAATTTTGTTGTTTTTTCCCCGATTAATCGATTAAATTATCGACAACTAATCGATTATTCAAATAATCGTTAGCTGCAGCCCTACTATTTATTAGTATTTATGCCTGTGCAGAATGAATTAAAATCCCCTCTGAAGCCAGGCTAGTGTTTTTGATCTCTCAATAGAAGGTTTATTACTATGAATGGTCATTAGAAGAAGCTTTACTCACCACCTTATTAGTATTCTTGGTTGTCATGAGATTTCTCTCTCTGTAAAGAGAGTTTATCTACTGTAGCTGGTATGGGTTATACTGCAGCTGCTGTTGTTTTCTGTTGTTAAGTGTTACTGGATAGTACATCGACCATGGTATAAAAATAAAGAAATTAGACAGAAACATAAAAATTACAAACGTGTGGTGCCTAAAGTTTCTCTTTAGTTAGGCGACTTTTAAGCACAGCTTGACACAATTCCTTATCATTCTTTCATGCGTTTTGCAGCACATGTTGAAGGGCTGGTTTACAGATCAGTTTACAAACAGAATGAAAAAGCATTGTTTTAGGAAACACTCCAAGCGTAATGTATGCGTATTGTACTCTATATACTTGTTTGTTTGAGCAAACCTTGCCTCAAGCCTTACTTGTCTACCCTCAAGCTGCATTTAATATTAATGCTTAACTGAATGTGTTGCTCCGTAAAGTCCCAAACTGAGAAAGAAGAGTTTGATTAGAACTTTTGATTTCTATTAGATGTGAAGCTTTTGAATAAAAAAAAAATCAGATTTGGTACTACCTTTCTCATTTCAGTAATTGCATGTGGTTATCCAAAAGAATGGGTCTACAACAGAACACCATGTCCTCCTCTGTATGTACTGACAGTTTACAAACACATATAATTTTACATATATAGGCATCCCCGGAAGAAGCCTGTTAGGCGAAACGGCGTTGGGTGGAGGAGGCTGCAGGGTCGAAGTGCCACACACGGTAGTACAGCGAATTTTCTGTTTCTTATCTTTTGCTCCCGCCTTTCCAGTGATTAACTTTTAAAGTTCTTTGTTACCTTGATATGCTGGTAGTGGCAGGTGCATGCTCTGTTATTTCCATTATGTTGTTGTTTGCTGCTGCCTCTGTGGCCCGCTGACTCTGTGGCTTCCTCTTTTTCCTCTCTTTTGTGGGGGTTCTATTTACTGCTAATTTTACTGACCATCGTTCTATGTATTTTTGTCATATTCAATAAAGACATTTTATTATCTCTATACGGAGGTTTGTGTTTACTCGGTTATGGTGATTTAGGAATTAATACCTCTGTTCATTAGTTATTGGTATCCAAATTTTTGTTATTTGGTGCTTTATATATATACATTGATAGAAATTACAACTTAAAGGTGTCCTCCGGGAATTAAAATAAAATGACTGACAATACTTAAATATTACTTTACTATAAATATATTTCCAAATACCTTTCATGAGTTATAATGGCTCTTTTTGTCTAGGGAGCAATCATTAGGTGAAATAAAATGGCCGCCGTCCTATTAGTACACACAACACCTGTCCTAATGACACAGGACAAGTTACTTTACAAGACTAATCTAAAGAGCTGCCTAATCCTCCTCTCTTACTTGTCAGGGATAATGGGGGTCATTTATTATACTGAAATACACCTAAATTAGGCGTATTTCAGATGCGTTGCTATGTGCGGATTCACCCGGCTCACGCCAGGTCGAAGATTGTGGGTGTAGCATAGGCGGGGAAGGGGACGGAAAGGCAGGCCCGTCTCATTTACCGTTTTCTATTAAAATGTTTAAATGTAAGACAGCTAGAAGCAGCGATGGATACACTGAAGTTATGTAGAAGCCTGAGCCTCTTCATAGCTTTGTCGGATCCCCTGTCAGAGCGGGGGCTTTATTAAGACTGGCGTCTAAAACGCTGGTCTTAATAAATGTGCCCCTATGAGTCTAAACTAATTTAAACATACCTTTATCAAAAAGGAAAAAATCACCAACCAGTCAAAATCTGGTGTTTAGAAAAGGATAAATGTTACGGATGGAAGTCAGTGGTTAGGTGAGCGTATGCCCCCTGTATATTAAAAAACGCATTTCTGCACTCATACATATACACAGTGAACCATCAAGGGTGTTTAGGAGATTCAAAATGCACTATATGAGCATGAAGACTGGTCACTATAGCAGTGCCTTATACGCTGACACTCTGAGATGGGGCATATAGGGTATTGTGAATCTCCTAAATACTCCTGTGCTTATGTATGAGTGCAGAAACGTGTAGGGTGAGAAGCAGGGCAAGTTGAAAATGTATTTGCAATGTTTCAGCAGAGGGATATTAGAATGCATGTGTGGGAGAGGGATGCGCTCACCTAACCACTGACTTCCATCCCTAACAATTAGCCTTTTCCAAACACCGTCAATAAAGGCATGTTTTAATTATTTTTGTCTAAACTAACAAGACAAAAGTCAATTTGACTGCTTTTTGGGCTACCAGGAAGAACTCTCAAAGACTTCACTCTAAAACAGCCCATATCGTGTCTATCAGGAGCAGATCATACATTTATTTTATGGGCATTGACTTTCTGAACCTTGGGATTTGTGCAAATTTGGTCCACAGCAGAAACCTTGTAATTTTAATTTTAATTTATACATAAAATAATTCTGATTTCAATATAAAATGCACACTTTCCAATTTCCAAGATTGTTACAATTTAGATTTTACTGTGGATATGATCATGTAATGTTACCCCTTACATTGCAATGAGTGAAATCCATCCGGCTATTAGTCACACTCTGCAACTGTCCCATTCATTTAAATGGTATTTGCAGAAATCCTTCTGCAGAAAGAATCCCATGCATGGAAGGATTTTTTTGGGTCATAGAAATTTCTGCTGCCTTATGTGAGTATACCCTAATAAAAGGTGGTACAAATGCAGTGAACCAGCTCACCATGCTGGTGAAGTTACGCAGATGCACAGGCATGCCCAGAGATCAGATTCAGGAAACCAATTATAGCACTCCAGTGACTTCAAGTAAAACTTCCTATGTACTGTAGAAAAATAGTGAAACACTGATCTGATAATAGCATAACTTAGCTTACGTGTTACGAATATACAGATTCTTAAAAGGTGGCTTGAGTTTCAAAATCTGCAGCATGCCTCAAAATCTGCACTGATTTTTCCCCATGCTATGCAAATCTAGCTTTATAAAGCCCTTTTCACCTGCATTGTATTATGCATTGTTGGAGATTTTTGGCACCAAAACTGCCCCAGAAATCTGCAAAACATAAACGTCATGTGTTAACATTACCTGGACATGAGGTTGTTGATTACATAAGGGTGGCCAACATTTACAAATGTGCTTCTGCCTTAAATGTGGTGTAAAATGCGACAAATGTTGCATCATATTTTAGACATTATTTATGAAGCAGATGCACCAAAAAGAAGGATCCACTGTGCTTCGCTCAATAAATTGCATGTCTTAGTGGAAGCATCAGGCTTAAAGGGGTTGTCTCATCTCAGACAATGAGGGCATATCGCTAGGATATGCCCCCATTGTCTGATAGGTGCGGGTCCTATCTCCCAAACGGAGCCCCCCAAATTGGTGGCTGGAGGACTCCAGTCCGGCCACCACCAAGCTCTCTCCCCATAGGAGTGAATAGGAGCGCACCGTGCATGATCGGCCACCGCTCACATTCACTTCTATAGGCCCGACGGAATAGCTGAGCTAGTGCTTGGCTATTTCAGCGGTCCCATAAAAATAAATGGAGGGTGGCTGCGTATGCACAGTGTGTCCTCCACCACTTTCAAGGCTCCTTTCTCAATGTAGGTGCAGGTACCAGCTGTGGGACCCACATCCATCTGACAATGGGGACATATCCAAGTATCCAAGAGATATGCCCCCATTGTCTGAGATGAGACAACCCCTTAAAAATTCAATATGTGCCAAGATTATAGCAAAATAATTTGGTGCCCAGAAAGCCATAGGTTTTTATAAAGTTAGACAAAAGGGGATGTATCAAAATGGCTTCCTAGAAAACTCACAAATGTTTGCACAAGTCCTGTTTGCACTCAAATTTGCGACTGCTTGCCATTTGCCAACACATTCTGCACTTTTACAAAAAGTGGACGGGGTGGGCCATGGGCAGGACCTCTGCAGCTTAGCACATTAAAAAATATGTATACCATTAAACTGATGCATATTACGCCTGAAATTTATGTAAGATGTGCAAGAATTATTAAGTGGTGTGCCTCTTAAAGAGATTCTCTGGGAATAATGTCTTTTTTTTTTATATAAATGCCTGCAGCCTGCGTCTGTAAATAGAAAATTCCTATCTACCTGTTCACCGCCGCTCTGGTCCTCCACGCCGGCTGCCGTTCTGGTCCCTGGATTGTGTACCTGGCAGTGCATAGGCCTGGTCACATGTTCCACTGCTGCCAGTAACTGGCTTCAGCAGTGATGTGCTGCGTGTGGCCTCATCACCACTGAGCCAGTTATTGGCTGCAGTGGAACATGTGACCTTGCCCGATGGATGTAAACTGTCTGGGAACTGAAACATGGACGTGAGGTAGCCAGCATGGAGGACCATGGAGCAGCGGGTAGTAGGTAAGAATGAATTTTCTATATATGGAGTGCTTTAAAAAGACTTAAAGGGAATCTCTCACCAATTTTATGGAGTCTTAACTAAGTGCAACATAAACTAGTGACAGATCTCCTTAGCAGGATGCTGGGTCACTTTCTTTAATTGACTCAGAATTTAGCTAAAATCTTGTATTGAATAGCTCCAGTACATGCTGAATGAGTCCTGATATTCATGAGCTCATGGCTCTACCCGCCCACCTGCTGCTGATTAGTACGGAAAAAACTGTCAATCAGAGGCAGGTGGGTGGAAGAGCCGTGAGCTCATGAATATGGGGACTCATTGGCATGTGCTTGAGCTGTCAAGATATAAAAGTGAGGGCAGCAGAAATTGGACAGATTTCCTTTAATTCCCTAAGAAGCCCTGTAAATTCCAGCCTTAATAAGCCCCCCCCCCCCCTGTGTCTAGCCATGCACCAAATTTATCATAAAATCTGAGCCACTAAGATGAATTTGGCACATCTTTAGACAGTCGATGCTTTCACCGTCTACATTTTAGACAAGATTAGCAAATCTGCCCCACTGTTTGTTCAGAGCAGTTGGATTTTCCTCTAATGGGGCGCCACCTCTGTGATATATTATAGAGATGTGCTGGCATATCATTACTGAATTTTAATTAAAAATCACAGCATGATAGAACCAACTAGAGAAAACAAAAATCACATCTGAGCCGCAAACACGCTCCTAATTTTTGCTACTCATTTTCAGCTCTTTTTGTGCTCATGTTACTAAGGACATATTTTATAATGCCAGGGAAGCGTTTTCTTTTGCACATAGGTCAATAGAAAAGGTGATTTCCTTTTAATCCATAATTACTATGCGCTATATTTTACATCTGAGAAAAAAATGCATATTGTTTGTAAAGAATTACCCTAAGAAAATGCTTTTATTTTTCAGTAAATGGCATAGTATCACCAAGGCGATGAATGTTTAAAGCATTTTTACATCCAGCTGCCTCTCTTGGTAATTAGGCAAGTATAATGGCACTTGCTTAGAGATAGCTAATTACAAAAATCTATGGCTCCCAAGACTAATTATTTGAGTAATGATAAGATATTAGCCATTTCTAAATTTCAGCCTCAGTGAACCATGCAGCATGCCAACATATAAGCAATATATGTCAGGAAGTGCATAAATTAGAATACATCAAACACCTTCCCAGAATAAGGCTGTGTAATTTCGTCTCATTTTGGACTATCTTCTTTTGTGCTTTGTCTTAGCGATTTCAATATTTTCGATAACATGTGGTCGCAAAATGCTGATTCCCAGCACAGATAAATATCTACAAAACGAAACTTTCTACATCCTTTCAGTAAAGTCATTTAGGTTCATTTCAGAGTTTATGATCAGTCATTAAAAACATCATACTCTTTGAATGACCGTTTTTATCATTGTAAAGAATGTGATCTTCATGGGGTTGTCCTGGACTTTAAACTAGATGACCTATCCGGTGAGCGCGTCCTCCATCCCCTAGACAACGAGCTGCAGGGGAGCTGAGCGCCGATAATGGTGAGTCGGCGCTCAGCTGTATTGGACTGTGTAACGTGAGTCACCACTTAGGGCTAATTAAACAGGCAGCCTGCTGGTCACAGGTTGCCTGTGATTGTTCTTTGCTACCCTGTGTTACATTCTAAATGGAAGTCTTACTTATGTTTTTTTCCAACACTATCGTTATTTTTCATTTTTTTGCTTTCTATTGCAAAACAATTAGTTCATTGATTATTTTTTGAGGCCAGATATTAAATCTCTAATTCTTTGCTGTATATTGATGCAAAATATATCTACATGGTGTAACCCATATGGGCTAATAGGACTTTACTTCAGCGGCAAGGACAAACACAACATATTTTACCTTACATCTTTAGCCTTACACTGACAAGCAAAAGGGTAACAATGTTTTGAACTTCTGACTTTCAGGCTCCATATCTCACCATCCACTACAGCGTCGAATGTGTGACTACCATCATTTTATAGACAATCATCTTGGATATCTTATACATAAATTGAACTTGCAACTATTTAGCATATGATTAGTCATGTAGATTCTTGTCATGTAACTGCATTGTTACTGTTTTGCTACTAAAATTCTAAATTTAAATTTAAATTATTTTGCTAGTATTTTATAAATTCAACTTTGGCTTTCATCACTGCCTGAATCCTTCTGGGCATCCTCTCGATCTGATTCAAGCCTGTCTCAACCAAAATCTGTTCCCAGTTCTCTACATGTTCAATAATGGTGCATACTTGTTGACTCACTTGGGTGTGCGCTAAAAATGACAAGACAGTCTTACTCTGCAACTCAGTATGAATTCAGCAATACCAAATATGTATAGATTTTTTTTGTTTTACTACTTTTAAACAAATAACCTTTGAAAAAATCTAACTTTTCTTTGCATCTCCATTTTCTGACAGTCATAACCTTTTTATATTTCTGTCCACTGAGCTGTATGAGGGCTTGTTTTTTGCAGGACGAACTGTAGATTTATTGGTACCATTCTTGTGGTATGTGTGACTTTTTGATCTGGTTTTCAGATTTTTTTCCGTTACGGCGTTCACCGCCCAGGAATTTTTATTTATTTATTTTCTTACATTTTAATAGTTCAGACATTTTTGGACACGGCGATGTTTATTTTTTTATATTGTTAATATATACAGTACAAACCAAAAGTTTGGACACACCTTCTCATTCAAAGAGTTTTCTTTATTTTCATGACTATGAAGGCATCAAAACTATGAATTAACACATGTGGAATTATATACATAACAAACAAGTGTGAAACAACTGAAAATATGTCATATTCTAGGTTCTTCAAAGTAGCCACCTTTTGCTTTGATTACTGCTTTGCACACTCTTGGCATTCTCTTGATGAGTTTCAAGAGGTAGTCCCCTGAAATGGTCTTCCAACAGTCTTGAAGGAGTTCCCAGAGAAGCTTAGCACTTGTTGGCCCTTTTGCCTTCACTCTGCGGTCCAGCTCACCCCAAACCATCTCGATTGGGTTCAGGTCCGGTGACTGTGGAGGCCAGGTCATCTGACGCAGCACCCCATCACTCTGCTTCATGGTCAAATAGCCCTTACTTTCAAAGTTTTCCCAATTTTTCGGCTGACTGACTGACCTTCATTTCTTAAAGTAATGATGGCCACTCGTTTTTCTTTACTTAGCTGCTTTTTTCTTGCCATAATACAAATTCTAACAGTCTATTCAGTAGGACTATCAGCTGTGTATCCACCTGACTCCTCCTCAACGCAACTGATGGTCCCAACCCCATTTATAAGGCAAAAAAATCCCACTTATTAAACCTGACAGGGCACACCTGTGAAGTGAAAACCATTTCAGGGGACTACCTCTTGAAGCTCATCAAGAGAATGCCAAGAGTGTGCAAAGCAGTAATCAAAGCAAAAGGTGGCTACTTTGAAGAACCTAGAATATGACATATTTTCAGTTGTTTCACACTTGTTTGTTATGTATATAATTTCACATGTGTTAATTCATAGTTTTGATGCCTTCAGTGTGAATCTACAATTTTCATAGTCATGAAAATAAAGAAAGCTCTTTGAATGAGAAGGTGTGTCCAAACTTTTGGTCTGTACTGTATGTAAAATAGGGAAAGGGTGTTGATTTAAACTTTGAATATTTAATGTTTTTACTTTTTATACTTTTTATTTAATAACTTTTAGCCCCCTTAGGGGGCACAACCGGGGATCTTTTGATCCCTTGTCCTATTCACTCTAAGAGATCTATTATGGTGAATAGGATTTTCACATGCTCCTTGCTGTGCTTTGCTTTGTGCACACTGCAGCAGGGAGCTTACCATGGAAGGTTTTAACCCCTTCCCGACCAGCGCCATAACAGTACGGCACAGCGGGAAGTGACTTCCCGAACCAGCACCATAGTACTAGGGCGCGCTGATCGGGCGGTGCAGGAGCTGAGCTCGCCTGATCAGCTGCAGGGGACCGGCTGTTCCCGTTATCTGGACCCCTGCTGTATGTGCCAGCTGAAAACACAGTTGCCGGCGCATAAACCCTCACTATGCCACAGTGACCGCGGGGTGTGTGGAGGGAGGGAGCTCCCTCCTCTTCCCCATTGGGTCCCCGTACTGCTGTGATGGGGACCCGATAGCTGGGATGACAGTCCGATGCCTTCCTTAGGCATTGTGGCTGCCTTCCCTGTTAGGCCTCATGCACACGGCTATAGTGCGGCCGTTCCATGCATTTGGGTTCTCAGTTTGCGGTCCCCAATGCACGGGTAATGTCCGTGCGGCGGCCGGGACGGATCGAGACCCATTCAACTTGACGAGGTCCGTAATCTGTCCACACTGCAAAAAAAATAGAACATGTTCTATTTTTTGGCGGTGCGGAGGCACAGACTCATAAGTGCTTCTGTGGGGTTCCGTGCCTCCGTTCCACACAGCAGCTCCGGATTGTGGACCCATTCAAGTGAATGGGTCCTCATCCGTGATGCGGGGAGCACACGGCCAGTACAGGACACAGGCAGGAAGCTGTAAGTGTATCACAATGGTAATACACTTACAGCTAATGCATAATACAGATGTATTGTAATGCATTGTACAGGGGATTAGACCCCCAATAGTTGTGGGGGGAAGAAAGTTAAAATAGAGTTTTGCATAATAAATAAATAAAAGTTTCAATTAAAAAAAAACAACAACATTCTTTTTCCCATAATTAAGTAATAAAGATTTTTTTAAAAATAGGGGAAAAAATGAAAATTATACATATTAAGTATAGCCGCGTCCGTATTGAACGGCTCTATAAAAATATCACATGTGAATGCAGTAAAAAAAAAAAAAAACTGTGTCGCCTTCCCTCACAAAAAGTTTAAAACCAAGCGATAAAAAAGTTACGTACCCCAAAATGGTACCAATCAAACCGCCATCTCATCTCGCAAAAAATGAGACCCTACCTACGACAAACGTCCAAAAAATAGGGCAGTCAGAAAATGGCAACACAAAAACAAGCTTTAATTCTGTTCAAAAATGCATTTACGGTGTAAAACATAAAAATAATACACATATTGGGCATCATCGCGTCCGTAACAACCTGCTCTATGAAAATATCACATTATATGCCTCCTCAGGTGAATACTGTAAAAAAAAAAAAATACGCCAAAACAGACTTTTTTTCACCTTGCCTCACAAAAAGTGTAACACCAAGTCTTATGTACCCTAAAATGGTACCAATGAAACCGTCACCTCATCTCGCCAAAATGAGCCCCCACATAAGACAATCACTCAAATAATAAAATCCAATGATGCCCATAAAACAATCCATCAAAATTTGCGCTGCAAAAGCCATATGGCGCTCCTTCAATTCTGAATCGTGCCATGTGGCCCCTCCCCCCCCAGCAGTTTACCACCACATATGGGGTGTTGCCGTTTTCAGGGGAAAATGGGTAACAAATTTTGGCTGCTTTTTCTCCTGTTACCCCTTGTGAAAATGAAAAATTTGGGGCTAAATCAACATTTTATTGGAAGAAATTAAACTTTTCATTTTAAAAGCCAAGTGTTTTTCAAATTCCGTTAAACACTAGGGGGTCAAAGTGCTCAGTACCCCCCTTAATATATTTTTTGAAGGGTGTAGTTTCCAAAATAGGGTCACTTTTTGATGGTTTCCACTGTGACATTGTAGCAAAATCTGCTGCCAAAAACCATATGGCGCTCCTTTCCTTCTGACCACTGCCACGTGCTCCGACAGCAGTTTACTACCACATATGGGGTATTTCCATAAACTGCAGAGTCAGAGTAATGTATATTGAGGTTTAGTTTGCTGTTGACCATTGCTGTGTTGCAAGAAAAAATTGATTAACATGAAAAATCTGCATAAAAAAATGACATTTTGAAATTTCTACTCCATTTTCCTTTAATTCTTGTGGAACACCTAAAGGGGTTAACAAAGTTTCTAACATCAGTTTTGAATAATTTGAGGGGTGTCGTTTCTAAAATGGTGTCATTTATAGTTGGTTTCAATTATGTAAGCACCTCAAAATCACTTTATATCTGAATTGGTGCTTAAAAAATGGTTTTGGAAATGTTGTTAAAAATAAACTTCTAAGCCTTCTAAGGTCCTAAAAAATAAAATGACATTTACAAAATGATGCCAACATAAAGCAGACATATAGGGAATGATGACTGATAACTATTTTATGAGGCATTACTATCTGTCTTAAAAGTAGAGAAATTTTTGGTAAATTTTGGATAGGAGAAATATATTGACTCAAATTTACGTTGAGTCGTTGAGTGCAATTTGTCACGAGAAAACAGTCTGACAATGGCTTGGGTAAGTAAAAGCGTTCCAAAGTTATTACCAAAAAGTGACACATGTCAGATTTGCAAAAAATGGCCTGGGCAGGAAGGTGAAAACTGGCCCGGGGTAGAAAGGGTTAAAAGCATCCAGGCTACTATGTTAACCAATCGGAGCCCTACAATTTCACTGTGGGGGCTCAGATCGGAAGGCAGAGGGAGCCGCATCCCTTTGTCTAACGCCACAGGTGCCACGATCAATGTTAATCACAGCACCTGAGAGTTAAACTTTAAATGACAGGGTCCAGAAGGATTGCCTTTCTTCTTTATTGTGGCTGGTTTCTGGCTGTATGATACAGCCGGCACCCGCCGCGTATTGAGCTGGCTCACTGTAGCACCCCTCTCCATATATTCACTCTACCACCATGACTTACTGGTACGTCACGGTGGTTAAAGGGGTAAACCAATCCTCTAGCCCTGCCCAATCCAACTCAATCCCCTTTGTGCCTCAGTAACAATAATGAGGAGCCTCCACACTGTATTGATGCCCTATAGTGCTCCCACACAGCACTGATGACCCCTTACTGTTTCCTCACAGTAAAGATTACCCCATGTTAGTAGTGGTGCCCCTTATAGCACCATATACAGTAAAATTGCCCCCTAAGTGCCCCTAATTTTGCCCTCTTAGTGTCTTCCCGCACAAAATGATGCTGTTGTAGGGAGGATCAAGACTGCATGACCTGTGTGCCCATTAAGTGCCGCCCTCATTGCAGGATGATCCCTAAGTACAGCCAGCACACTCTGTGATGCCCCCAGAATGTAAGGTGCCTGCTAAATGCCCCCACATAATATGAGACCCCTTTAATTCTCTACACTTAGTGTAATGCCTCCATACGTACCGCGCCACAGCGTGATGACCCTATAAGTGCTGTATACCCAGGATGATCAGGATGATGTTTGTAACTGCTCTTCACACTGTATGAGGTCTCCAGAAGTGCCCTGCACACAATATACACCCCCCATATGTGGCCTCACACAGTATGAAGCACCCAAAAGTGCCATATGGAGCAAGTTATTATTGAGTTTCAAGGCTAATTAAAGTAAGCTTACCAAACAGCAAGTACGTTCATTTCAGATACTGGAATGTTTTACTGTTCTCTTTTTATATTAATAAAATACAAGTCGTCTTTTTCAGTTACGGTTCAGTAATATTCATCTGGTACAGCTACAAACTGGTTGCTTCACGTTCACTTTGCAGCCTAATTTGCAAGAAAAACTGTCTTATTAAGAAAATGAATATCATTTTTGTTCATTTAATTTTGCTAGTACTAGGTAGGTTTGTGTATTAGATTGATGTAAATGGCAAAAGTAGTTCTCTTGAGATTAACTTGAGAAAGCTGCTTTTGTAGTTTTGTAATCGGAATAGATCACTGACACTGTAGAATTAGGAGCTGTCCAAAGGACACAAAAATACATGTTTGGAAATTCAACCTTTTTATCCTATGTCTCAGTAATTGAAATGGGATTTTGATTGCAATTTAGTGGCATACAATATAAGTCAGTGTACATTAATTTTAGCAGCTATTTGATGTATATCTTTAAGTGAAACTTAGGACTTCTTTTCAGAAAATTAATAAGCTAGGGTCATGTAATATACAAGGACCATGTGTGCTTGCACTTCAGGCCTTCAAATGCAGATTTCCTTGGTGCTCTGCACACTTGGGGCACATTTTATCAAGACTGGCGTTTTAGACGATGGTCTTAATAAAGCCCCATAGCTGGCAGTGGTTCTGCCAAATTTATGAAGAGTCGCCATCCTCTACATAACTTCGGCACATCCAGCGCCAGTTCTAAGTGTAAGACAGGTTCCGGGCTGGCTTACATTTAGACCTTTTTCTACGCCTGAAACAGGTGTAGAAAATGGTAAATCAGACAGGCCTACAAGCCTTTCCCATTCCTTGCCCTCCCCATGCCCACTTATTTAGACCTGGTGTAAGCGGGGCAAAGTCGTAGATTGCTGCGCAACTAGCTGTTGAATGATAAATAACCCCCCTATATGTCTTTAATGCCACAGGAAACAACAAAACGGTTGCATGTTACCAATATAAGTAATAACCAAAAAAACAAAGGCAGCGCCCACCTGCATCAAGCAAAGAAGAAGCACAGACACAGCCTGCACTTGGCTGTAACAAATTGCAAAAAAGGAGGATGTAGTCCAGCTTCTAAGATGAAACACTATTCCAAGCGGTAAAATTTCCATACACAAGACACAGTACACGATCTACGCGTTTCGGACCTGATAGTTGCAGTCCTTACTACTGAAACACTTTATTCCAAGCTGTAAAATTTCCATACACAAGACACGATACACGATCTACGCGTTTCGCACCTGATAGTTGCAGTCCTTACTCATTACAAATGCACCATAAAATCCTGACCCATATATATCACTGTTATACCATAACTTGAGGATACCTGTTTCATTAACATCTCATTGTGCATTTGTATCTAGTAGATTCTTGTTGTATGTCTTCCTTTGTGTATAGCCCCTTTCTGTTATGTCACAGGCAAGTTGCAGCCTGAATAATAAAACAGGAAGGGGGATGATTGTTTCTGCTTCAGCAAAGTTATATCGGCCACACAGTGAGACAAGAAAATGGGGACCCTACACTTTCTGGGCTGTATATCTGTAGCCCATCTGAATTTATGCATGCTGGAGACACTCCCTCCTGTGCTCCTGATTATTTACTATAGCCTCATTTGATGAGGTGCGGCTGGGGACCACCCAAGTTGCCTCCTTACTTGGGTATTTAAGGACCTGTATATAGAGGCTATTAAAGTGTAGCTACAATTATAAAATAAAGTTTCATAAATTAATAGTGCATGCAAATATAATAAACTTTGTTATGTATCCTTTTAATGAAAAATGCTTCTATCTGCCTTTATCTGGCTGCTTTGTTCTTTCCTGCTTTTAAGATTGATGTCTATGGAGGAGGAGAGGGAGGAGAAGTCTGCTGAATGGGAGACACACAAAATAGAAGGGACTGGTGATGTCTCGAAAGCTCGCAGTCGCTATGTAACAACATTGCCTCTATTTCTGTTAGCCATTAAAGACATCCAACTTGCAATATTCTTATTTTGTTTCTGTTAATGAGAGCACTAAATTAACCCTGCTACACTTGGCACTTTTGACTCTCCTATGTCTAGTAGAATAAGGTTCTACCACTGTTCAAAATGAGGTAATAAATCACTTACTAGCTGGCAGCAGGCTTCTCAGCCCTTCTCCACTTCCCATAAACTTTTGTGTGCAAGGCTGGAGCAGGAGACATGCACTACTAGAAGTAAGACCTTAAGGGAATTGAAAGTGGAGGAAAACAAACTTAGAAGCCCATAATGAAGCATAATTCTTTAATAAGATATATTGCAAAGTTTGTTATTTTCACCTGTTCTTTTCATTTATGAAAAATTGTCTATAACTGGAGGTACACATCAAAGATGACTGATGTTACAGTCAACACTCTAAAGGATACTGGATGAAGATATATTGCTTTGAGAAATCTGAAATCAGAGGGAAGCTGATGCTATGGCCAGCACTCCTGAAGGACACTCCAGGAGGACATGAAGCTTTGCTGCTCCTTGGAGCCAGTAAGTGGTTTTCTCCTTCAGACTGTGTTTGTTGGCCACGTAACCTACTCAATTGGACTGTACATCATTCCTTGGACTATTTCTTTCCTGGGGCTACTTTCTATCTTTAATACATTAGATTACGTGGAAAACTTGCGTTATATGCAGTGGTTGGACAAAAATATATGGAGTCAAACAGCAAGAAGAGGATGAAATCATTATACCCACTGATACAAAGTGTTCTCTCCAAAACAGAACTCTTGGGTATATGTGGAGTTTTGTGATAACATGACAGAGAGAGTGAAGGCAACCATGCACATTCAATAGCTATCGTTCAGCCAACATCATCCTATCTCGACTCCCCCATAAGCATACATGTTTGCTTTGGCCAAAACGCTGCAGCCAGACACCTCTGGAAGCAACTTCTCTATTTGACATCATCTGTTAATGGAGAGTTGGGAGCTCCCCACTGACCTTAACCAACCTGCCATTCTTGGGTTTAACCAATAATATACCAATGTTCAGGTTTATAGAAGACCACAAACTTTATGAGGGGGAAGGAAAGGGGGTGTAGTGGTTAGTATAGTCTTTACACTTTAAGCTGTGGACTGACTTGTCATGGCTACATCTTGTCACAAGATGCAAAAGAACAAACAAATAAAGTATATAAAAAACAACAACTTTGGTGCTGTTCCCTCATCACTTGCTCTTTTCAGCTCCATATGCAGCATTCCGAGAATGTAGGTAAGTCAATAAAGCATCAATCTGAACACTTAAAAGTAGTTTTTTTTATCATTTAATATAGAATTTCACATTTTTATAATACTTCTACAAGTTTATATATTTTTTGCAAACACAGTCAATACTTTTATGTTATGCGCTCTTTCAAGTGATGTATTTTCCCTTAAGGTATGTTTGGGTAATATCTTCTGGAAGTGATGTTCCTCACAGAATGTAGAATGGTTTATTTACAAAAGGTTATGCTAGAAGTTATGGTTATGAAGAATCAAAACTGCAAGCTAAAAATCTAAGTTTCTGTAATCTTGTAACATATTCCTGTTGATGTGCGGAGCCAATCTTTTCTCCAGTTTTCCAGTAGTAAACAGCCCTTTACTTGAGTTTTTTCAGGAACAGTTTTGTTGCTAATGTGTTTTATGGACTGTAGAACAAAGGAAAAAACTGAAACAAATGGAGACTTTTAGGGGGGAGGATTGCCAAATATTATAATTAATACTAAATCTACTTAAAGAAGTTGTGCAGTGGTATAATATTATATAATATGATCTATTCTCAGGATAGGTCATCAATATCAGATCGGCAGGGGTTTGACTCCCAGCACCCCCTCCAATCAGCTGAAGGATTAGTGGCACTCATGCGTGTGCTGCTTTCTCTTCAAAATTACCTGCGCGTTGTCTCCCTAAGGCCTCATGCACACAGCCATATCTGTTTTGCGGTCTGCAAATCTCGGGTCCCGACCATCTGCATGCCAACAATTTCTTTTTTTTTTTTTTTACTTCTGTAAAAATCTCCTATTGGATTGTAAAATAGACACAAATAGTACACGTTCTGTCTTTTTTGCAGGGCAGCGGAGCGGACATACGGATGCAGACAGCTTCCGTTGGGCTATCCACATCTTTTGCAGCACCATTGAAATGAATACGGTCCTGTGCATGAGGCCTTACAGTGGGGGGTGCACAGTAATTACAATACATTCATTTGAATGGGATAGAGAAGTTGCGCTGCTTCTATAAAGAAGACAACGCGCAGGTAATTTTGAAGAAGAAGCAACGCTTACAGGAGTGAGGCCAACCCTTCAAACAGCTGATTTGAAGGGGTACCAGAAGTCAGACCCCTGCCGATCTACAGTATATGGATGACCTATCCTGAGTATAGGTCATGAATATTAAACTCGTGCACAACCCCTTTAAGTAGATTGAGCCATTCCATTTCACACCCCAAATTTTTTTTTAGTACAAATATTGTGGAGCTGAATGTGACAATTGGTACCTTATCACAATATCAATATCAAAGAGTAACAGCAGGATTTTTCTGGCTCTCAAAACTATCATTTCAGTCAGAATGTGTTTGCAAGTTACACAATGCCATCACTTTGTGATATCAAGCACATGCTGGTTGGAAAATGGTTTCTATTTCTTGCACGGATCCTTTGCTAAGAGAAGTTTCAATTTCACGTATACTGTCACCTTAAACAATGCGCTACTCTTTACTAGACCGAAGAGAGACAAGACCCTGAAAGCATGGCTTAAGTTAGAAGACATTCCACAATAAGACATGTCAAAAAAATTATGCTGCTCAAAATTCTAAATTCAGCAGGAATAAAGGAATTCGTTTCACAAATGTAAATCTAGAATCCATCCCTGTTTATGTCAGCTTGTCAATGGCAATAATATTTCACTATATTTCCGTTATTGCACTTCATATGCATCAATGGCAGTGTTCTTCTGTCCACAAAAGATTGTGTTAACGAATGGAATATTAATATCAAGTACTTATGTGTCTATTTCTTATTTGCATTCTGCAGCAGCTTGTAATTGAGATAAGAAATGATTGTGAAGTATAATTCCCAAATTTTTAAATATGTGTTTGTTTCCCTTGTGCATTTAGCAATTGCGAAACCACCTCTCCTTACGTTGCTATGGAGACTGGTGTAGTACTGCAGAATCGCCTACTGTACAGGTACTGAATCACTATGACGGTTTTTAAACACAGCGGGGGAAACACATGGTTAAATACAGTTTTTTTTAGTTTTTTTTTAATTAGAATTTTAGAGTTCGTCTGCAATGAATTCCCATAAATTAAACAAACACCTACTAGACATGAAACTATATGGCTTACTGCATAAAATAGACTATACTTCGCATTTTTCTAAGGATTTTCAAATTTTTATAGAATTTTTAAGTAATCAAAAATTATGTGTTGTGGCAGTTCAAGATTCAAAATAAGCTTTCCATACTCAAATTATTATATATGGAGTAAGGCACCCACTGCTGTAATTTGCAAGAATATTAGAACCAGGTAAGTGGTATAGGCCAAAAAGCAGGATCTGACTGATAAAATGAGATTCCAACATACGATTATCCATTCACAATAATGCAACTGTGCAAAACATAACAAACTCATAATAAAGTGCCAGTGTGTATATATATATATATATATATATATATATATATATATATGCAAACCGGATTCCAAAAAAGTTGGGACACTAAACAAATTGTGAATAAAAACTGAATGCAATGATGTGGAGATGGCAAATGTCAATATTTTATTTGTAATAGAACGTAGATGACAGATCAAACGTTTAATCCGAGTAAATGTATCATTTTAAAGGAAAAATACATTGATTCAAAACTTCACGGTGTCAACAAATCCCCAAAAAGTTGGGACGAGTAGCAATAAGAGGCTGGAAAAAGTAAATTTGAGCATAACGAATAGCTGGAAGACCAATTAACACTAATTAGGTCAATTGGCAACATGATTGGGTATAAAAAGAGCTTCTCAGAGTGGCAGTGTCTCTCAGAAGCCAAGATGGGTAGAGGATCACCAATTCCCACAATGTTGCGCAGAAAGATAGTGGAGCAATATCAGAAAGGTTTTACCCAGCGAAAAATTGCAAAGACTTTGCATCTATCATCATTAACTGTGCATAACATCATCCGAAGATTCAGAGAATCTGGAACAATCTCTGTGCGTAAGGGTCAAGGCCGTAAAACCATACTGGATGCCCGTGATCTCCGGGCCCTTAAACGACACTGCACCACAAACAGGAATGCTACTGTAAAGGAAATCACAGAATGGGTTCAGGAATACTTCCAGAAACCATTGTCAGTGAACACAATCCACCGTGCCATCCGCCGTTGCCAGCTGAAACTCTACAGTGCAAAGAAGAAGCCATTTCTAAGCAAGATCCACAAGCTCAGGCGTTTTCACTGGGCCAGGGATCATTTAAAATGGAGTGTGGCAAAATGGAAGACTGTTCTGTGGTCAGACGAGTCACGATTTGAAGTTCTTTTTGGAAATCTGGGACGCCATGTCATCCGGACCAAAGAGGACAAGGACAACCCAAGTTGTTATCAACGCTCAGTTCAGAAGCCTGCATCTCTGATGGTATGGGGTTGCATGAGTGCGTGTGGCATGGGCAGCTTGCATGTCTGGAAAGGCACCATCAATGCAGAAAAATATATTCAGGTTCTAGAACAACATATGCTCCCATCCAGACGTCATCTCTTTCAGGGAAGACCCTGCATTTTTCAACAAGATAATGCCAGACCACATTCTGCATCAATCACAACATCATGGCTGCGTAGGAGAAGGATCCGGGTACTGAAATGGCCAGTCTGAAGTCCAGATCTTTCACCTATAGAGAACATTTGGCGCATCATAAAGAGGAAGGTGCAACAAAGAAGGCCCAAGACGATTGAACAGTTAGAGGCCTGTGTTAGACAAGAATGGGAGAGCATTCCTATTTCTAAACTTGAGAAACTGGTCTCCTCGGTCCCCAGATGTCTGTTGAGTGTTGTAAGAAGAAGGGGAGATGCCACACAGTGGTGAAAATGGCCTTGTCCCTTGGTACATTTGCTCAGTTTAAACTTTTGTTCCGTGATTTATGTTCTATTCTGAATAAAATATTAGAAGTTAGCACCTCCACATCATTGCATTCAGTTTTTATTCACGATTTGTATAGTGTCCCAACTTTTTTGGAATCCGGTTTGTATATACAGCCTGATTGCACATAAACAAAATAAAATCCTGGTGAAAAAAACTTTACCCATGTATGTTCTCACACTCTGGGATCGTGTCTTCCCCCAATGCACGTTTCAGGTTATTCACCATGATTTCATATATTAGATTATTATTTTTGGCCTTTATCACTTACCTGGTTTAACATTATTTTCCCCCATGTCTGCTTGTATCGCTTCTAGACTTTGTTATAACAATAAAGATTTAAAGAGGTTATCTGGGAATTACTATTGATGATCTATACTCAGGATAGGTCATCAATATCAGATCGGTGGGGGTCCGACACCTGCCACCGATTAGCTGTTAGAAGAGGCCGGGCACTGTGTGAGCGCCGCAGCCTCTTCCTAGGCCAGTGACATCACTGGACATCGGTCACATGGCGTAGTTGCAGCTCTGCACCATTCAAGTCAATGAGATTGAGCTGCAACACCAATCCCAGTGCGCTTCCGGAAACAGCTGATCTGGGTGGGTGCCGAGACTCGGACCCCTGCTGATATGATACTGATAACCTATCCTGACTATAGGTCATCATTATCTTTACCCGGATAACCATTTTAATCTTTTAAATATAGGTGATGGTTATATTGTTATTTCAGAGCAATTTTTATGTACGATTGACATTTAATTTATGCACTAGAAGGTATTATGGTATACAGAAGTGTATGTACCGGAAATATTGGAGTCAGTATATATGGAAAGTAATATATTTATTTTTGTTGTGGTACATACATTTTTCTTGTTGGCAATATTGGTATATTGAAAAATATTAGAAGCAGTCAAAAAGTTCTGTGACCATATAAATACATAGATATTTACAGATGCTGGAATTTCAAAGATCTAGCCATATTATATTTGCAGATATGTACAGGGTGGGACATTTATATGGATTACCACCTACACAGCTCAAAGAGCAACCACACAGAGAACCACTATAATTTAATTATTTCCTTTATTGGATATCCAAAAACATTATATGGTATATCAGTTAAAAATATACAAAAAACAGTACGTAATGAGAACGCTACGGTGTAATAACAATTATATAAAAACAGAGAAAGCTCCAAACCAATAAGGGACTAGTATCCCCCCATGCACAAATAAGACAGTATCAGCTTGGTGGGGCACACATAGCAACATAAGCACCCAGCATATGTATACAAGCACACTCTAAACGATTGAAAGAGTGTGAGTCTGGGTGCAGCCCACAACAAGCAGAGGCTGCCAAAGGAGAGGGGGGGAAAAGAAAAACACACACAGTATAAAGTGCAAGTGCAATAATACCTACTGACCCTGGTCTGAAGCAGCCGCCCGACGATCGTTTCGCTAGTGCTTCCTCTTGGGGCGTACTGTTTTTTGTATATTTTTAACTGATATACCATATAATGTTTTTGGATATCCAATAAAGGAAATAATTAAATTATAGTGGTTCTCTGTGTGGTTGCTCTTTGAGCTGTGTAGGTGGTAATACGAATAACTCCATGCGAGATATTTATGATACAAGTAATTTTTTTTTTTGGTGTTTTATGACATTTATATGGATACACCTTAATAAAATGGGAATGGTTGGTGATATTAACTTCCTGTTTGTGGCACATTAGTATATGTGAGGGGGGAAACTTTTCAAGATGGGTGGTGACCATGATGGCCATTTTGAAGTCGGCCATTTTGAATCCAACTTTTGTTTTTTCAATAGGAAGAGGGTCATGTGACACATCAAACTTATTGGGAATTTCACAAGAAAAACAACGTAACTTTATTCTTTCATGAGTTATTTACAAGTTTCTGACCACTTATAAAATGTGTTCAATGTGCTGCCCATTGTGTTGGATTGTCAATGCAACCCTCTTCTCCCACTCTTCACACACTGATAGCAACACCGCAGGAGAAATTCTAGCACAGGCTTCCAGTATCCGTAGTTTCAGGTCCTGCACATCTCGTATCTTCACAGCATAGACAATTGCCTTCAGATGACCCCAAAGATAAAAGTCTAAGGGGGTCAGATCGGGAGACCTTGGGGGCCATTCAACTGGTCCACGACGACCAATCCACTTTCCAGGAAACTGTTCATCTAGCTGGCACGTTCCCTGAGTTTTTCCAGCAAGATGGTGCACCACCACATTATGGTTGTCAAATCCGAGCATTCCTAGATGAACAGTTTCCTGGAAAGTGGATTGGTCGTCGTGGGCCAGTTGAATGGCCCCCAAGGTCTCCCGATCTGACCCCCTTAGACTTTTATCTTTGGGGTCATCTGAAGGCAATTGTCTATGCTGTGAAGATACGAGATGTGCAGCACCTGAAACTACAGATACTGGAAGCCTGTGCTAGCATTTCTCCTGTGGTGTTGCTATCAGTGTGTGAAGAGTGGGAGAAGAGGGTTGCATTGACAATCCAACACAATGGGCAGCACATTGAACACATTTTATAAGTGGTCATAAACTTGTAAATAACTCATGAAAGAATAAAGTTACGTTAAAACCAAGCACACCATTGTTTTTCGTGTGAGAGTCCCAATAAGTTTGATGTGTCACATGACCCTCTTCCTATTGAAAAAACAAAAGTTGGATTCAAAATGGCTGACTTCAAAATGGCCACCATGGTCACCACCCATCTTGAAAAGTTTCCCCCCTCACATATACTAATGTGCCACAAACAGGAAGTTAATATCACCAACCATTCCCATTTTATTAAGGTGTATCCATATAAATGGCCCACCCTGTATATTACATTTTGTCTATGGTTCATTAAATTGTAAATGTAATTGTTAGAAGATTTCAGCTTGATAAAGGGTATGTAACCTACAATGTGATTGCACTTAAAGTGATTATTTAAACTGGATGGGATTTTATTTATTTATTTAACATATGGGGCAGTATGGATTAAAAGAAGAAGCATTACTCACCTCACTGATCCCCCAACGCTGCAGCTCTAATGTATACCGGGTTCCCACTTGATTACTACTCCTGACTAAACACAATCAACCAGGGCTTGGAATTAGAGACCAAGTATTGGAACAGCAGTGGCAGGGCATTGGTGAAGTGAGTAATGTTTTCATTTATTTGCTTTTTACCCCCCAAATATAAATAAGTATTCCAACTGAACAACCACAATAATTATTCCCTATAAATTTTACCATTCGGTTATAACATGTTCATAACTCCCTTATGTAAATGTGCTGCACAAGATTTATATATATATATATATATATATATATATATATATATATATATACAGTTGATATAAAAAGTCTACACACCCCTGTTAAAATGTTAGGTTTCTGTGATGTAAAAAAATGAGACAAAGATAAATCATTTTCTTTTTCCACCTTTAATGTGACCTATAAGCTGTACAACTCTATTGAAAAACAAACTGAAATCTTTTAGGTGGGGAGAAGAAAACAAAAAAAAAACTAAAATAATGTGGTTGCATAAGTGTGCACACCCTCTTATAACTGGGGATGTAGCTGTGTTCAGAATTAAGCAATCACATTAAACATCATGTTAAATAGGAGTCAGCATACAGCTGTCATCATTTAAAGGGCTTCTGTCAGCCCACTAAACAGTTTTTTTTTTTTTTTGTTTAATAATAATCCCTACACTGCGATCTCTGCATACATAAGTAAAATAATAATTTTCGTTCAGTAGAATTTGATAAAACGCTATTTTTATAATATGTAAATTACCTTGCTACCAGCAAGTAGGGCGGCTACTTGCTGGTAGCAGCCGCATCCTCCGACCCTAATGACGCCCCCTCCGCATTGTGATTGACAGGGCCAGGGAACGGAATCGTTCTCTGCTGGCCCTGCCTGTTTTCATTCAATATCTGGCGCCTGCGCCGCGGCCGTACCTATCTTCAATCTGCGCAGGCGCACTGAGAGGTGGCCACTCACTCGGCCGCTCCATCCTCAATGCGCCTGCGCCAATGACGTCACATCTACACCCGGCGCAGGCGCATTGAGGAGCGAGCGGCCGAGTGAGTGGCCGCCTCTCAGTGCGCCTGCGCAGATTGAAGATAGGTACGGCCGCGGCGCAGGCGCCAGATATTGAATGAAAACAGGCAGGGCCAGCAGAGAACTGTTTGTTGTTAAACAACAAAAAAAAACGGTTTAGTGGGCTGACAGAAGCCCTTTAAAGTGCCTCTGATTAACCCCAAATAAAGTTCAGCTGCTCTAGTTGGTCTTTCCTGAAATTTTCTTACTCGCATCCCACAGCAAAAGCCATGGTCCACAGAGAGCTTCCAAAGCATCAGAGGGATCTCATTGTTAAAAGGTATCAGTCAGGAGAAGGTTACAAAAGAATTCCCAAGGCATTATATATACCATGGAACACAGTGAAGACAGTCATCATCAAGTGGAGAAAATATGGCACAATAGTGACATTACCAAGAACTGGACGTCCCTCTAAAATTGATGAAAAGATGAGAAAAAAACTGGTCTGGGAGGCTACCAAGAGGCCTACAGCAACATTAAAGGAGCTGCAGGAATATCTGGCAAGTACTGGCTGTGTGGTACATGTGACAACAATCTCCCGTATTCTTCATATGTCTGGGCTATGGGGTAGACAAAAGCCTTTTCTTACGAAGAAAAACATCCAAGCCAGGCTACATTTAGCAAAAACACATCTGAAGTCTCCCAAAAGCATGTGGGAAAAGGTGTTTTATCGTCTGATGAAACCAAGGTTGAACTTTTTGGCCATAATTCCAAAAGATATGTTTGGCCCAAAAACAACACTGCACATCACCAAAAGAACACCATACCCACAGTGAAACATGGTGGTGGCAGCATCATGCTTTGGGGCTGTTTTCTTCAGCTGGAACTGGGGCCTTAGTTAAGCTAGAGGGATTTATGAACAGTTCCAAATACCAGTCAATATTGGCACAAAACCTTCAGGCTTCTGCTAGAAAGCTGAACATGAAGAGGAACTTCATCTTTCAGCATGACAACGACCCAAAGCATACATCCAAATCAACAAAGGAATGGCTTTAACAGAAGAAGATTAAAGTTTTGGAATTGCTCAGCCAGATCCTAGACCTGAATCCGATTGAAAATCTGTGGGGTGATCTGAAGAGGGCTGTGCACAGGAGATGCCCTCTCAATCTGACAGATTTGGAGTGTTTTTGCAAAGAAGAGTGGGCAAATCTTGCCAAGTCAAAATATGCCATGCTGATAGACTCATACCCAAAAAGACTGAGTGCTGTAATAAAATCAAAAGGTGCTTCAACAAAGTATTAGTTTAAGGGTGTGCACACTTATGCAACCATATTATTTTATTTTTATATTTTTTCTTCCTTCTACCTAAAAGATTTCAGTTTGTTTTTCAATTGAGTTGTACAGTTTATAGGTCACATTAAAGGTGGAAAAAGTTCTGATATGAAACATGACATTTTAACAGGGATGTGTAGACTTTTTATATCCACTATATATATATATATATATATATATATATATATATCCATGAGAGGGACATTCTTGCACTCTCTGAACCAATGCTTCTCAAATATTCAGGCGAGCTTCATTGTGGAAGCTCTCTAATATAAATAAAATAAAATAAAATTTGTTCCTTTTTTTTTTTTTGCTAGTGTCACCATTTTCAGGCATCTAGAACTTTTTTATTTTTCTGCCAATGGAGCTGAGGTTTAATTTTTTACGCGATGAGCTATATTATTTAGACCTCCTTATGGGACTTTAACCTACTATCGCTTTTACTATACACTGAATTACAATACTAATTGCTAATACACTGCATTACTAATGTATAGTGATTCTGACAGACAGTCTATTACACACTGATAGAGGCAGGATGCAATAGTGGCTGGGACATGGCAGGTCTAGGGGCCTTCATAGAGCCTGGCTGCTGTTACATCTACTCAGCACCTCATGATTGTTCACAGGGGTCCAGGTCAGAGGACAGACAATTCTCTTCTCTCTCTGACTGTTCAGATGCTATGGTCGACATTCCCAGCAGTGAGGGGAGGGTGCTATCTATACAATACAGCTCTGGCACCTGCAAGCAGTGGCATGGACCCTGCTCCTGAGTAGAGTTGAGCGAAGTTGCGTGTGACTTCTTTGAATAACTTCGGTAGTCGATTTTTAAAGTGGAAAACCACTTTAAAACTTGAAAACCGATCTTGGCTTCAGTTCCGACTAGTACCTCGGAACCTAAGTTGAATAACTTACTTTGTGAATAACTAACTTCGGCTCATCGGAGCCCATAAATTCGAATACTGTACGGAGACGAATCTCCTTACAGTATTAATCCGAAGTTTTGAATAAAGCGACTTCGAATTAAGCATCCAAAGCTCGCTTGGCTCAACTCTACTCCTGAGCCTGACCTCACCTTGATGTACCATTAAGGCACAGAGTGTTAACTACCTGCAATCTCTGCCGTAGTAGTTGGATGGAGAGGAGGGAGGGAATTTCTTAGGAATTCTGACACTGGAAACTCGATATATTTTGTCCCATACAGCAATGATAACTCTTGGTCTGCCTTTTGCTGATTGCCTTTAGGATAAACAAGGAAAAACTTTCCATAAATTAACTCTTAAATGATTGCTGAATAATGACACATTTTCCATATCTAAATATTACTGAAAATGAGCTGAGTGCATTTAAAAATGGTATTATCCTTGGAAGTATACAAATTTTTCATGCATAGATATAGACTTGCATTACAATGGCTGTGAGTAAAGAAAAACCAACATTCAGTTAGTCCAAATCTTTGACTAGTAATGTCCATGTACATACTATACAAATAGTTTATACTGTATAGTCTCTTCCTTTTCATGTTCTGGGCTTCAGTCTGTGCCTAGATTGAAGGAGAGGTCTGGTAGTGCTGGCACACTAATATGTGTCTTAATCAGCAGCTTTATTACATGTCATAAACCAATATTATGTCCTCAGTGGAAGTGTGGGCCTCCATTAGTTTATGCACAGAGGACCACAGCCATAATAAAAACACTGTCATTCTTGCTTCTAGGTTTTATGTAAGGGACTGTGCTAATCATTCTCTTATAAAACTCCAGTTAAATTAGCATGCCTATAAAAGATTTGGTAGAAACCCAAGAAAGAAGTGCTTTGTACTTTATCAGGCCTTGAAATAAAGACAATGCCTGACATTCTTACTATAGTGCTCAGTCTAGAAATACAATACAAATAGAGTGCAGCTTGTACCAAGACATAGGCCATTGTGACATAGAGTAAAAATCTATTGTGTAATCCTAACAATAGTGCTCATTCTTGGAATATAGAATACAGCTTAAACAAAGGCATAGGCCACTGTGACATCGTCTCTCTACCGTACAGTTTATGATGAAGAAAATGTTTAAATTTTGGAACTTGAGAAAGACCCAACTATTATAATGGGTTGAAATGTTGCCATTTCTCTGCAAGCACAATAAAAAGTTTATCATTTTAAAGGATTCTGTCCCTACAGCTGCTTGAGATTGTGCTTGGGAGTGAAAACCATTCCACATATGTATACCTGCATTTTTCTGCTTGTTGAAGTCTATTGCAGTCTCAATGTTACATACTCCTACAGCCTAGGAATGAAAATCAAAGCGATTCATAAGACAATAACACACTTTCTAAATGAAGGCACTGTCTAACATAGAGCACAGTTTATAAATGAAGACACAGATTCTTGTGAGATCATTTCAACATTCCACAGCCAACAATCAACGACTAGAGATGTGCCCATTTATTTTATTTTTTTGTCCGATTCTAACTAATCAGTCAGAAATTTCAGTTCAGTTTCAGATCAATTCTACCTGAATCAAAAGTGCTCCAACTGGTCTAAAAATTTGTGATTGACACTCTGAGTTCTCCTTGGACTTCTTCCTTTCTTTTTTCTTATTTTTTTCTGTCTTCCTCCACCCTCTTCTTACAAGGTCTTTAACGCAAAGACAGCAATAGTAAATAATGTCACAGTGACACTGACCGATATAGCTATCTTTAAAGGCATAGTTGACAGTGTTAACAGCCTGTTTAAAAAAACACACTATACTGTCAGATTTATGCTTTTTAAAATAAAGAATGTTGCAAAAATTGTCCCTTATTGAAAGCAGATGCCTGCCAATGTTTGGAAAAAACAGTGGTATGTTCTGAACAAGCAGTCCAAAAATTATGCTTTAAAGGGATGGCCACTTTCTGGTCACAATTGACCAATGTGTTTGTAGGATGATTTTATTGCACTTACTAAGATAGACTTTGTTAAATTCTGTGCCATTTTCTATATTTTATAATGTATTCCCCCTTGTTTGCGAAGTCTTTTGTGCTGTCCACACAGAGGTCTTGTCTATAAAATGTCTGCTGATCGAAGGTCATGTGACCAGGCAAATCAACTTTATGTGATGTCTCCTCCATTTAAATGCACCACATCTGCCACTGTTGGGAGCCTGGGGAAGGTGCAGTGTGTTTGAATGCAGGAGACATCACATGGAGGTGATTTTCCTGGTTACATGACCCTCTATTAGCAGTCATCTTATGGACAGAGGACATGGCTTATAAAATTTAGCAAATGGCACAGAATAACTACAGAGGCTATATAAGCAATTGCCCTATGTCATCTTACATACACAATGCTTACAAGTAGCCAGAAAATGGCCAACTCCTTTAGGCTAGGTCTACACGACGACATTTGTCGCGCTACATTTTGAGGTGGATTTTTCTGCGACTGTCGCGTCGCAGCATGTCGCATGTTGCAGTACGACACCATAGACTGCCATTATAAAAATTGTCGCGCGACATTGGTGCAACAAAATGTTGCGCGACAAATGTTGCAGTGTAGTTGTGCCCTATCTGTCGCGCAACTTATTGTTGCGCGACAAATGTCGTCGTGTAGACCTAGCCTTAATGTGGCAAGATGCCTGCCTGTTTCTACACTCACACAGTAGTATCAGAGGCGGCAGTGGCTTATTCTGAACTAACGTACGATTGTTGCAATACACACTTATAAATGGTTAAAAAATTGCAGCAGGTTTTTGGAAAACAGAAAAATGTGTAATTGGATGTCCCCTAAGTGCAACCAAACTATACACTGCTATTCACGAACTAAAATACGCCTTATTTCACACCTGTAAATAGTAAGAAAATTGCAACATTTTCCCTCACTAGTATACTGGATTTCAAATGTAAAATGGGGGACACGCTTTGCCTCATTCGTCTGAAGCGAATCGCCAAAACTTCGGATTCGTTTGGATGAAGAATTTTAAAAAATTTATGCTAAATCCAGTTAATTTAAAATTGATTTGCTCATCTCTATTAATGAGAAACTTTTACTGTGACATCATCAATACAGAACACAACTGTGGAATGAAGATGAAGTGACATAATAGCAATAAAATACAGCCTACAAATAAATACAAACAGTAATGTAACATCATCACAATAGAATATGGTCTAGAGCAGGCATGCTCAACCTGCGGCCCTCCAGCTGTTTCAAAACTACAACTCCCAGCATGCCTTTACAGCCTACAGCTATCAGCCTACAGCAGGGCATTGTGGGATTTGTAGTTTTACAACAGCTGGAGGGCCGCAGGTTGAGCATGCCTGGTCTAGAGTATGCATGAAAATATGGTAACATCATCAAAATAGAACACCGCCTAAATTATGAATAAAGAAAATATTTCAAGATCATCAAAATAGAACACCGCCTAGTAGCCTCCGTGTGTGTTTGGCTGCTGACCCGTGGGATTCAGAGACACTTGTGCAGAACGCCAAGGCTATGCTCATGGTTAGGAAAGAGGCTGAGGTAAGGGCAAGCAGAATTCATGCAAATCCATAAATCAGTCCAGAGGTCGAAGCAGGCATCTCAGGGTCCTCATGGTAACAGGCACAGGTCAGGTCAAGTGGCAAATGGATATAGTTTTTTTACAGGGTCTGGCAGACCTGACTACCTGGCAGGATGTGTAGAGTCCTATTGCACAGGCAAGCACTGAATGAAATATATATATATATATATATATATATATATATGAGCAGTTGATTAGCAGTTGAACAAAGAAGAAGCTCACGGAGCAGGAGAATATTAAAGGGCATGTGTCATCAGAAAATGACCTATTCTTTAAATCACATTTTTTGATAAACATATTTTTTTAGAATCTTCTGTGTCTTTTTATTTTTCCACTCCACTGTCAATTAAAAAATATGTATAATCCTGGAATTTTTACACTGGCTACTAGGCCTAAAATATGGTATGTTAAGACTTCCTGACTTTTGAGAGCAGCTACATGGGCCATAGATACAAAGGTTTGGAGCTGACCCCTTTGATTTATATGGGAGAGATTCCTATGCATGCTCTGTGACCCGTTCAAAGGTCAGGAGCGAGCTGATAAGCTGTGATATCACCTATTCTGAATGGTGTATTCTGTGTTATCTATATAGAGGTGGTGTTAATGATAATGGCTACTAAAAAAGTTAGGCTACTTTCACACCTGCGTTCGGTGCGGATCCGTCTTGTATCTGCACAGACGGATCCGCACCAATAATGCAAACGCTTGTATCCGTTCAGAACGGATCCGTTTGCATTATTCTTTCAAAAAACGGATCCGTCCTGACTTACATTGAAAGTCAATGGGGGGCGGATCCGTTTTCAATTGCACCATATTGTTTCAGTGAAAACGGATCCGTCCCCATTGACTTACATTGTAAGTCAGGACAGATCCGTTTTCAATTGCACCATATTGTTTCAGTGAAAACGGATCCGTCCCCATTGACTTACATTGTAAGTCAGGACGGATCCGTTTGGCTCCGCATCGTCAGGTGGACCCCAAAACTCTGCAGCGTTTTGGTGTCCGCCTCCAGAGCGGAATGAAGGCTGAACGGAGCCAAACTGATGCATTCTGAACGGATCCTTATCTATTCAGAATGCATTGGGGCTGAACTGATCCATTTTGGACCGATTGTGAGAGCCCTGAACGGATTTCACAAGCGGACCTAGAAACGCCAGTGTGAAAGTAGCCTTACCTGTACAGAACAGGGAATCATGACCTATTATTAGGGCCTAGTGGCCAGTGTGAAAATGCAGGATTATATAAAAAACCTAGATAGTCACTGGGAAAAATTTAATAAACTCGCCAAAAATTCTAAAAAAATATATTTAACATAAAACCGTGATTTAAACAATAGGTTATTTTCTGATGATACATTCAATTTAACCCTTGCAGCAGTTACATATAATGGAAGCAGGGGAAGCAGCTGCTATGGGGCCCAAACTAATAAGGGGCCCACTTGGGAGGAGGACTGAAAGATTTTATTGTCAGGGCTCCCTCCACAGTATACAATGATATATAATATATACAGTGATATTATACACAGTGACATGACATGCAGTACATACATGTAGGAAACAGACAGAGCAGCTGCCTGGCCTGGTCTGAGGGAACAATCTTGACTAGCTGCAGGAGTGAGGGTTGCATGGGATAAGGGGGTTGCTGGGGGGAATGCGTTCAAAAATTTGCTGTGGGGCCCAGTCAGTTCTAGTTATGCCACTGCCTTGCACTGTTGCAGACTGAGATAAAAAAAAAAATACAAGCCTTATTGCAATACAAGCCTTAGGCATCATCATATTCTGACTCCTATAACTTTTTATATTTCCTCTTTGTTGGTGGGACACAAGCTGTAGTTTTTATTGAATATTTATTTGAATATGCGATTATTAGATTGCTTATACCATAGACTGCAATTATTTTTTTATTGCAATCTATGGCAATAGTACTATTTGCCCATTAAGTCCTTCAGGATGCGGACGTCTGCACTTACAGATGGCGCCAGGAGTGGATCCCATAGCTAGAGGTTTTCTGCTGTTTCACACGGCAGACACATGGGACTAATGTCTGTTTGATGATAACACTCATCTCAGACTTTTAACCTATCTGATGCCATCGTCAATTGTGACCATGGCATCTGAGGCAGCTTTCCCTGAAGGATCCAAGGCTACCACAGCAATACTTCTATGACAGGGCTCCATAGGAATTATTGACTATCCCGTAGGCTCCAATGGTAATTCATTGCAGTCTGTGGGACAAACGCATGATCAAGTCCCCTAAGGGAACTTAATATCATTTTTTTTAAAAGTTTGAAAAATATAAAAATTTAAATCACCCCATCTTTCCTCATAGTAAAAATAAATATACAGTGAATACTGTAATTGGGAAGAAAAAATCAAAATGGGTGATTTGCCGTTTTTTTCATTGCTTCTTCTCCCCAAAAAATTGAACAAAAAGTGATCAAAAAGACATTCACACTCAAAAATAGTATCTTTGAAAACTAAAGATTGCCCTACAAAAATGCAACCTCACACAGCTCCATAGACATAACTATAAAAAGTTATACAGGTTTTAAGTATAAAGATAAACTATACAATTGTGGTATCACTCTGATTGTACTGACCCAGAGAATGAAAGGAACATTGCAAAACTATGTTGCAATTGTGCTTTTTTCCCAATTTGAATCCATTTGAAATGTTTCCATCTATCCACTACATCGTACGCAACATTAAATGATGCAGCTAGGAAGTACAACTTGTCCTGGGAAGTTATGGCTCTGGGAAGGCCAGGAATAAAAAACAGAAATGCAAAAACACAAAGTCGCTCTGTTTTGAGGGGGTAGTGGAGGATGTGCTGACAGGCTGCATAGAGATATATATTCTTTCTTCCTGTGTACATATCCCCAGGGGGAGGGTAACATGGACTTCTGTGCATATTATCAACCTCTTCCCATCAATTAAGGAGCATACTTGGGGATCTTCATTTTCTAGAAAAGCAGTGTGAAGTTGCTCGCTTGCTCATCTATTCAACCATCAGTGTCTAATTATTGACTCCATGACCCAGATGTTTACCAGCATGCATATCATAGTCACCAAATAAGTTGCACTAAACACACAATCAAGTTTAGATTTCAATAGAGTAAAATATACATATTTTCTCCCAATACCCATTGCACGCTGTAGTAATAACTATAATGATTATCACTAGAGAAGAATATCTAATATATTTCTGACAGATGGAAAACATTTTCATCAGTCAGAAAATACAGTTTTGCTCATTGACTGTCATTTTCAATTGCCATCATTTTTTTCCTTTAAAATCAACAGTATTCAGCCTCTTTTCAGACAGATGTAATTCAGATTCACCCGGACCTCCTCTGATCATCAGAACCAGAGGTATGGCCCTAACTCATTTTCTGATGAACTACAGGAAGTTCAAGTATTGTGTCCATAATGCAAGAGTAATAAGGCCCCCCCATTATACCCATCTGAAAGCGGCCTTATTTAATGCGTTATATGAGGGTCAGGGATTTAGGATTACCGTTTTTATAGGGGGATGGAAATGATATACTAGGTAATTGTCAATATGTGCATGCAAAAAGTTGGTTGGTGCATTCCTGAAGTTTTTGCATTGCTTTAACACATGCAACATTAAATGTAGACATGTGTGGTATATACACTGCGTGCAGAATTATTAGGCAAATGAGTATTTTGACCACATCACCCTCTTTATGCATGTTGTCTTACTCCAAGCTGTATAGGCTCGAAAGCCTACTACCAATTAAGCATATTAGGTGATGTGCATCTCTGTAATGAGAAGGGGTGTGGTCTAATGACATCAACACCATATATTAGGTGTGCAGAATTATTAGGCAACTACCTTTCCTTTGGCAAAATGGGTCAAAAGAAGGACTTGACAGGCTCAGAAAAGTCAAAAATAGTGAGATATCTTGCAGAGGGATGCAGCACTCTTAAAATTGCAAAGCTTCTGAAGCGTGATCATCGAACAATCAAGCGTTTCATTCAAAATAGTCAACAGGGTCGCAAGAAGCGTGTGGAACAACCAAGGCGCAAAATAACTGCCCATGAACTGAGAAAAGTCAAGCGTGCAGCTGCCAAGATGCCACTTGCCACCAGTTTGGCCATATTTCAGAGCTGCAACATCACTGGAGTGCCCAAAAGCACAAGGTGTGCAATACTCAGAGACATGGCCAAGGTAAGAAAGGCTGAAAGACGACCACCACTGAACAAGACACACAAGCTGAAACGTCAAGACTGGGCCAAGAAATATCTCAAGACTGATTTTTCTAAGGTTTTATGGACTGATGAAATGAGAGTGAGTCTTGATGGGCCAGATGGATGGGCCCGTGGCTGGATTGGTAAAGGGCAGAGAGCTCCAGTCCGACTCAGACGCCAGCAAGGTGGAGTACTGGTTTGGGCTGGTATCATCAAAGATGAGCTTGTGGGGCCTTTTCAGGTTGAGGATGGAGTCAAGCTCAACTCCCAGTCCTACTGCCAGTTTCTGGAAGACACCTTCTTCAAGCAGTGGTACAGGATGAAGTCTGCATCCTTCAAGAAAAACATGATTTTCATGCAGGACAATGCTCCATCACACGCGTCCAAGTACTCCACAGCGTGGCTGGCAAGAAAGGGTATAAAAGAAGAAAATCTAATGACATGGCCTCCTTGTTCACCTGATCTGAACCCCATTGAGAACCTGTGGTCCATCATCAAATGTGAGATTTACAAGGAGGGAAAACAGTACACCTCTCTGAACAGTGTCTGGGAGGCTGTGGTTGCTGCTGCACGCAATGTTGATGGTGAACAGATCAAAACACTGACAGAATCCATGGATGGCAGGCTTTTGAGTGTCCTTGCAAAGAAAGGTGGCTATATTGGTCACTGATTTGTTTTTGTTTTGTTTTTGAATGTCAGAAATGTATATTTGTGAATGTTGAGATGTTATATTGGTTTCACTGGTAAAAATAAATAATTGAAATGGGTATATATTTGTTTTTTGTTAAGTTGCCTAATAATTATGCACAGTAATAGTCACCTGCACACACAGATATCCCCCTAAAATAGCTAAAACTAAAAACAAACTAAAAACTACTTCCAAAAATATTCAGCTTTGATATTAATGAGTTTTTTTGGGTTCATTGAGAACATGGTTGTTGTTCAATAATAAAATTAATCCTCAAAAATACAACTTGCCTAATAATTCTGCACTCCCTGTATGAACTCCTCATATCTTACAGTTTTTTTTTACAGATCAGATTTTATTCCCATAAGGACTCCTAGAGCACACATTTTATTTGCATATTTTATTTGCTGCACAGTTGCATGAAAGTGGTTTTGGAGAATAATTATTAGGTTATACTTTTATACAAAGTATATTTTGCTCTTTCATAAAATTTAGATTTTTAAACCTGGAAGTGGTTTGCTGTGTACAGTATACGTTTTGAACACATACGTGGATGATGTATTGCATGGCCTCTGTTTCAGTGTTTTTAAGAGCACATGCTCTTGTTGATGTGTATATGTAAGATTTGCACATCTTAATATATTACATTTATGATGCTTTTGTGTTTTTAATTTGTTCCTGGATGCAAGTTTCAGGTGAAAATGTTTGTTTTGATGCATTTTTTAAAATACTTCCTGTTTAATGCAGAGTTATCTAAAGGTGGACATGGTTGTCAACGGTCCATCAAGGCAACTGCAGTCATCAGGTTGTCTGCTTTCAGTGAATATATAGGTTTTGAGGGTGCACTTTTCAAGGACTGTAACTGTATTTTATAACTTATTAAATTTTTTAAAGTTCCCAGCTTAAAGGATAACTGTCACACTTAGACCCTAATTTCAATTTTCATATATGTAGTTACTAATAACATGATATTCCAGAATCAGTTACTATTAGACTGACTTACCCCATATTTAATAAGATTCAGTCCTTAGCAACCAGTCTGCATAAAACTGCAATTTCACTATTCAGTTAAGATGGCCGCCACTGCCCTCACCCTGAGGCTAATCCCGCCTGCCCTCACTAGCCAGTAACAATAGCCCCCCAAAAGTGTCAGTAACCAGAGCCCTCCCCCTAAAGGGTTAATCTCCTGCAGCACAAAGGGGTCCTCTTACCACATGTTGCTTTCATTTATACACTGAGCAGACGGCAGATCTCCCTTCCCTGGTCTGCGCTGCTTCAACTCTGCATTCTCCAGCTCTGCTGAGTGAGGGAGCGTCTGCCAAGCACAGGGACAGGGAGAAGTGCACACAGCCCAGGCACTGTTATCAGCTGCTGGGGAGGACCTGGCTTTAATCATTTACTTACAGTCCCTGGCTGTCAGTAATGTGACCCTGCACACAGCCTGCTTCTGCGTCCTCCGTCCTTCAACAGACGGACCATGCCTAGCAACCCTATTTTAAGCACAGGTAAAAATAGGCAGTACAGGGAACAAAACTGTGGAATTAAGGGGTAATTGAATACACAGTGAAAAGTTGAAATAGGGCCACCAAGGAGATATTAATCACCACAATCCAATACTCCAAAAAAAATAAAAAATACGACAGTTATACTTTAATACCAGCTTTTTGGTCTTTCCAGTTCTGGTGATTGCATAAAGGTATATCCATATAAATTTAGGCCTAAGTGGTATGTATGAACTCTCCACTTGATGAATATTAATTTTTTACAGGAGTGGTCCATATAACTTAGAATACCCACTAATATCAACTTTTATGCAATTTTTTATGAAAAATTATACTTACATAAGGTTGTGTGAACAATTGGCAGTTCAGTTGCTCAATAACATATTCTTAAATAAAGAATTAACACTATATGTTTTGTAGTTGGCTTAGAAGAAGGAACTTCCTGCAAAAGGGATCTTCAACAGACTGCTTTTACAGGAAGAGGAATGTAGTGTCTATGTGATGATATATGTAAGTAATTACAATATTAGAGCAAAAAGGATACATTTATTGTGGGAAAACTACTTGGAAGCCCTACCATGAGTAGCAAAACATGTGGCTGCAGGATATCCTGTACATATCGCTGAGCAGTTAAAGTCCCTCATATCAATACTAGGGACGACCGACTGCTGTATGCAGTGGCTCCCCAGATCATCACATCAGCAGTTGGGGTAGTGTGTTGCTCCACAGCAAAGGTAGGATTAAGTGTTCATCACGAGGCCTTCATACTTGAACCTGACCATTGTGGGATCCCAAACAGAACATGGATTTGTCGCTAAAGATGATGCAGTTCCAGTCTGTAGCAGTTCAGGTTTCTTGTTTGTACTGTTAGTGGCAGGAGACGTAACGGGGGCTGTGACACCAAATTTCCTTCTACTAAGCACCTGGAAATGGTCCAGGCAGAGGCAAGGTTGTTTAATGAAGGTGCCACCTGTGTCTGGATGGTGGACAACAAAACTGCGAGAGCTGCTTGTGCATTTCACAGATCAAACAGTCCTCTCTACTCATGGGCTGTCCTGAGCCTGTATGCTGTGTGTGTGTCCTCAGGTAACCGCGTTTCACAACACCTTGTAACAGTTCAGTCAGAAAAGCCTCGATCATGGTAATCCGTTGAAACAACTATGCTGCTTTTCTCAGTCCAATGATGCATCCCCTCTCAAAGGCTGTAAACTGGGCAAAATGTCTTTGTGTCATAGAGGTGAGTCTAGCAGTCAACAATCTCTCACCAAGAGGTATTCTACCCAAAAGTAGCCTTTGAGAGCCTTTTAGTAGCGCAGCAGGGGAAGCACTTTTACATCCTCTTGTGTTAGGACCCAGGCCACACCTGTAATCATATACATATCTGCCTGAGACCTAACCGCATGCTGACTTTTGAAGCAATCCAGCATTTCCATGTGGGAACTTTTTTTTTGTCATTCAGTGTATTTAAGAAAGTGGACATGGTGGCTTGAAGTTTCTCCACATTCTACGGACTTTCTGTGTGATGCCAATTATTTTTTGAATCCTCAAAATGCTGTAAAATAAATAAAAAAACAATACCTCACCAATTCCCCACTGCTGTGGTTTTGAACCTTCTCAGTTCCACTGATGGTCTCATCTGCCTGGTGCCAGTAAATGCCCACACATTCAATCACTGGCCATGTGATGACCCCTATTTAAGAGGCAACAGGAAGGAGAAACCTGTGGAAGACCAGAGAAGTGCTGAATCTGCAGTGCTGGGTTATTTGTTAGGTGAGTGTGTTTTTTTTTATTGTCTTTAAACAATTGAGACGTTTGAAAATAATTTGTAGCACCTGGACAACCCCTTTAATTCTTTCATCAAAATCTCAGTGGTATTGGGCATTTAAGCCTAGCACAACAATCTTAACCATCTAATTGTAATATTCGAACTGTAGATCAAAATATATAGGCAGTGGTTCTTTTCTCTGCAATGGTTCCTACATTGAGACATCTGCTTTGAGACATCTGCAACAACCATAATATGATATACAGTACACATATCTGTGGTTTCCGTTAATAACTTGTTCTTGATGTTACAGAAGCTAAAATATTTCCATTGATGAAACAATGCTTAGTAATAATTATTATGAGCTTATTTAAACTCTATTATTTTCTGAATCCTCGAAATGCTGTAAAATAAATAAAAAAAAATACCTCACCAATTCCTCACTGCTGTGGTTCTGAACCTTCTCAGTTCCACTGATGGTTTCATCTGCCTGGTGCCAGTAAATGCTCACGCATTGGGCTATCACAGTGAAAGACGGTTTGCTTAATGGCTAGTGCTGCATTGAGTGCAATAGAGTGCAATCTACATTTAAGTATCGTAAGAATTCATGTACTCAAATTGTTTAAAAAAAATTCCTGTATGTAAGTTAGATTGTTATAAGTTGTAATACTGTATGTTATATTATCTATATATGTTGAGTAGTTCTTACCGTATTCATATACTTGCCTGTTTTGACAGTATTTTAGCCCCTAACAATCTGCTTTTGGTTGTTCAGAGAAAAATAGATTGTGTCTTTTCATGGATCCATCCACTTGGTGATCCTGAAGAAGGTCATATTTTATGGTACCAATCTACTTTAGAGGCAGGACAGCCTTTAACCCTTGTGAACTATTCGAGCATTTGAAGTAGTATAGGCTATAAAACCTAAAATGGACGGTTAAATTTTATGATGGCAGAAGACTTAAGGAAAATTATTGTTCCATGGTGTAGGATTGCAAAAATAAATGACTTAAATGTCTTTCAGCCTCTCCCTTTCTCCCTACATAATTATTTCTGATGTTCTGCTTTAGCAGAACATGGAACGGGTTGCAATGAGCTGTGGTGTGTATTATTTTATGAATATATTGTCGCCGTCATGTTCATACAGCATCTGTACCGATCATTTCTCATTGCTTCGCTTTGTTTGGTTTTCTCCTTATGCTTGAAGCTACAGTTAAGAGGCCTGAGGAGAAAAAAGTAGCTGGCAAAGGACAAAAAGAGGAATCTCATGAGGAGGATTAGAAAGAGAACTTAAGGCATTCTGTAAAAGGAGGTTACTGAAGAATTAAATAAAAAAGGAAGCCAGTTGTGTGCATCTGCAGCTACGTAGGGCACAGCGAGTTGTATGAGCAAATTTCTATCGTCTAATGTGTGAAACACAAAATGTGGCTGATTTCCTAAATGTTGTTGGCTATTTAAAACATTTGCAAAGTTAAAGTAGGTCAATTAAAGATTTAACATATCTTGTGTTCTCTCACACATTTACAGAATTATACTGCAGGAGCTGGCTCTAGGCTAAATGGGAGGATTAACATGGGTGCAATGAGCCGGTTGCCAATTACCAGTACATAGGGAGCTATGTTTTGACGTTTCATATTACAGTCATTTGCAGTATGTTTTGTATGCTACCTAAGGCTGGGTTCACACAGGCGTTGCGGGAAAATGTGCGGGTGCGTTGCGGGAACACCCGCAATTTTTCTGCGCGAGTGCAAAACGTAATGCGTTTTGCACTCGCATGAGAAAAATCGCGCATGTTTGGTACCCAAACCCGAACTTCTTCACAGAAGTTCGGGCTTAGGATCGGTGTTCTGTAGATTGTATTATTTCCCCTTATAACATAGTTATAAGGGAAAATAATAGCATTCTGAATACAGTCTGCATAGTAAACTAGCGCTGGAGGGGTTAAAAAAATAATTTACATTTTTTAACTCACCGTAGTCCACTTGATCGCGGCCCGGCATCTCCTTCTGTCTCCTTTGCTGAACAGGACCTGTGGTGAGCATTAATTACAGGTAAAGGACCTTTGGTGACGTCACTCCGGTCATCACATGATCCATCACCATGGTAAAAGATCATGTGATGACCGGAGTGACGTCACCAAAGGTCCTTTACCTGTAATTAATGCTCACCACAGGTCCTGTTCAGCAAAGGAGACAGAAGGAGATGCCGAGCCGCGATCAAGTGGACTAAGGTGAGTTAAATTTTTTATTTATTTTTTAACCCCTCCAGCGCTGTTTTACTATGCATTCTGTATTCAGAATGCTATTATTTTCCCTTATAACCATGTTATAAGGGAAAATAATAATGATCGGGTCTCCATCCCGATCGTCTCCTAGCAACCGTGCGTGAAAATCGCACCGCATCCGCACTTGCTTGCGGATGCTTGCGATTTTCACGCAGCCCCATTCACTTCTATGGGGCCTGCGTTGCGTGAAAAACGCAGAATATAGAGCATGCTGCGATTTTCACGCAACGCACAAGTGATGCGTGAAAATCACCGCTCATGTGAACAGCCCCATAGAAATGAATGGGTCGGTATTCAGTGCAGGTGCAATGCGTTCACCTCACGCATCGCATCCGCGCGGAATACTCGCCTGTGTGAAAGGGGCTAGTCTCTATAGTAATACACAGTATGTATATATCTATATGTGTGTATGGCTGAACGCAACTGTAAAGTGTTTCCCCTTCGGCACATGTACCTTTGCCTCTAAATATGCAGGCGGGTTAGGCAACTGGGCAGCTTCTTTGGGCACAGCTGATAGCTGTCCTCCTAGGGTACTTCCTCATGCTAATCATTTAACTCTTTACAATTTATAACAATCATGGAAACTATGGGCGCGGCCTTATGTTGTCTTATAGCTAGGTCTGGCAATTTTTATATCGACAACTTGGGACAAAGTTGTTAGGAGGAGATATATATACATACAGCATATACAGTACAGACCAAAAGTTTGGACACACCTCATTCAAAGAGTTTTCTTTATTTTCATGACTATGAAGGCATCAAAACTATGAATTAACACATGTGGAATTATATACATAACAAACAAGTGTGAAACAACTGAAAATATGTCATATTCTAGGTTCTTCAAAGTAGTCACCTTTTGCGTTGATTACTGCTTTGCACACTCTTGGCATTCTCTTGATGAGCTTCAAGAGGTAGTCACCTGAAATGGTCTTCCAACAGTCTTGAAGGAGTTCCCAGAGATGCTTAGCACTTGTTGGCCCTTTTGCCTTCACTCTGCGGTCCAGCTCACCCCAAATCATCTCGATTGGGTTCAGGTCCGGTGACTGTGGAGGCCAGGTCATCTGGCGCAGCACCCCATCACTCTCCTTCATGGTCAAATAGCCCTTACTTTCAAAGTTTTCCCAATTTTTCGGCTGACTGACTGACCTTCAATTCTTAAAGTAATGATGGCCACTCGTTTTTCTTTACTTAGCTGCATTTTCTTGCCATAATACAAATTCTAACAGTCTATTCAGTAGGACTATCAGCTGTGTATCCACCTGACTTCTCCTCAACGCCACTGATGGTCCCAACCCCATTTATAAGGCAAGAAATCCCACTTATTAAACCTGACAGGGCACACCTGTGAAGTGAAAACCATTTCAGGGGACTACCTCTTGAAGCTCATCAAGAGAAAGCCAAGAATGTGCAAAGCAGTAATCAAAGCAAAAGGTGGCTACTTTGAAGAACCTAGAATATGACATATTTTCTGTTGTTTCACACTTGTTTGTTATGTATATAATTCCACATGTGTTAATTCATAGTTTTGATGCCTTCAGTGTGAATCTACAATTTTCATAGTCATGAAAATAAAGAAAACTCTTTGAATGAGAAGGTGTGTCCAAACTTTTGGTCTTTACTGTATATATATTCAAACAATATTATTACCTAATTTTAAGCAAAAATACAGAAATACAAAAATATACATATTTGGTGTCCCCAAATACAAACTCTTCCAAAGGACAACAGTGGTTTAATATGTAGGGTTGACTTCGTATTCCTGTGTGATTGGTGATGGTTTGGAGCATTATGATCCCCCTTCTTTTTGCTGATTATCGGGTTCTGAAATATGCAATCTCTCCAGTTCCATACTTATAATCTATCCCAATATGCTATTAATATGAAATTGCTGAAACCCCCCAAGGTAATAATCTGTATGATATTCTTGGTATTGGTGTGGTATTATATGGTATTCTTGGTATTGGTGTGGTACCTTGTAGAAACAAAAAATAAAAAGTTGTTTGAAGCACATCAGAAGGCTGTGGTGCAAAGAAGTGACTTTTTGTCTACTTTGAACTTTTTTAAGTATTTAAGGAAAAGCACCAATCCTGTTTATTTCCTGCTGTTTTCATAATTGTTTATTTTGTTTAATAATTTTTTTATTAATTGTTTGTGTTTTTTATATTGCTACTGGTTATCCTTACAACTGCTTCAGCTTGCTAACTTATAGGCTGTAGAACATTGTGACACTTAAATGGGTTGTGTCACTTCAGCAAGTGGCATTTATCATGTGAACAAAGTCAGTATGTGGCGGGCGCCCTTTAAGAGGAGAAAGTACTTGTTTTTGTGACGCCAGTTGCAATGAAGCAACAAGGGCACAGGGCCCCTTTTAGTGATGTAGTGGATGGTACCCCGGTGTAGGGCAGCCTATAATGTCCATTTATGTTGGTGCACGTGTCACTGTGCTTCTACCTGGATACGCTGGACCCTAGGCATTGGCTGCTCCGCAGCATTGAAAAAGGGGATTTGTTGATGAAGGGGATGAGGAAATAAATGGAGTCCAGAGCTTGTGATGAAGTTGATAACATCTTTATTTTGCATGAACGTTTCTCCAAACAATTTCAGGCTTTATCTTGGTTCCAGCAGGCGTTAGCATTAAATGTGGCAGGCAAACTCCTCTTTGCTACATCTGTTGCTCTCTGGCTCTGCTGTGCTGACATGATAACTGTAGAACTTAGCTTTCTCTGGGTGCTGCAACTTCTCTGGGTAGTCTGTCTCTAGATTGGTCCAGGGAACTTTACTCTTGGCTTTAGAGGCTTTAGGCTGTGGCCTCTGTGTCCAGCAGAGCTGAAGGTGCTCCAGCTGGTCTGGGCAAGGCACCTCCAACAGGAACGTGCACCTTTTGTTCTATCACATTATACACTGCTCATTTTCATGGTTACAACCACCCTGCAGTGGCCGTGCTTGTACACTATAGGAAAAAGTCCTGGCCTCTTCAGTGACTGGGACTGCTGGAGCTCACACAGGTTGGTGCTTTTTTCTATAGTGTGCAAGCACGGCCACCATGGAAACAAGCAGTGTATAATGTGATGGACAAATGAAACCAGACAGCAAAGGAAGCAATATGGACAATAACAATACGTTAGTAAATGGGTTGTATTAACTTTCTCTACGTAATAAATGATATTAGCTGAAGTGACAAAACTCCTTTAAAGTAATAAGACATGATTTCAGGTTAAGACTGCACTAAGAGTTTGTAACTATGGAGACACATAGCTCCGCCCAGCAGCTTAAAGGGAAAGTGTCATCAGAAATAGTTTGAATCATTTTTTTATCTTAAAAATTGTTTATTTTCCATGCCACTATCTATGTTTAAAATGAATCCTAAAATCATGTATTTCTCACATTGGCCACAAAGCTTACTTACCACTAAGCATCAATTATTGGTCTCTTCAGATCAGCAGTCTCCTTATAATCATTACAGGCAGGGTTATAATGACAGATAGCACTTTTATATAGATAACACACGAGTCATCAATCACAATTGGTAATTGTCAGAGCTTGTCTACACCCCTCCCTGCACAATAACATCTGTACAGGTCACAGACCATGCCTAGAACACCCTCCCGGGGTGTCAAAGTCTCCTCCTTTCTATTGTTTCCATGGTGGCTGCTGTAAAGCATATCTCTAAATACTGTTAAGAGCAGCTCAGGCAAGATGGCTGTTCCTGTAATCATGTTCAGGAATTCAATAAATCAGCAACCGGACAATAAAAACAGATTAGTAAAAAAGGAATATGTGCCACTATCTGTTTTTAACTGGCAGAAAAGAATATGTGACGCATTCCCTTTAAATACCCCAGAAGATAATTTGCATAATTGTTTACATCTTTATTAAATTATGCAAATCGTGAACATATATGTTCACGATTTGCATAATTTAATAAAGATATAGATTTTTGGTATTTGACATTGATTCTTTTTGGTGTATAGATCAGTCTGGCCCCACTGGATCCCACTGACAGCATTAGTTGCTGGGCTCCATCTTTTTGGGGGGGGGATTCTGATTTCTTTCCGTGGTACTTTATAACAAGGTATACACTAATGCACCGCTGTATTGTTACTGCATACATAACATCCTGCTGTGCCATAAAACACTGCATGAGAAATCATGGTGGACGTGTTCCTGGAAGAGCTTGCTAGTGTCATGTGGATTTCCGTACATGGATTTGGATCATTTCTACAGTGACAGATAAGCCATCTGGAAACTCTCAAGATATGGGCCTTGCTTTATGAAGCAATCAATAATGCTGATGCAAATGAGCAGAAAGACATTTGCCTCTGCTCAAGAAATATTTTACTACTTGATTAATGAATACAAGCGGCCTAATATTCTCGCTTCTATCATGTCATTAAGAATGACAATGATGTTATACAGTTGTAGCACCTTACATTATCAACTTTTATGGTCCTCAAACACTGTCTAAGTAACTGTCTAAACCTTTTTCCGGAAGGTTTTGATGTGATACTATTATTATTATTTTTTGGGATAGACACAACAGTAAGATGTCTAAGAGCTGTGTATGAATTGACATGCTTATTTTTATAGGTTAATACCTGTGGTCAAATGAACAGACAGCACTATACTATAAACTTACACATTTATACAAAATTGTAGCCTAAAGGTGCATTTACACGGCTGGAGAATCAGGCAGATTATTGGGAATGACCGATCCTGCGAAGGTCGTTCCCGACAATCTGGCCATGTAAATGTGCCGCCCAATGAATAAGCGCTTTCATGCAGGCACCAGATCGTTCTGGGCAGGAGATCGTGCTGTCTAAACGGCAATCTACTACTCAGAAACCGTGATTCTGTACTAGGATGAGGGATCGCAATAGCAATCTATCGTTTTCATACTGTGAAGGAGATCGCTGCATGTAAATGCGCGCTCTCCTTCACTGAACAAGCAGCCGACTGTCAGGAAGGAACACTTCCTTCCAACAATTGGCCGCTCAGTCGGCACGTGTAAATTGAGCTTAACTCACAGTGTATTTATAGAATCTCAATAATTTACGTTTTTTTCCAAGATTTATTTAACTGATGACCTATCCATTCCTCAGGCAACAAAGCCTTCTCTCGGCTTACCAATCACAGCTCCGTACATTGTATCGCAGCCGTCTTTGCTCAGCTTAGCCCCATTCACTTCAAAGGGGTTGAGCTGCAGCTAGGCCATGTGACTAATGAACGTGACATCACATCACCTAGTCAAAGCTGCAAGAAGACAACAACACTACTGCAAGCGCCATTGCCTTTTCAAAGAGCTGATCATCGGGAGTTCCGGGTGTCGGACCCCCACCAATCAGATACTGATGATCAATCCAGAGGATAGGTCATCATTAAAAAATCTTGAAAATCCCCTTCAAACTTTTAGTTTAGCAAGCAGTGAGTAGATATGTAAGGGAGATGGCATAGATTTCAGGGGTACTGTGCACTAGCCTTCGGCAGCACAGACTGACAACTGTATCAGACTGCATGTGAACAGCCCATTGCCCAACCCTACCCATCCACACCCCACACCCTTTTTGTCAGGAGAGTGACTGAGAAGGAAAAATGTGCAAATTGTGGATCCGCAAAAAACTGATGCCGCCCGTATGCCTTCCGCAATGTGCAGAACGGAACAGGAGGCCATTATAGAAATGCCTATTCTTGTCCGCCAAACGGACAAGAATAGGTTAGGACTCATAATTTTTGCGGGGCCACGGAACGGAGCAACGGATGCGGACAGCACAAGACCATTGAAATGACCGTATACGGAATCAAAATACGGCCGTATACGGAATGAAAAAAAAACCCGTTTGTGTGCATAAGCCCTAATGGTTCATTCCCCTTATGTGATTTTATTGTGCAAAAGTCGAAAAAATAAAAACTATATAAATGTAGTGTCTTCATAATCGTGACAGAAGTAGTGAGAGAATAAAGTTAACATGTCACACCCCACTGTGAACCCGATAAAAACTGGAATTGATGTTTTTTTTCATGCTGTTCACCACCCCTAAAGAAATTATAAAAGATATAATAGTGCTACTTAAAAATGCAACTGTCAAAAACAAGTAGCCATACCGCCAAGTTGACAGAAATATAAAACAATGTTTAGGTATTGAAATGTGGAGACAAAAAAATAGCTAAAACACTCTCCTTGCGCCCTGAGGATTCGAAATACGCCACATTCTTAATGGGTTAAATGCTGCTGATGTGTTTTTATCAGTGTCTAAGTTATAAATATAAGTTATAATCTTTACAGTTTATTTTAGTTTTTTTTTGTATTTGGTTTTCAATAGGGTTGTCCAGAGGAAAATCCAAGGAGAAGGTTGGCAATGCTGTCCTTAGACATTATTGAAGTGTTGTTTGCACTATATTCACTGGAAGTAATCCTATCCTTAGGTCACTTCTGGCATGGCGTAAAGCTGTCCTTAGAAGATCAGCAAATGCTGCTATCAAAACACAGTGTCCACTTAAATAATACGCTTTGGGCCTTAGGGAGTCCTATGAATTGGATTGGCTTGCTGCAATACTTAGTCTTTGTAAATAACTGGAATAATACCCGTTTTAATAGTATGTGGTGAGAGGCTGCATGAACATTCACATATGTAACCTTGCCTTTTCTTTCTGTTTAATGTCATTGATTTAAGCAGCTAGGCTGAAGCAATGTATCTTATTGATGATCTTGCCATTAGATGACTATGTGCAAATCACTTATTGATCTGTTGTAAGGAATCTTTCCCATCTGTCCACATAGCAAATGTATATAAATGGTCATCATGACTACTTACCTCAAAATCTATTACTGTGTGCATGAACAGCCTCTTAAAATTGAACACTGAAATTATACTTGAGTTTCGTTGTCTATTAGATGTGTAGAGTTTTACTAAAGAACAGAATTTTCTGAATTATTCACCTACTTGTAAAATACTCTAAGATGATCCTGTTACCTTATTAGAGACCACAACCGAATAATAGACCCAGTGTCAATAACAAAGTCAACATGCAGGGTCAGTCTCTGGCATACAATTAATCAGAAGTTAATTAAGTACAAAAAAGGAAAAAAAAAGTTATTAAAATTTTAATTAACTAGCATCCCCTGGGCATACAATCCTAGTGTTAGGGCACATCCGTGTGTGTAAGGTAGAAATTTACATACAAATGTAGATTAATGTGCTGTTCCATAGACAATGTGGGCAGACTGTATAAATAGGGCATAGGTCTCACTCTCCCCCATCTACCAATGAAATTAGGTAAGAATCATTACACAGCTTATCCCCACCAAAGGAACAAGAATAAGCAACGATGGGATATTTGAATACTTCATTACATTCAATAGAAACAATAGCTTAAAAGTGGATCTGCCACTAAATATCCCACTTTATGTAAGTGCAGCATATTACAGGGACTTGTCAGCTCTCTTATTAGCCAAACAAAATGTATCATCAAGGGAATGTATCATCAGTTGTCTAGTGGGGTGTCCTAACTGTAATGGGCAGTGGGTGTGGACCCGCTGAACCAACTAACTGGATTGACTTTTGGCTAGTCCTAAGGGCTTTATCCTGGCGATCCCCTAGTGTTCCCCCTTTAACCTCTATAAAGGGGTCTGGTCTTCACTACAGGGGGCCCACCAGGCAACTACCTTTTGGAGTAGTCCCATTGTAGTGGGTAGCTGACCCACAGGGGTCAAAGACACCGGTGCAGAGCACCAAATGATCAGGCAATACTCATTGGTATACAGACAGACGTCAGGTCACGCAGAGTTCGTGCAATTCCATGAAGCTAATTCAAGGGCATGCAGCAAAGGGTCAATATGGCAGGCAGGATAAGGTCAGGACAGGCAGTGGAGTATCAAAGTTGGTTAAGAGGCAGACCTTTGGTACATGGACAGACAATCAGAATAGCACAACTTGACTGGTAAACAAATAAACTAGGAACTTAATTCTCCATGAATTAAGAAAATAAAAATAATTAAATATTACTTTATTATAAATATATTCCCAAATACTTTTCATTTGTCAGGAGAGATAATGTAAACGGATGACACACAGAGAACAAAAATTGGACAAAAGGGCCTTTTGCAGACAGTGTTAAAGATGAAACCATCAGAAAATTTTGAGCTTTATAAATCCCTTTTAGGGATCTTTTGAAACAATGTCTTTTGGGGCAAGAAATATCCCTTCATCAGGTTTGCAAAAGACAGTAATAACAAAAGCATGCCACTCAAATGTTTTTTGTTTTTTTATGAAGAAAAAAGTGATCAGTGGTGGTAATTCCTCCCCTTGGGGGTGTACATCTATTCAAACTAAGCATTCAAAGTCACATAACACATTAATAAGGGCTCTTCAAGCTCCAGATTGTCTGATGGCCCTCTGTGCCCGGCAAGTCTTTCCTGAAGAATTATTGACAGGACAGTCTCTAATCACCTCCATTACACAGATGAAACACTAATTGTCTTGTCACGGACATCGTCAAGGACACTGATGCGTGAATAAGGCAAAAAATACTATCTCTGAGGGCTTCCTTACACAAAGTATTTCTTATTTATCAGGTGCTAATTAGGATGAACATATACATTAAAAGTATATTACAATTGAGATGTCTACTATTATGATATAAATATGTATATAAATACAATAATACATCATAATAGTAGACATCTCAATTGTAATATGTTTTATTCTAATTAACAACTAATCATTAAATATTTTTATGAGGAATCCTTAAGAGCTGGTATGTTTTATCTTACAGTGACTGCAAAGAATTCTCATATGCAACAGGTATTTAATTCCTATGAACAGCTTTAAAAACCTAGATTAGTGTTGTGCAGACAGCAAAGACAAAAGCATCAGCTTAGTCTTAAATTCCAATAAGCAGCTGAATTATTGCAGATATGAAGCCAACGTGAAGCCAATTCAATATTTTCTGTGTCTTCAAAACTAGTAAAACACGCTCAGTTTTAGTGACCAATAAGCACTTTGGCAGTTTGGTGATCTTTTGCAGCGACTGAATCTGCAGTTTTATGTAAATTACCAAAATATCTAGTTATTAAAGGGGCTGCTCACTCCTGGAGACCTTTTTAGCAGACCCCCTAGCGTGGCCAGAGCTATGGTGGGTATCATATCTACCTGATCCCCACCACTGGATTCCATCTCCATTCCTCCCCCTCGGGCACTGCAGGTCTTGAGTTACCCTCACGTGGCCCCTGCAGTTCTGACATGTCACTTATGCATCATGTCACTGTTTTATGTGATGCATGGATGAGGCTGGTTAATGTCTACAACAGCCACGTGACCCATGTCAAACCAGATTTTAACTTGGGGAAACCAAAGACCTGCAGCACCTGAGGGGAAGCGATGGAGCAGGAACCCAGCAGAGGGTTTCAGGTAAGTACAGTTCCCACCCTAGGTCCAGCCATCCTGGGTGATATGTGGAAAAGGTCTTTAAGGGTTGAGCAACCTTTTAAAACGGTTTCATCATAAAGAAACTACCTGCCAGTAAATGATTCAATCATCTACTTTTTTGATTTACATGATTTAAAGTACTTATAGGGCATCTGTACCTGTGAAACTGGCTGACCTGTTATATGTGCACTTGGCAGCTGAAGGCATCTGTGTTGGTCCCATGTTCATATGTGCCCGCATCGCTGAGAAAAATGAAGTTTTAATATATGCAAATGAGCCTCTAGGAGGCTCTGCTCTCTCTGCAACTGCCGCTCCCACTGCACTTTGATTGACACACACAGGCAGTAAAAATGTTATCATACCTGGCCCTGACTTCTCATTAAGTGAATCAAAGTGCAGAGGTCACGGCAGTTGCAGAGAGAATAGAACCTCCTAGAGGGTCATTTGCATATATTAAAACTTAATTTTTCTCAGCAATGCATGAACGGGGGACCAACACAGATGCCTTCAGTAGTATACATACAACAGGTCAGCCAGTTTCATAGGAAGTGATGGCCAGTTCGCCGTGTTCGCCCGCGAACACATGTGAGCTGCCATCTTAACTGCCAAGTCCGGCGATGCACAGGTAAGTCCTTACCTGTGCGCGAGCCGATCTGAAATGAAATGTGGTCTCCGGGAGCAGGCAGTTCCGAGAACAGCCCGATGAAGGCCCCCGGTGGCTGTTTTCGGAACTGCCTGCTCCCCCAATGCTGACAGACGCCCTTTAAAGGTACATTACCCATTGGCAAGAAGGGGCTCAGATGGAGAGGATTATCACGTGGTGTCAGGATGGGATTATACAGGGTTTGTTTGTAGTTTGTGATCATGGAGACACATTGGTCTGTGTAGTCTCTGTATACACTAAATTAGATTTCCTTTGTTACTTAAGACTATTTTAGTTTTTATTTTAAATACATTGGAGCCATATATTTTTAAAATATATTATTTATTCCCTTCATTGCAGATTTTCAGTAATCTGCTCGGTTACAACACTGGGGAGACTGTGTATGGTTTATCCATTAAATGTGTTGAATGAACAGATACATACTTGCTGGTTTATACTGCATTTAAAGCCACAGCTGAAAAGAAACTTGATGGGTTTTGTTGCTTTAGAAGTGTAAATATAGTTCTGCTTCACAAAGTGTCTTAGATTAAACATTTTTGAAGAAAGTAAAATTGCACACTTTGTAAGAAACATCAAGAGAGGGAAAGCCGCCAACTGATAGAGACAATGAAAGTCCCCCTGAATGAATGTCCTTGATTTTGTTTCCCAGTCTTTCAAGCAATCCACGGTGTAATATTGCTGGTCTGTGAGCTTGTCTGAAGGGTAATCCCGTAAATTTATTGCTGTCTGCTGAGGAGGAGTGGTGAGCCGAATTAATTCACTGTTTGTACTGCATTGTTTCCTCTACATGATAGACCAGGGCGTTTTATACCAGAGCAAAGTTTTGTCTTCATTTTCTTAACACTGTATTACACTGCCGATGATTGCCTGATGAACGAGCAAACACTAGTTCATCGTGGAATCCTGATGTTTCGGCATGCTTAAAAATCAGCGCTTGCCGGCAGCAGAACGGGGAAAATAGCGAATGGTGACACAATCTTGTCAGGCCCATTAAAGGTTACAGACGCATTCACTATATACATTGGGAGATCTCCTGTGTTGTGTGCACATAGCCAGACTGACATATTTTCATATCTGTGATTATTAGGAATGCCATATGAGTCTATTCATTTTTTAATAGGTCACACGTATTTTATACCTGCCAAAAAGAACTGTTCTAAGTGTAGATATACATCTGATGATGTCTTGATAACTTAAAAGTCATGTTTTGTCTGTTATCACTGACTCCTGTGGCATAGCTTCCAATTAAAGAAGTTGTCTCATGAAGACAGTTTTCCGTTTTTTTATGCCCTGTTTTGGCATGTGGATGCCATTGAGGGGGTCCATAACTGGGGAAGTGGTCCAAAGTTAAATCTGTTGGTTGACACAGTGGTTCCACACCCGCTGCCATAACAAGCTGAGGGTGGTGGGAACATGACCCCAGGAAATAATTTTATAGTCTTAGGGACTGTACTCTGAAAGCAGTTGTTTCTGTGATGGGACAACCCATTTAATGGAAAGAAGATACTTTGATGCTGGGCTCTTCCGAAATATCACCTGAAAAAGGGAAATTTGGTGGGTAGATGTTTTGACCTGATGGCTGTAGGTTAGTACATTAAAACTGGAGTTTGGCCACACAAAGACCTGTCACTTACTAAAAATAACGGGGGTCATTAATCAAACTGGTGTAAAGTAGAATGAGCTTAGTTGCTCATAACAACCAATCAGATCCCACCTTTCATTTTGGACAGCTCCTTTGGAAAATGAAAGGAGGAATATGATTGGTTGCTATGGGCAACTAAGCCAGTTCTACTTTACACCAGTTTGATAAATGATCATCGTTATTTTTAGTAAGTGATAAATGACCCCAGCATGTTTTAAGTTTAGCCTTCAACACCCCTGACCAGTGGTCACATGACACTGACTATCTGAAGTACAATGATGTGGCATGATGTCCTATCCGCCGATCATGTGACCTCCTTCATTGATTGCCCTGCCCCCTTAGATGAAGTGTGGGGAGGTTTGGAGTAAATGCTTAGTTTCAGCTGCACACCCCATCTAAGGGGACAGCGCAATCAGAGAAGGAGGTCGGGAGATCTGAAAGGAAATTTGGAGCCCAAACTAAAAAAATCCTTATTATTGGCAATTGACTGGTTTTGTGGAAACATTATCATGTTTATATAGTTTCATATCACTACACAATCCCTTTAATATTCACTGTGCAGATATTTCCTTCCTTGGTAGCCTAAAAAATACATTTTTTCCAAGCTGGTTGCCTCATGCCACTTATCTCACAATATATCGTAACGTGTACTCTGAAGATACTTTTGAATGTCATAGAGACATACGAGAGGTTTTTACTAGTGGGGTCAGATTGATCTCTAAAATGAGGAGAGAGGAGCACTTATATAGTGTACTGTCTCTCCTCACTGCAGAAGGTGGTTTTAATAGAATTCTATGGGGGGAATCTATCAATCTATGATATCCCCTGTGCTGCCAAAGGATGCGCCTAATTTATAAAGAGACTGAAATCTCTGAAATGCGGTAGATTTCAGTCTACTTTTACTTCAGAAAACTTCCATAAAAGAAGATAAATTTACTAGACCCACTGACCACCCCACCCTGCCCTCGCCATGCCCCCGGTAAAGTGGCCATGTAAATACGCCACTTGCACCTAGATTTAGGTACAGGGGCATTTACAAAAACCACAACCACAATGTTTTTTCCTTTTTATACCACAAATCTGCCCCAATTCCATCTCCTGCAGGAGGAGAGAGCTCCTAGAGATTGGTGGGAGTGTCAACACTCAGACCCCACTCAAAACCTTTGATATGTTGCTATGACATATCAGAAGTTTTTTCGCAGTGCAGTTTAAGCTTGAAGAAAGACTAACATTTACAGCCATGTCTATTCACCTAGATTTCCCAGGAGTCCCGGTTTTTATGGCCCCTTTATCCAACCTGTGACCACAGTATCTGGTTTAGATACATGCAAGTTTAATTTAACAACTACTGTATCCCGTAGTACTACTTCTACTGTAGGTTCATTACACCTTTTTATATAAGCAATACACCTCAAAAAGGCCGCTCCCATTTTGCCTCAACTCACTGCTTAGTATCACCATGTGAAGCGCCCTCCAAGCCGAACAGACCCATACCAAACAAATTCTAATTTTTATTTTGCAAACTTTTATTTTACAAATTTGAAATTGTAAAAGTGATCTGATTAGTCACAAAGAACAACACTGATCCTTTTCTTATATATGTCTAGTGTATATATGTTGTCTTCAGAAATATTCTATCCATTGTGCAAATGATACTGTATTAGGAGAATAGGAATTGAATGTGTTCTCAGTTATTTCATTAAGGAGCAGACTGCAGTAGTTTGGTCAAGGAACTCTAAAGTGTAGAACTGAAATTTTTTATCTGGAAGCCTGAAGATGCCATAAATTATTCAGTGGTGCCCTGAATTTACACTGTAACTGTGCTGTAAAGTTCAGTTTAATAAAAGTTATACCTTAACATTACATTATATAGCTGAAGCAATCTCCAGCATCTTCAGAACATGTCTTAACACAATCTGATGCGGATAAAAGCGATATATGGTATATCTGTCATCCAATGGTGCATCACTGGTTCTGACCCTTTACAGCTATACCTCCTTCCCAAATGGCAACCTATTCTGTAAATGGGCATAAGAGGAGCTCACCTGTTCATGATAGATACTTTTAGCATGGAAAACTCACAGATGTTGTTCAGTTCCTGGCCATTTAACCCATCAATAGTAACCATGGCATCTAGCGGTTAAAGGGAGGGGCTCGCTTTGCCATCCGATTGCTCCACCCCACAATGCAAAATGTATGTTTTCTAGCAACGCAGTTTTGCTAACTAGTGTTACTTTTCCCGTTGTCACATAAGTTGACTGGTTCTTTCATTGTGGGTCTTCTTAAAAGATCATTAGATCCATGCTGTAGAGTAACATGGTGGATGTATCATGTATTATGTAGGATCTCTACACTGTTTTTTTAGCAGCAATATCTGTGGGTAACATCGTTCTATATAGAAACACCCATTGTTTCTATACAGCCCTCCACTGAAATTAAACCTGCAGTGTCTACAAGAATAGTCACACCTCTTATAGTGTAATAACTTTGAATCACAGTAGTTATAAAGAAATTATTGTATTGCCTGGCATTTCATTTTGTATTTCTGTACAATTCATCTCTCATTGAGGTCTCACAATTGTATTCAGGATCATAATTATACAAACATTGCATACCATATTATGGTAGTTTTCCGCCCTAGAAGAATTGCTCACATCAATGGTGGTTGCATATTGCCTTACTTCAATACAGAAAGTCACAAGCTAGAAAAAACGCATGTAAAAACCAACAATGCATTATTTAGGTTCTGTATAATGTACATTGCATCCAGTATTGGACAGGGGTGCCAAGGTCCACCAGTAAAATACATTCCGGGGGGGGGGCACTGTACAGCTACATACAAATATTACCTGACCCCAATCATCAAATTCCTAAAACTGCGACAAACAAATTTTTTTCAGTAGTAGCCTGTGCCTCAGATTGTTCTGTCTTGTAGCCCGTTGTATTGAACACATGCCCACACAATAGCAGGCAGCAGCAGAGCACTGCAAGAAGGCTGATTATAGGGGTCCTCTGGGAAAGATGATACTAGCTGACCTTCCTCAGCCTGGTCGGGATGCTGTACAGTATGCTGCCTATCTGTATATAGTACAATCTACTAGCAAGGGGTAGGGGACTGGGGATCCATCATTGCTCAGGGACCCACTGGGGGGTTCACCTGTTTCCTCTCTTGGCTTGTCCAAGCCTGATTACATCGAGCCTACTGTTGAATGTATACATCTGATGGAGGCCTGTGATGGATGCCATAAAGTGCAATCCGTCACCTACAGGGTCCCATCATAAATTTTCAATTTGTTTTATTATGACCCATTGTATGTTTAAAAAGCTTTGCTTTCCCATACAGTTGAAAACATGGTAAACCAAGAGATATCACCCTAATGACTCTGTCTAGTGATTGGGGGTCAATGGAACTTTAACATATACTACAGAAACCTTTCCCAGCATCTACTTTACACTTGGTGCACAGACTGTGGGGGTACTACATTATTTGAGTACTGTGCTCTTGAAACATTTCCTACAACTAGCAAGACTGGGGCACTGACCATAACACAACCTCAGCAAAAACTGTTCAAGGAATTGTTTTCCCTGTTCTTTGTGCAACAATCTGATCCTTCAATCCTTTGATCTAAAACAAGAGTGTGGATCTCCTGAACATGATGTAAACTTGACCTTAACAAGCTGTTTCTTCCCATGTTTTTATAAGTGTTGGATGTTAGCAATGAACAGGAATTGAACTTTTTAGAGAAATGCAGTTCAAAATTCCCAAGGTGAGCCATAAGTGAATGTCTTCTTCACAACTGGGTCCTTCAGAGGGTTTCTGCGCTTTAAATCTATATTTCTGTTTAAAACTGCTCAGCAGCTGTGTTGACCTCATGTTCAGGGCACTTAGTCTATGTAGTGGTAGAAGAATGATTTAAAGACTTAATGTGTGGAGGAGTCAACTAAAAAAAAATAATAATAAGTTTGGACACCATTTGTGAAGTCTCTCCAGTTCATCTAGGAGTAATGCGGTCTGTGATATGGATCTCTGGGGCCGGTCTCTAAATGCATCTCTATGGTTACGAATCCAGTAGCTAGAAAGTTCTTTATAGTGTTAGCAGTAATGTTCTTTTTCCTCTGTGATATACTGTGAATACATCTCTCCGTCTAAAATCACATTTTTTTTTTCAAGTTCTCCAGTCGTGAGTTTTTTGTTCGTTAGTCTGTGGAAAATTCAAGCTGTTCCTGCTGAGAAAGTGTGGCCATCTCAAATGAGAGGAACAGATGGTCTGGAAATGCTGGGTAGCTTCAGTACTTGGCTTGGACTACTGTTGCAGAACACTATTTTCACACTTGTGTTATCAGGAGTCTTCCTCACTGGCTGCTTGATGTTAATTGTAAGCCGCAATATGTGGCGATTTGTTAGTGACATTAACCACACCTGCTGTGTAGGCTGAGATTGACAGCTCCTTAAGAAATGAATTGTTCTGCAGCCATCTAGTTTTATTAGAGAACACGGCATCATTTAATTACTATGTGCTGTGCAGGAAGATGCCTTTTGAGTGTCCAGCTGGCCTGCTGTATTTCCCCAGCTTTCCATGACATACTGATACTTAACGTGTGGCTTTTTTGGCTTCATGCAATGCATATAGAGGTAGGGATATTGTTTTTTCCATCCCCTAATTACGATAAAACTATGATTCATACAGGGACACATTTAAATTATTGTACCAGGCATCCTTCAGCTTATTACTGATCACAATATCTATACTTCTATATTCGGCATTATAGTAATTAATAACCATCAGGCTTTTCTGATGCATGCTATCCAATTGCTGGCTGTTGAAATACTTAGATAAATTATATCAATTATATTTACATTGTGGAAGGAAGGCAGAAGACTGACTAAGTACCTTACTGACATGGTAAGATACCGTATGCAGTTTTACTGCAGATGGGAATGGCACTCTACAGCAATCACATATTGCTTAATGTCTGGTCTGGATATTTAGACTTAGATTTTTTTATGATATTATATTATATATTTATATTGTATACAGTAATTCCTACATTCTTAGTAGTAGTAGTAGTGAACTAACAGTTACATGGATTTATATAGCAGCAATTTCCTAATATATACTTATATAACTCCTAACACTTAATAACTGAATTGCTACCTACTTGAACAGCAGGGTTTTTGGCCTAGATCTTTATGTGATACAGCTAGTGAATGTTGTGTGTGCACACTCGTATTGCCAGTGTTAAATAGAGGGAACTAATTCATGTACAGTATATGTAAAATAAGGGCTGAATTATTCAACCGTGGTCAGCCAGGGAAAAGTGGTCCATGCGTTGGCCGCATTTCCCTGGTCAACCATGGCTTCCCTAACTCAAACTGACTTCATTATACTGATTTCTGATACAGTCATTTCCTATCTGATCTTGGATCTATGGAATTGTATTGACATGATGATGTGAGTACTATACAATAGACGTGGTCACATGTGAACTGACTGTATCATAAATCACTGTGGTGCAGTCATTTCGGGTCAGGGAAGCCATGGTCACCCCAAGAAATGCGGTCAACACAAGGACCATGTTTCCCCAGCTTACCACGGTTGTATGAATCAGCCATTATTCTGCATATAGATAGATTAATTACCCCTATTTAACACTAACAATAAGAAGTGTGCACATGCTAAAGTTACTACCTATAACACATAAAGATCTAGGCCCAGAGCAGGGAAGATAAATTCCCCATGTTTTACAAAAACCCTGCTCTTCTTGTTTCCCTGGCTGACCACAGGCATGTGAATCAGCCCTAATACTAATGATTGATGTGTGTATGTACACAGATTTGTTGTCAGTGTAATCGTTCTAGCAAGCAACATGGCTGATCTCTCTCGCTCCCTATCTCTCTCTCTCTATATATATATATATATATATATCCTATAAGGTATATAATATGTCTTCATTTATAATCTGGGTTCTATTGTGATGACCTTCCAACACTGTCTGCCTTTGTCCTTGGGCAGTGTTTTCTGATGTCACAGTAGTATGTACTTATTTCTAATCTAAATGTTTTATTGTGATGATGTCACAATTATAACGTTCTCTATTGATTCTCATTAAGCAGCATAATTGAATGCTAGTTCCCGGCCATAACATAGCAGACATGCAGGTAGCAGGCTTTCTGGACAGGAGCACAAAATTGTATGGCGAGAACAGTTTAAAGATAATGTTATCACGTTTGTGCTGATTAACCTGCTTTACACGGGACGATGTACATGCGTTCCTTCCCAACAATCTGCTGATCGCTAGCGGCACCAATCTCCTCCAGATTATGGGGAGGAGCAATCGCTAATGCCATCCCTCTTCCCCATACTGTCTCATTGTTTCCCGGCAGCAGATCGTGTTTACACAACATAATCTGCAACTGGGAAATGAGGATTTTTGTGCTGCTCTAACGATCCAATTACCAGATAAACAAATTTTTGGCTCGTTCATCAGGTAATCAACAGTTTATTTACACTGCCAGATCATCACTAACAAGCGTTACTATGAACACTCGTTAGCGATGATCTGTTGAATTCTTGGCCCATGTAAAGGGCCCTTAAGGTATCCTTCTGTTCTTCACCATTAACCACCATCAGGAATTGTGGACTATATTGGTCAGATAACCAGGTCATGGTCCTCAGAATATTCCATAAAACTTGACCGTGTAGTTGGTAGCAGTTTGTGCATAGAGACATGGTTAGAACAGATCTGGGTTGGTAATAGGCAGGTAATATTAGGTTCAGGAGACAGGGTATAAAGACTGTGCCAGGATTGGTACGTGGAACATCCAAGATGGAGCACACAGGGTCAACCAAAAAATATACACAGGAAAAAAACTGTAAACTCCTAGCAAGGTTGACAACTAAAAACTCGGATACTGTATTGCTTCCTGTTTATCATATTGGAAGGGTGACATCTCGTGCTGCATTGGGTCCTGCAGGTGAAGCCATGCATAGCAAACAGAGTAGAGTAGTGGTATCACCCAACAATACAGTTTTTTCTTTATTCCAAGACTTGCATTGCATTCTTGCATTGATATCACAATATTGCTAGTCTTAATTTCTCAGTTTGTTCTATTGTGATAGTCATCCTTTGTAAGCTGTACTCTATGTTGATGATGTCAGAATAGATTTTGTTTCGTTGTTATGATATCACAATATTTTTATCTTTATTCCTAAGCTATTTTCTGTATTGATGATGTCACTTCCACCACAAGTCTGTGAGGCAGATTTATTAAGACTGTCATTTCATACTCCAGTCTTAGGCCTCTTGTGCCCCCCGTGGCCGTATTGTGGCCCTCATACAGCGGGTCAGCAATACACGGGGCTCCGGCTGTGTGCATTCCGCATCACAGATGCGGACCCATTCACTTCAATGAGTCCACAAATCCGGAGATGCGGAACGGAGGCACGAAACCCTACGGAAGCACTACGGAGTGCTTTCATGGGATTCCGTTCCGTGCTTCTTTTCCACAAAACCATAGAACTTGTCCTATCTTTTTGTGAGACAGATGGATCACGGACCCCATTCAAGTGAATGGGGTCGCGATCCGCTTGCGGCATCCACACGGTCAGTGCCCAGGCACAGGGACGGCCAGCACACGTTCGTGTGCAAGAGGCCTTAACCAAATGATCATTGGAATAAATTGCACCAAATGTATTGAAAGGCTTTTCCATAAATGAAAACTGTAATTTAGTGGTGGGTGGGCATGGGGAGTGCGAGCTCATGAAAAAGGATGACTCGTCTGACTTTTCCCTTGCTAATTCTGCCAGCATTATAAGATCAGCACAAAAGTACTATAGCATATACGTGACAGTGTCTGTCACTACTTTAGGCTGCCCTCAGTGAGGACACCATAAAGTAGATGACAGGTTCCCTTTAAGTGCAACCTTTTTTCTGAACTTAGTATTTTCCAGAGAGTTCATATGCAGAGAACATAAATTGACATTAGAAAATGCTTTGCTTCTACTGATTAGAAACAGAACAGTGAATAGTAGAGGAAAATCAGTGGCAGGAAATAAGATAATAATTCATGTTTTTCAGACGTAAGCTGTTTTTTAGAGAACAATTGATTTTTCCACTTTAAAGAAAATGTAGTGTCACTGTAAAAGTTATGTATCACTCTGCCTAAACAGTGTTTGGCTACCTAACAGCCAGTGTATTTTTCATTTTTCTATCCTCAGGCTACAGTAAGATTTCTAAATTACTTCACAAAGATTGTGTTCCCTTCTGAATGAATTCAGCAGCACAAAAATCTTTTGGCCTCTGTGGTCCAGCGCCTTTATCTTGTGAGTTTGAGGCATCAATGGAAACAATGGCATCCAAGTAGTCAAGACTAGATGAAATGTGCCCATTGGCCAAAGCATGACATTTCTTTGTTGATGCCCAGTACATATGTTATGAGAATCATATAGCTTTTTTTCCCCAAATTGTCTTTTTACAGATCAGTGCATTCCTATGAACATTATGCTGTGCGGTTTTGTCTAAATGCCTTTTACTTTAACCACTTAGTGACTGTGCACGTGATAGAACACACAAATGCATTTTACAGGTAAACACTAAAGGGTATATTAGACACCCCCATGCCACAGACGATTGTTGGGAGGGAAGCATTTAGTGTTGGGCGAGCATGCTCGTCCGAACACCATTTTGAGCTGAACACCGCGTGTGCTCGAGCGCGATGCTAGAGTCTCCTCCCCGCACGTTTATTGCCTGCTATGCAGCCAATAAACGTGCGGGGAAGTACTGGCACTCACTGTAATGCCGTAGCCATGTTGGTTACTGACATTACAGTGATTGGCTGGCCAGAATGGATGGTGCGGCTCAGTCTTAGTCAAGGAGAGCTGCAGCAGAAGGGACAGATAGTGTAGGGACAGGAATTGTTATTTTTTTTCAGGCAGGGTTCACTGTTGAAAGGTGTTAGAGACCCAAAATACTTTTAAGGACTATTGTTTTATCTGGCTGCCATATATATTATTAGCGCAACCTGCGCTAAATTGCGTGCAATTGTTTGGCTGCTGCTGACAGTGACACAACCCCTGCTACATCTGTTGTGTTACATTTGTGCATCCTAAATATCTGTGACATTCAATGCAATTTTTTTGCAGCTGCTGACAGTGACATTACCTGCGCTACATCTCCTGTATAACGTTTGTGCATCCTAAATATCTGTGACATTCAGTAAAAAAATGTTGCCGCTGGTGACAGCGACACTTACCTGCGCTACATCTCCTGTATCACATTTGCTCATCCTAATATCTGTGACATTCAGATAAATTTTTTCGCCGCTGGTGACAGCGACATTACCTGCGCTACATCTCCTGTATAACGTTTGCTCATCCTAATATCTGTGACATTCAGATACATTTTTTCGCCGCTGGTGACAGCGACATTACCTGCGCTACATTTTCTGTATGAGTTTGCACATCCTAAATATCAGTGACATTCAGTTTATTTTTTTCGCCGCTGGTGACAGAGACATTACCTGCGCTACATCTCCTGTATAACGTTTGAGCATTCTAAATATCAGTGACATTCAATAAAAAAAATTTGCTGCTGGTGACAGCGACATCTCCTGCATAACGTTTGCACATCCTAAATATCAGTGACCTTTAGTTTAGTTTTTTCCTCGCTGGTGACAGCGACATTACCTGTGCTACATCTCCTGTATAACGTTTGCGCATCCTAAATATCAGTGACATTCAGTGTAATTTATTTGCGCATACACTTACAAAACCTGTGCTACTGTACGTGTGACATACTTGCAAGCATATATACCATTTAATATGCTCAAGGTGAGCAGTAAGGGACGGGGAAGTGGCCGTGCTGCTGATAGTGCACGCAGAGGCTGTGGCCCTGGGCACGCTGAAACTGTGCCTGCTGCCAGAGAACAAGAAAAACACTCAGGGCGCAGGACACCACGACGTCACACCAGTGTGACTAGGTGGTCGGTTGGATTGCAGCAGATAATGCTTCCAGTCGGTTAAGCACCACCTTGTCTTCCACAAAGTCCTGTCTCAGTAGCCAAAAGTCTGGTCAACAGAATCCTCACCCTGATCCTCCTTCCTCCCACCATGGAGAGTCTTGGCAAACAAGTGATCCCACACTCGGATATTCCGAGGAGCTCTTTTCATCGCTATTCCTTGAATTAGCCCTCTCGCCAAGCCCGCTTGAAGAGGGACATGAGGAGGTCTTGTGCACTGATTCCCAAACTCTTGGGCATCCACAGTCAAAAAAAGATGGCGGTGGGGAACGGCAATTAGTGTTTCATGAGGTGGATGATGATGACGAGACACAATTGCCAATAAGTCAACCGCAATTAGTGTCTCAAGAGGTTCATGATGAGGATGAGACACAGTTGTCAATAAGTGAGGTTCTTGTTAGGTCAACAAGTCAGGAGGATGACCAGAGTGAGGAAGTGGAAGAGGATGTGGTGGATGATAAAATCACTGACCCAACCTGGGAAGGTAGCAAGCCGAGCGAGGACAGCAGTACAGAGGGGGAGGGAACCGCAACAGGTTGGAAGAGGCAGTGGGGTGGCAAAAGGGAGAAGGTGGGCTACACCAAACAGGCCCACAACTGTTCCCCCCCCGCAGCCCATTGCAGAAATCTCCCTTGCAAAGGGGTAGGTGTTCAGCAGTCTGGCGCTTTTTTGAGGAAAGTGCGGATGATAAAAGAATTGTCATTTGAAACCTGTGCCCTACCAAAATGAGCAGGGGCGTGAACACTAGCAACCTCACCACCACCAGCATGATCCGCCACATGGCATCAAAGCACCCTAATAGGTGGGCCGAACGCCTGGGTCCACAATCAGTGTCTGCGGGTCACACCACTGCCTCCTCTTCCCCTGTGTTACGTGCTGGCCAATCCCCTGTCCAAGATGCAGGCCCAGATGCCTCTTACCCTGCACCTGGACCTTTGCAAGCACCATCATCTAGCACATCCACTTCCGTGTCCCAGCGCAGAGTACAATTGTCCATACCCCAGACCTTTGAACGAAAGCTTAAATACCCAGTCACCCACCCACGGGCCATATCACTAAATGCGCACCTTTCCAAATTGCTGGCCCTGGAAATATTGCCATTTAGGCTTGTGGACACAGAGGCTTTCGCAGCCTTATGACGGTGGCCGTCCCTCGTTACTCAGTCCCCAGCCGCCACTATTTTTCCCGGTATGCCGTTCTCGCCTTACACCACTATGTGTCCCGTAACATCACCCGTGCCCTTACCCATGCAGTTATTGGGAAGGTCCACTTAACGACTGACACATGGACAAGTGCTTTTGGCCAGGGACGCTACATTTCCCTGACGGCACACTGGGTGATCGTTGTGGAGGCCAAGGATTGCGGGCCCTACTTCCATTAGGATTTCCCCCACCACCTACATTAGTTGCTGCAACCCCTCCACCTCCTCCTCCACGTCTACCTCTTAATTATCATCTTGCATCACCAGTCAGCCATCAGTCAGTAGCTGGAAGCAGTGTAGCACTGCGATTTGTTTAGGTGACAAACAGAACACCGCTGCAGAGCTGTGGCAGGGTATAAAGGAACCAGACTGAGCTATGGCTCTCGCCACTCAACCTACAGCCAAGCATGATTGTGTCTGATAATGGCCGTAACTTGGTGGCGGCTTTGGAGCTCGGCAAGCTCACACACATACCATGCCTAGCCCACGTGTTCAACTTAGTGGTTCAGCGGTTTCTCAAAACCTACCCCAATTTTCCTGAGCTTCTGGCGAAGGTGTGCCGCGTGTGTGCCCATTTCCAAAAGTCATCTACAGCTGCCGCCGGTCTGTCAACTCTGCAGCAGTGCTTGCAATTGCCAGTTTACTGACTGTTGTGCGACGTGAGCACGCGCTGAAACTCCACATTCCACATGTTGGCCAGGTTTTGTGAGCAGCAGAGGGCAGTAGTGAAATACCAGCTGCAACATGGTCGTCACCATTCCAGTCAGCTTCCACTCTTCACAAGCGACGAGTGGGCATGGATGTCTGACCTCTGTGAAGTTTTACACAACTTTGAGGAATCAACACATCCCACTTCAGCGTAACCATCCCACTTCTGTGTCTACTGAAACTGCTCTAAATGAAGACGGATGCTTTTCATGTGGAAGAGGTGGAAATGGGAGAAGACAGTACACAGGGTGATAGCCAGACCACCCTCTGTTCGTCTTCTCAGCGTGAATTGGAGGAGGAGGAGCTGGAGACGGTTGCCTCCGCTACAGAGGGTAGTACCCATAGCAGGTTTATTCCATCTGTTCAGCGTGGATGAGCCGAAGAGGATGAGGAGATTGAGAGTCATCCTCCTGATGAGGACAGCGAAGTCTTGTCTGTTGGGACTCTGGCACACATGGCTGACTTTATGTTATGCTATCTTTCCCCGTGACCCTCGCGTTATACGCATTTTACACTGATTACTGATTGTTCACCCTTCTCGACCCCCGATACAAAGAGAACTTCTCATCTCTCATTCCTATGGTGGAGAGGACTAGCAAAATGGTGCAATAACAGAAGGTCCTTGTGGATAAATTGCTCCAAAAATTTCCAGCTGACAACGCTGGCGGAAGAGTATGTAGTTCCTTGGGCAACCGAGAAGTGGAGACGAGGGGAACACACAGCAGTTCCAACACAGGCAGGGCAACACTCTCCAAGGCCTGGGACAGTTTCATGACACCCCGCAACACCCTCACCCTGATGCGTGTCACAAGGAGGGAAAAGTTTTGGAAGATGGTGAAGGAGTACGTAGCAGACCTCAGTGATCCCTCTGTGCCTTACAACTATTGGAAGTCCAAGCTGGACACATGGCATGAACGGGCCCTCTACGCCTTGGAGGTGCTGGCCTGCCTTGCCGCCAGCATTTTGTGAGAGCGAGTATTTAGTGCTGTTGGGGGCATAATAACCTATAAGCGCATCCACCTGTCAACTGAAAATGCTGACAGGTTGACTCTTATCAAAATGAACAAGGCCTGGATTGCCCCTGACTACTCTACTCCACCAGAGGAAAGCGGCTGAACATAATGGCACTTTAAATGGGGCTTTTATGGTGTATTGAATACACTGTATTCCCTTGCACCCCTTCCACCACAAAAGGGTATATGGTTCAATCTTCCTTTTTTCGTCCTCCTCCTCCATCATATCAACATGCTTATAAGGCTGCCCTCGTTCCTAATATTTTAGAGGGTCAGCTCAGCAGCAGACCCTTACCCCTAATGTTGTGGATGGTCAGATCAACAGCAGTCCCTCGCCTCTAATGTTTTAGAGGGTCAACTCGGCAGCAGATCATCACCCCTAATGTTTTAGATGGTCAGTTCAGCAGCAGGCCCTCGCCCCTAATATTTTACATGGTCTAATCAGCATCAGGCCCTCGCCCCTAATGTTTTAGAGGGTCACCAGCAGGCCCTCACCCATAATGTTTCAGATGGTCAGATCAGCAACAGGCCCTCGCCCCTAATGTTTTAGATCAGGCATTCTCAACCTGCGGCCCTCCAGCTGTTGCAAAACTACAACTCCCATCATTTCCTGACAGCCTACAGCTATCATTCTACAGAAGGGCATCATGGGAGTTGTAGTTTTACAACAGCTGGTTGAGCATCCCTGTTTTAGATGGTCAAATCAGCAGCAGTCACTCGCCCCTTAATGTTTTAGAGTGTCAGCTCAGCAACATGCCCTCACCCCTAATGTTTTAGATGGTCATATCAGCAGCAGGCCCTCTCCCATAATGTTTTAGAGAGTCAGCTCAGCAGCAGACCCTCACCCCTAATGTTTTAGAGGGTCACCAGCAGGCCCTCGCCATTAATGTTTTAGATTGTCAGATCAGCAGCAGGCCCTCGCCCCTAATGTTTTTAGATGGTCAGATCAGCAGCAGGCCCTCGCCCCTAATGTTTTAGAGGGTCAGCTCAGGAGCAAACCCTCACCCCTAATGTTTTTGATGGTAAGATCAGCAGCAGGCCCTCGCCCCTAATGTTTTAGAGGGTCAGCTCAGCAGCAGACCCACCCTCCTAATGTTTTAGATGGTTAGATCAGCAGCAGACCCTGGCCCCTAATGTTTTTAGATGGTCAGATCAGCAGCAGGCCCTCGCACCTAATGTTTTTAGATGGTCAGATCAGCAGCAGGCCCTCGCCCCTAATGTTTTAGAGGGTTAGCTCAGGAGCAGACCCTCACCCCTAGTGTTTTTGATGGTAAGATCAGCAGCAGGCCCTCGCCCCTAATGTTTTAGAGAGTCAGCTCAGCAGCAGACCCACCCCCCTAATGTTTTAGATGGTTAGATCAGCAGCAGGCCCTGGCCGCTAATATTTTAGATGGTCACCAGCAGGCCCTTGCTCCTAATGTTTTTGAGGTTCACCAGCAGACCATCAATCATAATTTTTCAAGGGTGTGTGTGATACCCTCCTTTATGTGTAATAAAGGGTGTATTGAAGTGTCGGTTCCTTTATAATTTTTGGCAGCCCTTTCACTTAGTGCATAGGCTTCATGAGTGTAGGAGTCCCACTACCTAAACAATTGTACCACAATGTGAATGAGGTCCTCCTTTTTGTGATATGCAGGTTGTATCGGATTGCCTCTTCCTTGTAATTTTTGGCAGCGCTTGCACTTTATATACAAGTAAATATACAGGAAAAGATGTTTCCTAACAATTTTTCCTCTAAAATCAATTTTATGTTCGATTTTGTGCCTATTATTGTGCCCATCTGTAAAAGTGGCGTACTACTCGGACAACATCGTTCCCAGCAGCGACCTGGGAGTCCAAGATGCATCCAGACATTCTCAAAATGCTGTTCCCGAACCATTTCAGTGGTGTTTCCATCAATTTCTGTCCTTTTCCTGTGAACCAGACACCCTCCCCTCTTCAGAGCAGGGGGTTCCTGGTTTAATGCTCTTGTTCTCCCATTGACTTCTATTGTGCTCTGTAGAGCACCCGAACATCCCAAAGTGTTCTACTCGATTACCAGAGCACCTGAGCACTTTGGTGCTTGATAAACACTAGAAGCATTCCCTCCCGGCAATTGTCAGATAGCTAGCGGAGGACACTGCTGTTATTACATGCAAAGATGTCCTTTGTGGCATGGGGAAGAGCGATCATTATGCCATAGCTCGTCCCCATGCAGGGCATCTGCTGCCGGCACCATTAAGCATGCTTAAAAATCACAATTGCCTGATGAAAGAGCGTTTTCTTATTCATTGCGCATTTGGAGGCAGTATTAGGGCTCATGCACACGAAACTATGTATTTTACGTTCCGCAAAAACCGTATCTGCAAAAAATATGGATGATGTCCATGTGCATTCCGTATTTTGCGGAACGGAACAGCTGGCCCCTAATAGAACAGTTCTATTCTTGTCCGTGATGCGGACAATAATAGGACATGTTCTATTTTTTTTTGTGGAACGGACATAGAGACATACGGAATGCACACAGAGTAACTTCTGTTTTTTTAGTGGACCCATTGAAATGAATGGTTTCGCATATGGTCCGCAAAAAAACAAAACAGAATGGACATGGAAAGAAAATACGTACGTGTGCATGAGCATTTAGACTGCCAGATGATCGCTACCGAGTGTTCATAGTAATGCTCGTTAGCGATCATTTGCTAGAAAATCTGGCAGTTGTTGTTCCTCGATGTGGGTCCTAGCTTATCTGGCCATTACAAAGGAAATGCATATAAAGCCAAACTGAAAGACTCCAGAAACACGTCATAGAGACAGCTATATGGGACATAGAAAATATAATACTTCAAAGTCACCTCACCCATGATCCATATTTTATAATAACATACGGCAGTATTTTTACCATTGGGAAACTTGCTGAATAACATATCGGTTGAAATGATTATTATTTTATATTTGTGTTTGGTATACCTTGGATTGGTAAAAATATATTGTAAAACTTGCTGGTTAGATACCTACAAGGAGCTTTGGCACAAATTACAATTATGTCATGTAACTTTTACATTTTTGCATTTAATTACACAGCCTCACATGACTGAGAGGAGGTTATAGGGGGCTGGCAAAGACTCTTCTCATATTGTTACACACTGTGGGGGACATTTACTAAGCATGTTGCCCCAGAATTATGGTGTAAATTACGCCAAAAAGAATGGTGTTTTCATTCATGCCAAATATTAGTGTTGGTTGAGCACCAAAGTGATCGTATGCTCTGTTACTCGAGTAGAACACTTCCCGATGCCCTATAGAGCACCCGAGCACAATGGAAATCAATGGGAGAACCCGCGCATTAAACCAGGCACCCACTGCTCTGAAGAGGGGAGGGTGTTGGGACTCTAGTTAGGCTTAGGAGTCCCTGCTCTGACTCCATATATAGGTATGTCCATATATGGAGTCAGTACTTGGGGACACCCAGTGTATTTAAATCTAATTTAACCTCTTTTTCTGAAAAGTTTCTGGCGGAATTCAAACTCACAACCTTCTACATTACAGCCCAGAATGTTAACCACTACACTGCATGGCCAGTTACTTACAATAAAAATATGAGACTTCTGCTGTGTAGGAATACTTACTAGTAAGTATTTTGGTTTGTGGTTAACATTCTGGGCTGTAATGTAGACGGTTGTGAGTTTGAATCCCGTCAGAAACTTTTCAGAAATAGAGGCTAAATTTAATTTAAATATACACTGCTCAAAAAAATAAAGGGAACACTTAAACAACACAATGTAACTCCAAGTCAATCACACTTCTGTGAAATCAAAGTCTGAGTGACAATCAATTTCACATGCTGTTGTGCAAATGGGATAGACAACAGGTGGAAATTATAGGGAATTAGCAAGACACCCCCAATAAAGGAGTGGTTCTGCAGGTGGTGACCACAGACCGCTTCTCAGTTCCTATGCTTCCTGGCTGATGTGTTGGTCACTTTTGAATGCTGGCGGTGCTTTCATTCTAGTGGTAGCATGAGACGGAGTCTACAAACCACACAAGTGGCTCAGGTAGTGCAGCTTATCCAGGATGGCACATCAATGCGAACTGTGGCAAGAAGGTTTGCTGTGTCTGTCAGCGTAGTGTCCAGAGCATGGAGGCGCTACCCGGAGACAGGCCAGTACATCAGGAGACGTGGAGGAGGCCGTAGGAGGGCAACAACCCAGCAGCAGGACCGCTACCTCCGCCTTTGTGCAAGGAGGAACAGGAGGAGCACTGCCAGAGCCCTGCAAAATGACCTCCAGCAGGCCACAAATGTGCATGTGTCTGCTCAAATGGTCAGAAACAGACTCCATGAGGGTGATATGAGGGCCCGACGTCCACAGGTGGGGGTTGTGCTTACAGCCCAACACTGTGCAGGACGTTTGGCATTTGCCAGAGAACACCAAGATTGGCAAATTCGCCACTGGCGCCCTGTGCTCTTCACAGATGAAAGCACAGCCCTCCAGGTGCTCGCCAAAGGTAGCCTGACTGCCATTAGCTAACGAGATGAGATCCTCAGACCCCTTGTGAGACCATATGCTGGTGTGGTTGGCCCTGGGTTCCTCCTAATGCAAGACAATGCTAGACCTCATGTGGCTGGAGTGTGTCAGCAGTTCCTGCAAGACGAAGGCATTGATGCTATGGACTGGCCCGCCCGTTCCCCAGACCTGAATCCAATTGAGCACATCTGGGACATCATGTCTCGCTCTATCCACCAACGTCACGTTGCACCACAGACTGTCCAGGAGTTGGCAGATGCTTTAGTCCAGGTCTGGGAGGAGATCCCTCAGGAGACCGTCCGCCACCTCATCAGGAGCATGCACAGGCGTTGTAGGGAGGTCATACAGGCACGTGGAGGCCACACACACTACTGAGCCTCATTTTGACTTGTTTTAAGGACATTACATCAAAGTTGGATCAGCCTGTAGTGTGTTTTTCCACTTTAATTTTGAGTGTGACTCCAAATCCAGACCTCCATGGGTTGAAAAATTTGATTTACATTTTTACATTTTTGTGTGATTTTGTTGTCAGCACATTCAACTATGTAAAGAACAAAGTATTTCAGAAGAATATTTAATTATTCAGATCTAGGATGTGTTATTTTTGTGTTCCCTTTATTTTTTTGAGCAGTGTGTATCTATACAGTACAGACCAAAAGTTTGGACACACCTTCTCATTCAAAGAGTTTTCTTTATTTTCATGACTATGAAAATTATAGATTCACACTGAAGGCATCAAAACTATGAATTAACACATGTGGAATTATATACATAACAAACAAGTGTCAAACAACTGAAAATATGTCATATTCTAGGTTCTTCAAAGTAGCCACCTTTTGCGTTGATAACTGCTTTGCACACTCTTGGCATTCTCTTGATGAGCTTCAAGAGGTAGACCCCTGAAATGGTTTTCACTTCACAGGTGTACCCTGTCAGGTTTAATAAGTGGGATTTCTTGCCTTATAAATGGGGTTGGGACCATCAGTTGCGTTGAGGAGAAGTCAGGTGGATACACAGCTGATAGTCCTACTGAATAGACTGTTAGAATTTGTATTATGGCAAGAAAAAAGCAGCTAAGTAAAGAAAAACTAGTGGCCATCATTACTTTAAGAAATGAAGGTCAGTCAGTCAGCCGAAAAATTGGGAAAACTTTCAAAGTAAGGGCTATTTGACCATGAAGAAGAGTGATGGGGTGCTGCGCCAGATGACCTGGCCTCCACAGTCACCGGACCTGAACCCAATCGAGATGGTTTGGGGTGAGCTGGACCGCAGAGTGGAGGCAAAAGGGCCAACAAGTGCTAAGCATCTCTGGGAACTCCTTCAAGACTGTTGGAAGACCATTTCAGGGGACTACCTCTTGAAGCTCATCAAGAGAATGCCAAGAGTGTGCAAAGCAGTAATCAAAGCAAAAGGTCAAGGTGGCTTCCGCAGATGGGTCCCTAACACTAGTATACTGCCTCTCTTTGGACTTACCTAAGCCTACAATATTCAGGGCAGTGTAGGAGCCAGCTACATACGTACTCTGCTCAGAAGCCCCAGGTAGATGGGTGTGTTCAGTCTAAAAGAGGCGCTACCCTCAATTATTCTACAAAAAATGGGTGATGGGTTGCATAAAAAAGGGGATAGATGCCGTGATAAGAACATAGTCCTACCACTTTACAAATCATTAGTCAGACCACATATGTGTGCACACCCTTAAACTAATACTTTGTTGAAGCACCTTTTGATTTCATTACAGCACTCAGTCTTTTTGGGTATGAGTCTATCAGCATGGCACATTTTGACTTGGCAAGATTTGCCCACTCTTCTTTGAAAAACACTCTGTCAGATTGCGAGGGCATTTCCTGTGCACAGCACTCTTCAGATCACCCCACAGATTTTCAATCGGATTCAGGTTTGGGCTCTGTCTGGGCCATTCCAAAACTTTCATCTTCTTCTGGTGAAGCCATTCCTTTGTTGATTTGGATGTATGCCTTGGGTCGTTCTACAAAAAATTTAGTCTAGAACCCTCAGAAATCACAGGTGCATATCCATGAAGCAAACATGATTATAAAAAAGAAAATGGCTGCTCACCATTATACATACAAACAATAGAGCTAAGAAATCGGGGGTCATTCTAAATAAAAGTAGTACAATACCGACTATAAGTGAGTCAATGGAAGCTCTTATCGCACATATTTGATCAAACGTGTGTCGGGGCCATCTACCAGGTGTCAAGGTGGCTTCCGCAGATGGGTCCCTAACACTAGTAATCTGCCTCTCTTTGGACTTACCTAAGCCTACAGTATTCAGGGCAGTGTAGGAGCCAGCTACATACGTACTCTGCTCAGAAGCCCCAGGTAGATGGGTGTGTTCAGTCTAAAAGAGGCGCTACCCTCAATTATTCTACAAAAAATGGGTGATGGGTTGCATAAAAAGGGGCATAGATGCCGTGATAAGAACATAGTCCTACCACTTTACAAATCATTAGTCAGACCACATATGGAGTACTGTGTACAGTTCTAGGCTCCTGTGAACAATGCAGACATAGCAGAGCTGGGGAGGGTCCAGAGAAGGGGAACTAAAGTAATAACTGGAATGGGGCAACTACAGTACCCTGAAAGATTATCAAAATTAGGGTTATTCACTTTAGAAAAAAGACGACTGAGGGGAGATCAAATTACTATGTAGAAATATATCAGGGGTCAGTACAGAGATCTATCCCATCATCTATTTATCCCCAGGACTGTGACGAGGGGACATCCTCTGCGTCTGGAGGAAAGAAGGTTTGTACACTAACATAGAAAAGGATTCTTTACGGTAAGAGCAGTGAGACTATGGAACTCTCTGCCTGAGGAGATTTTTGATGGTGAGTACAATAAAGGAATTCAAGAGGGGCCTGGATGTATTTCTGGAGTGTAATAATATTACAGGCTATAGCTACTAGAGAGGGGTCGTTGATCCAGGGAGTTTTTCTGATTGCCTGATTGGAGTCGGAAAGGAATTTTTTATTCCCCTAAAGTGGGGAAAATTGGCTTCTACCTCACAGGTTTTTTTTTTGCCTCCCTCTGGATCAACTTGCAGAATGACAGGCCGAACTGGGTGGACAAATGTCTTTTTTCGGCCTTATGTACTATGTTACTAGCAGAAGCCTGAAGGTTTTGTGCCAATATTGACTGGTATTTGGAACTGTTCATAATTCCCTCTACAATCACTGTGATATTAACGAGCCAGGTAGGAGTCGAACCTACAATCTTCTGATGAACTGTTCATAATTCCCTCTAGCTTAACTAAGGCCCCAGTTCCAGCTGAAGAAAAACTGCCCCAACGCATGATGCTGCCACCACCATGCTTCACTGTGGGTATGGTGTTCTTTTGGTAATGTGCAGTGTTGTTTTTGCACCAAACATATTGGAATTATGGCCTTAAAGTTCAACCTGGATTGCATCAGACCATAACACCTTTTCCCACATGCTTTTGGGAGACTTCAGATGTGTTTTTGCTAAATGTAGCCTGACTTGGATGTTTTTCTTCGTAAGAAAAGGCTTTCGTATTGCCACTCTACCCCATAGCCCAAACATGAAGAATATGGGAGATTGTTGTCACATGTTCCACACAGCCAGTACTTGCCAGATATTCCTGCACCTCTTTTAATGTTGCTGTAGGCCTCCTGGTAGCCTCCCAGACCAGTTTTCTTCTCATCTTTTCATCAATTTTGGAGGGACGTCCAGTTCTTGGTAATGTCACTGTTGATGATGACTCCTATTTAACATTATTTTTAATGTGATTGCTTAATTCTGAACACAGCTACATCCCCAGTTATAAGAGGGTGTGCACACTTATGCAACCACATTATTTTATTATTATTTTTTTTTGCTTTCTTCCCTCCACCTAAAAGATTTCAGTTTGTTTTTCAATTGAGTGGTACAGTTTATAGGTCAGATTAAAGGTGGAAAAAATTCGGAAATAATGAATCTTTGTCTCATTTTTTTACAGTACAGAAACCTGACATTTTAGCAGGGGTGTATTGACTTTTTATATCCACTATATATACACTCACCTAAAGAATTATTAGGAACACCTGTTCTATTTCTGAATAATGCAATTATCTAGTCAACCAATCACATGGCAGTTGCTTCAATGCATTTAGGGGGGTGGTCCTGGTCAAGACAATCTCCTGAACTCCAAACTGAATGTCAGAATGGGAAAGAAAGGTGATTTAAGCAATTTTGAGCGTGGCATGGTTGTTGGTGCCAGACGGGCCGGTCTGAGTATTTCACAATCTGCTCAGTTACTGGGATTTTCACGCACAACCATTTCTAGGGTTTACAAAGAATGGTGTGAAAAGGGAAAAACATCCAGTATGCGGCAGTCCTGTGGGCAAAAATGCCTTGTGGATGCTAGAGGTCAGAGGAGAATGGGCCGACTGATTCAAGCTGATAGAAGAGCAACGTTGACTGAAATAACCACTCATTACAACCGAGGTATGCAGCAAAGCATTTGTGAAGCGACAACACACACAACCTTGAGGCGGATGGGCTACAACAGCAGAAGACCCCACCGGGTACCACTCATCTCCACTACAAATAGGAAAAAGAGGCTATAATTTGCACGAGCTCATCAAAATTGGACTGTTGAAGACTGGAAAAATGTTGCCTGGTCTGATGAGTCTTGATTTCTGTTGAGACATTCAAATGGTAAAGTCCGAATTTGGCGTAAACAGAATGAGAACATGTATCCATCATGCCTTGTTACCACTGTGCAGGCTGGTGGTGGTGGTGTAATGGTGTGGGGGATGTTTTCTGGGCACACTTTAGGCCCCTTAGTGCCAATTGGGCATCGTTTAAATGCCACGGGCTACCTTTGCATTGTTTCTGACCATGTCCAACCCTTCATGACCACCATGTACCCATCCTCTGATGGCTACTTCCAGCAGGATAATGCACCATGTCACAAAGCTCGAATCATTTCAAATTGGTTTCTTGAACATGACAATGAGTTCACTGTACTAAAATGGCCCCCACAGTCACCAGATCTCAACCCAATAGAGCATCTTTGGGATGTGGTGGCACGGGAGCTTCGTGCCCTGGATGTGCATCCCTCAAATCTCAAGATGCTATCCTATCAATATGGGCCAACATTTCTAAAGAATGCTATCAGCACCTTGTTGAATCAATGCCACATAGAATTAATGCAGTTCTGAAGGCAAATGAGAAATAGAACAGGTGTTCCTAATAATTCTTTAGGTCAGTGTATATATATATATATATATATATATACAGTACAGACCAAAAGTTTGGACACACCTTCTCATTCAAAGAGTTTTCTTTATTTTCATGACTTTGAAGGCATCAAAACTATGAATTAACACATGTGGAATTATATACATAACAAACAAGTGTGAAACAACTGAAAATATGTCATATTCTAGGTTCTTCAAAGTAGCCACCTTTTGCTTTGATTACTGCTTTGCACACTCTTGGCATTCTCTTGATGAGCTTCAAGAGGTAGTCCCCTGAAATGGTCTTCCAACAGTCTTGAAGGAGTTCCCAGAGATGCTTAGCACTTGTTGGCCCTTTTGCCTTCAATCTGCGGTCCAGCTCACCCCAAACCATCTCGATTGGGTTCAGGTCCGGTGACTGTGGAGGCCAGGTCATCTGGTGCAGCACCCCATCACTCTCCTTCATGGTCAAATAGCCCTTACTTTCAAAGTTTTCCCAATTTTTCGGCTGACTGACTGACCTTCATTTCTTAAAGTAATGATGGCCACTCTTTTCTTTACTTAGCTGCTTTTTTCTTGCCATAATACAAATTCTAACAGTCTATTCAGTAGGACTATCAGCTGTGTATCCACCTGACTTCTCCTCAACGCAACTGATGGTCCCAACCCCATTTATAAGGCAAGAAATCCCACTTATTAAACCTGACAGGGCACACCTGTGAAGTGAAAACCATTTCAGGGGACTACCTCTTGAAGCTCATCAAGAGAATGCCAAGAGTGTGCAAAGCAGTAATCAAAGCAAAAGGTGACCTAGAATATGACATATTTTCAGTTGTTTCACACTTGTTTGTTATGAATATAATTCCACATGTGTTAATTCATAGTTTTGATGCCTTCAGTGTGAATCTATAATTTTCATAGTCATGAAAATAAAGAAAACTCTTTGAAAGAGAAGGTGTGTCCAAACTTTTGGTCTGTACTGTATATATATATATATATATAGAAGAAAAGTCCAGCGGGAGCACCACCAGGAGTCGGGTGCAAAATCCACAGAGGCAGCGGCAATACCCCAACAATATGGCTTGAAAAAGATAGGACTGCACTCCAGATAAAGTGAAAAATCAGTGGAGTTTTATTCACCCATAACTTTGCGACGTTTCGGCTCACAAGAGCCTTCTTCCAGGCTGGAAGAAGGCTCTTGTGAGCCGAAACGTCGCTAAGTTGCCAAAGTTATGGGTGAATAAAACTCCACTGATTTTTCACTTTATCTGGAGTGCAGTCCTATCTTTTTCAAGCTATATATATATATATATATATATATATATATATATAGTCCTGATCAAAAGTTTAAGACCACTTGAAAAATGGCAAAAAATCATATTTAGCATGGCTGGATCTTAACAAGGTTCCAAGTAGAGCTTTAACATGCAACAAGAAGAAATGGGAGTGAGACAAAACATTTTTTGAGCATTCAATTTAATGAAAACAACAAATAAAATGAAACAGGCTGTTTTTCAGCTGATCAAAAGTTTAGGAACACACCTCCAAAAAAAAACTAAACCCCCCCATAACAGAAATCGAACTTCCAAACATGAACTCAGTAATGAGTAGCTCCGCCGTTATTGTTTATCACTTCAAAAATTTGTTTCAGCATGCTTGATGCAAGCGTTTCCATGAGGTGAGTATGAACATTTCTCCAAGTGGTGAAGACGGCCGCACGAAGGCCATCTACTGTGTGGAATTGTTGTCGATTTTTGTATACTTCTCTTGCCATCCATCCCTAAAGGTTCTCAATTGGATTTAGATCAGGGGAACACGCAGGATTGGCCAAAAGTGTTGTTATTCTCCTGGAAGAAGTCCCTTGTCCTGCGGGCATTGTGTACTGTAGCGTTGTCCTGTTGAAAAACCCAGTCGTTACCACACAGACGAGGGCCCTCAGTCATAAGGAATGTTCTCTGCAACATCTGGATATAGCCAGCGGCCGTTTGACGCCCCTGCACTTCCTGAAGCTCCATTGTTCCACTGAAGGAAAAAGCACCCCAGACCATTATGGCGCCCCCTCCACTGTGGCGCGTAGAAAACATCTGAGGTTGGAAACCATCAGGACCATCAAGGTAAATTTTTTGCTCATCAGAGAATAAAACTTTCTTCCACCTTTGAATGGCCCATGTTTGGTGCTCTCTTGCAAAGTGCAAACGAGCAGTTCTGTGGCGTTCAAGGAGACGAGGTCTTTGAAGACGTTTTTTTTTTTTTTGAAGCCCTTCAGTCTCAGATGCCGTCTGATGGTTATGAGGCTGCAGTCAGCACCAGTAAGGGCCTTAATTTGGGTTGAGGATCGTCCAGTGTCTTGACGGACATCCAATTGGATCCTCTGGCTCAGTGCTGATGAAATTTTTTTGGGTCTTCCACTTGACTTTTTTGTTCCATAACCCTCAGGATCATTTAAGAAATTCCAGTCTACACCTCAGCAGCGATGGCGCGCTGTGAGAGACCCTGCTTATGCAGTTCAACAACCTGACCATGTTCAAAAAGGGAGAGTTTTTTTGCCTTTGCCATCACAATGTGTGACTACCTGACAGAAAATGACAATGAATCCACATCTTTGTACAGATTTAGCCTTTTAAAGGCATGTGGTCCAAAAATTTGGATCAGCTGAAAAACAGCCTGTTTCAGTTTAATCGTTATTTTCAATTAATTGAATGCTCAAAAAATGTTTTGTCTCACTCTCATTTCTTCTTGTTGCATGTTGAAGCTCTACTTGGAACCTTGTGAAAATCCAACAGAGCTGGAGGTGTGGCACTCCAACTAGTTGTGCACTCCTGACTAGCATGTCTGCCCCATAGGCTGATTTTAATTAGTTTCAGTATAAAGCTCTGGCCTGCTCTCACTGCATTCATTGGAAGCCTTCTGGCACTAGGAGAGATATGGAGTGGGATCGGCATGCATGTTGATACCTGTATCCCCTGGAAGTAATTGAGGCCATTATGGCACCAAAAATGGTAAAAGGCATAGTGGACCCAGCATACATGTGGAACCAACAGTTCCTGAACTTTATGGCAGCCATTATAGGGCATAACAGGTAGTATTTAGTGTTAGGTTCCCGTCTTACAGAGATCGCCTTGACGTTTGGCAGACGGGCACAAATGGTTTTGTTACAAAATGCATTTGCCAAGAATCTCACTTTATAAAAATAAGCGTGGCATTAGCACTTGAATATTTTTTGTGACTATGGCATTATTGTACTTTATCTGGTTTGCAGAGTGCTGTTGCATTGTCTTTTTTTCTATGTTTCTAGCCATGGTATCGTGCACCTGCGCATTGGGATGTGCTGACTAGCCCCCTTTTTTTTCTATCTTTTGGATAGGTCATCAATATCAGTTCTGCGGGGGTACAACACCCTGCACCCCCGCCGATCAGCTGTTTAAAGGGGAGGCGGCACTTCATGCGAGTACCGCTTCCTCTTCATTACCCTGCTATTCGTCTTGGAAATGCAATGTAATGACAAGGAGTCGCTGCATTCACTTGAATGGAGCGAGTACTTGTTACTACACTATGCCACCGCTCCACAGGAGATGACGCATGGTGTAATGACCAGGAACTGGCACCCACATGGAGCGCAGACTCCTCTTTAAATAACTGATTTGTGGGGGTGCCAGGTGTTGGACCCCCTCTGATCAGATATCGATGACGTATCTTGACGATAGACGAAAGAAAGAAGATGGCTTTGGCAGCATTCCGCAATGTAAAAAATTCTTTAATCGTACCTCCAGACACAAACAGCAACGTTTCGACTGAACACCAGTCTTTGTCAAGCCTAATAACATCAAGGCATATATATACCCCCCACATAAAATACACACCCCGTTACATCATCAGTACAAATCAATGTATAATAGAATACATATGTCCACATTCTAACTTACAGCTGATGATATGCCCACCATACTCGTGTTGTTCACCTCGGCGTTCTCTTGTCTGTATTGCGCAGCCGCGTCTCAATACATTCGCATACCCGGAAGTGTCATGCGTCAGCCAATTTCACCCGGCGGCGCACGTGTCTCTAGCCAATGAGCTGCCGAAGGCAACCACCGACGTCACAGCCTGCGCATCCACCCTGTGATCCTCCCCCAGGAGCGCACGTCCGTGCGTCAGTAACGTAGGTCACATGGGGTCCGCAGCCAATGACAACACAGCGCAAACACCGGCGTCATGGTAACGATGACACCCCGGTCAACGCTACTTCCTATACAGAAAACAAGTGCAATCTGTATCTAAAGCGAACCGATCTATATCTGGTCATACTCTTTAAGCACACTGTGGGGCCCATGCCCTCAACGGTGATCACCTGATTATAAAGGAGCATCAATACAGATTGCACGTAGTCATACACAAGACAATAATGGGGATTACATATATCATCACAGGTATGGTACACAATTAACCACACATAGTCACAATGTGAATGATGTACCATACATACATATCCAATAATATACATAGATCATCACATTAACCCATTGTCATATGGATTGGGGATTGATCCCCCGAGGGTGTGTTACATATATGTTAAAAACATGATGTCCCTATAAGAGAACGCCGAGGTGAACAACACGAGTATGGTGGGCATATCATCAGCTGTAAGTTAGAATGTGGACATATGTATTCTATTATACATTGATTTGTACTGATGATGTAATGGGGTGTGTATTTTATGTGGGGGGTATATATATGCCTATCAGCATTGATGTTATTAGGCTTGACAAAGACTGGTGTTCAGTCGAAACGTTGCTGTTTGTGTCTGGAGGTACGATTAAAGAATTTTTGATATTGCGGAATGCTGCCGGAGCCATCTTCTTTCTTTCGTGTATACTATATGGCCTGATGGATCAAGGGCCTATGGTGAGGCTGTTGCATTGAAACAGACGCATTATCGTGAGACCGCACAGTGCTGCTTCTACACTACTATTTGCATGTATCTTGACGATAGGTCATCAATGTACATGGCAGGACATCTTTAACTCATTTTTAGCTTTGTTTCAATGTATGTGTAAGTATGTAAAGCTGAGTAAACTCTTCCAGTCACATCGCAGTCATATGTGCAGTGAGTGGTGTATGTGACAAGTATAGACTTCAATAAACGGGGTCTATACTTGTAACAGTTTGGGTTGGCGTGTATGGTGGTTCTTTTTTGTATTTTATTTAATTCTTTTTTATTTAGTTATTTAATGTAATGTTTTTTATATTTTTTCTTACATAATTTTCCAATGCTATATCTAAATGTAGATGCAATTCAATTAAACTGTAAAAGTATTAATTTATTCCCAAATCCATTAGCGAAACCATTTTATTAAGGTGCTTTGTTAGGTACCTCATAATATATGTACAATGACATTATTCCTTAATTTACTACAGAAGTAACAACTGTGTTTCCTGTGTATGCAGATTAATATTTGTAGAAATACATTCTAATGGATAGCTTAAGAGTTCCAGTAGATAACCAGTATATAGATGAACTTGTCAGGCACCATGCTGATAAAATCTGGTCCTTTACATTTTCTGGTTACAGTAGATAGTCCTATCTTATTTTTTCTTCCTCACTTCCTTCCTTCCTTTTTTTCAAAGAGAGCTTGGCCCAGAAAATCATATATTTCAACATTCCAAGAATATGCAAATCCCATACAGCATGTTCTGTTTTAATAAGCAGACCTTGGGCTTTTCTGTAGGGAGTTTTCTAATTCTCTGCTTTCTGTCTGATCCATGCATTTTCTGTGGATCGATTAATAAATGCTGAAAATCTGCTGAGATTGTTATTGTTACCTAATAGATGTGGAATTACAAAAGACATAGAAGGATCAAGTATTGATTTATTAACGTATTCATACATTAAAATATGATATAAATAGCACCTGTTACTGATGGGTTTCTATGTATTATGTATATCATTATTGCTTTTCATGCAGCATAGGTGATACCTTTGGGCACAGGGTACAGTATATTTTGATTCAGGCTCTGGGAATCTGTATATTAAAATAACATATGCGTTTTAAGGTCTGTTCACATTTGCGTCAGAGGCTCCATTGCCTATTCTTGCAGGTTTGACGGGAGCAATAAAGCAAGACTTCAGTGCTTTTTCCATCAAAATGACAAACCTTGAAGGAAACCTTGAATGATCTCATTGTAACTCAAAAGATTCTGTCTGACACAGTTGTTTTTCTTCATAGATGGAACCAGCAGATCATAGGGGTCTCTGTAAGTAGATGTGAACAGAGCTTAATATGGTAGCAGCAGTGTGGTTTGAGTTGTTCTTTGAGATCTGAAAGTAATGCAATAATGCAATACCATACTGTGTGTAAGGCTTGTATTACACCAACAGATTATCTGACCGATATCTGTCCAATCAGACCAATAGTTGGTGAGTGTAACAAAAAATCTGCGTGTGTAATTGGCCATCTGACCAATGATTGGTCAGAAAAGTATGTCATATAATCTGTTAGCGTAGTACAACCCTAAGTCAGTTTTTTTGTCAGTTCAATCATTTATGCTCCAAACTTCTACTGCATTAATCTTCTCATACAGGAAGTAGCTGTCTGATGTCTACCATTGCCAACCATATTGGCATTCATGAAGCTAATTGCTGTCAGACTGTCATCCATCCCTCTTTCTTCGACCCCAGTTCCATTAACGTCTGCCTTCCCATCCCTCACATAAGGGACATGCGATAGTGACATTTTCTTGATCGTGTTTATAGCTGGTTCCTGTCCTTTTTACCTAAAAGAGGTCTGTGGGACAGTGTTCACTCTACTTTATTGCATATAGTGTTACTTTTTTCGCAATATGAAACATGGATTTACTTTAACGGGTTTGTCCCTTGAAGATAATGTATCCCCTATCTACAGAATAGGGGATAACTTTCTGATTGGCGGGGATCCAACAGCTGGGGCCTGTACTAATCACCAGAACGGCTATCTCCGGCAGTCCCATACAATTGAATGACACATATGTGTATGTGACTTTCATTTAAAGGAGGAGCATGGACCCACATTCTTGTGATCAGCAGGATGGACATTTCAGACATTTATCTCTTATCCTATGGGTTGGATATAAGTCGTCTTTATGGAACAACCCTTTAATGGCAAGCCCATTGAAGAAAAAAGTAGCTATCTTCTCCTGCTACTTGGTTTCAATAGAAATCTGTTTAGCTGAAAGCCTAGGAAATAACTACATGGAAAGAAAGGCAAGACATGGGGGGTTTAAGAAATAAAAAATGTATTCGGTGCCCTGAAGAGCTTTCATTCCTATCTCTGGGAGGACACTTTAATATTTTATCTTCAAAACATGTCTCCAGATATACCAGGATAAAAAAAAAAAACTCCAGAATGCATGTTCTCAGCATGGTGATAATGAAGGCACAATCTTTATCTTCTGCTCTTGATGTATAGTAAATGACATGCCCCCATGTAATCGTCTTTTGCTCTCAGGATGTCTATAGTTAATTAGGTATTATTGTGCTGCAAATGTTGCACTCCCGATGTTTGAATAGTTATAATACAGAGAAGAACATAAGATAGTGACATTTACTTGATTGTGTTTATAGCTGGTTCTCTTCTCTTTTTCTCCACACTATTCCATAATGGGAGACTGACCTCAGCATGAGCATTGTGCACACACCAACAAGTAATTAGGTTTCTGCCACATTTCATAGGCATAGATTTATGTGTTATATTTCTGGTGAAGTTCAGGAGTTTATAAACGGCGGCCCTTGATATCATTTTGTGTGGTCAAACATCAGATCTGTTATGCATCGTGAACTCATTGTTAACATCCGTTTCATCATTTTTACGCGCACACATATAGATCTGAGAAAGCTCTTTAGGTGCTAGTGCATTGATCGTATTACTTGTATGAATTGATCGTATCTAATCGGATTCTTTGAATTCTTAATGGAAGTACATAGATGCTGTGATTAATGGGGAATGTGTTCTGCAGGTGGTCACAAATTTGGATGTTCTGAATCAAAATGAATGAATAAAACATGGCGTGTGTTTTTTGTTTCATATTGATGGATCCCAATGGCGCCTGATAAACCCCATTGACTTATCCTGGGTTCTCTTGTGTTTTCTATCATTTTCACAGCAAGCATAGGGCTGAATGGCAAACTATTCTTACTCTTAAATCTAAAATATTCTCCTGCATGTTTTTGAGTGCTGAAATGTATATTGGAATTTAGTAAATTAGGCTGTTGTCCCCTATCCACTTATTCCTCTGTTAAAGGGGTTGTCCCACAAAAAATATTCTACAGTTTTGAAACCAGCACCTGGATCTGATTCTTTTTGTAATGCCATGTAATGAAATATTTAGCATAACCACTGAGTTATTCAATAAAATGTTATTCAAAAAAATCAATATAGCGCCACCTGATGATAGTTTTTTTCCTTTTTTTTTTGTCCTGCTCACTGAGAAGGCAGCACATGCTCATTTTCATCCTTCAACTGCTTCCTGAGCTGTGATAGGGAGAGAATGGGCACGCCTTGAGCTGTAATAGGTAGAGCATGGACACGCCCCCTGAGCTGCAGCAGAAAAGACACTCCCCTTGAGCTGCCAGCTTTATATAAATATCGCAGAGCAATGAATGGGGAGATCTCCATATCCATGTAAGGTACAGGGCTGGTTCTAGTGTTAATAATGTATCAGGACATCAAAACTAGTGAAAATGAAAACTGTCTCAGTTGCCCATAGCAACCATTCCGCCTTTCATTGGAATCTGATTGGTTGCTATGGGCAACTAAGCCAGTTTTGATAAATCTCTACTAGAGTTGAGTGAACCCGAACTTTGCGAGTTCGGGTACCCAGACCCGAACCCAGACTTTTTCACTGAAGTTCGGGTTCGGTGTTCGGGTGATTTTATTATTTTCCGTTATAACAAAAATAATAGCATGCTTAAAACAGAATGCTAAATAAAATGTCTATTGAGGGGTTAAAAAAAAAAACTCACCTCATCCACTTAATCGCGCAGCCGATATCTTCTTTTCTTCAGGACCTGCAAAAGGACCTGCAAAAGGACCTGCGGTGACGTCTCCGCAGGTCCTTTTGCAGTTCCTGAAAATAATAAATTTAAGTTCAGGTCCCCATTGACTTAAATGGGGTCCGGATTCGGGGTCAAGTTTGGGTCCTGAACCCGAACTTTGACCTGAAGTTCGTCGAACCCGGCGAACTTGAACTTCCACGGGTACGCTCAACCATAATCTCTACTATTGTTTTATTGGTTTCCATTGTAGAGCTGTTTTCTCTGTTTTTGGCACTATACATTAGAAAAGTTGCCAGATTTTATACTATCGTTTATGCAGTTTTATGAAATCTAATCCACTGTGCTGTTAAAATCACTCAGATTTCATAGCATATGCACTTTTGAACTCTTTTTTTTTTCTCCCATAGCTGTCTCTTTGGATAAATATCAGGAGCCACAAAAATCTGAATGTGTTTGTGCACATACAATTCCTCATTGTGTCAGTATGTTTCTCACATCTGCAAAATGAGGTTTACTAGTCTTCTGTCAACTTTGTTAAGTGGCTAGAACTGTCAAGAACGCAAGGTGAGAAAATCTCCAGTAAACAGGAGTGTTCCATGTTAGACATTTTTGTGGAGAAATCATAGGATGTAACAAAGAACTGAAATTACACTATGAGAATATGATTTTGTTTTTGGTCACATAATAGGCAAATGCTCCTGATCCAGTTTTATTTACAGTGAAGGCAAAAATAGCAATACTGCAAGTTCCAGGTCTTGTGAAGAATTCTGTGTAAAGCCGTTTTGGTCTTTTAGACCCGAGTCTTTTAAAATGTTGTTATAATAGTGGCCATGATGAGCTACACAATGTACTAGAAGTGTACTAACATCATTCTTTTAAAAAAGAACTTTATATTGCAATTAGGGATGAGCAAATCGACTTTGGATGAAACATCTGAAGTCAATTCGCATAAAACTTCGTTCTAATACTGTACAGTGCAGGAGCTCCGTACAGTAATACAATGTATTGGCTCTGATGAGCCGAAGTTATTGCTTCGCGAAGTCTCGTGAGACTTTGCACAATAACTTCATGAATTAATTAGTACTGTAAAAAGCCATTTCCCGAACTCGGGTTCGGTTCCAAGGTACCACTTGGAACCGAACCCGAGTTCGGGAAATGTTTTTTTACAGTACAAATTAATTTCTGAAGTTATTGCGCAACGTCTCACAAGACTTCGCGAAGCAATAACTTCGGCTCATCGGAGCCCATACATTCTAATACTGTACGGAGCTCCTGTTCCGTACAGTATTAGACTTCTGATGTTTCATCCAAAGTCCATTCGCTCATCCCTAATTACAATGATGTTGTTCACTTGCAGTCTAACTTTTTTATTTACAGATTTTAGTTTGTGTTTTTTAGGCAGTATGGGGCACATTTATTAAGACTGGCGTTTTAGACAAAGGTCTTAATAAAGGCCCATAGCTGGCGGAGGATCTGCCGAAGTTATGAAAAGGCACCGGCCTCTCCACATCCAGCGCCTGTTCTAAATGTAAGGCTACTTTCACACTAGCGTTTGTATTTTCCGGTATTGAGATCCGTCATAGGGTCTCAATACCAGAGAAAAACACTTTCGTTTTGTCCCTATTCATTGTCAATGGGGACAAAACGTAACTGAACAGAACGGAATGCTCCAAAATGCATTCCGTTCCGTTTGGTTGCCTTCTCATACTCATGTCACACAGAATTCACCGATTAAACCCATTATTTTCCTGTTTAGCAGCATTGTACAGAAACTAATATGTAGAAAACTTGATAACTGATATAAAAAACATGTTTTAATCCAGCTGGTGATTTATGCAGATTACATTGACTAGTCATCTGAGCTGGTCTGCGTTGGTGAATAGTCACACCATTTGTAACACCATTCAGGTTGTAAACCCAGCTTTTTTTGCGTATGCTTGGGGAACAGGAAGAAAGAGTGAGGGCATGAGATTAAATGACTTGGGTATCAAACACAGGTAATTATCTTCACTATCCCTCTGTGTCACACTCTAGAGGTTCGGGGAGCCATAGATGCATGTTGTGTTTTAGAGGGGTCCTTGCTTGAGCTGTCTGAGCCTGTGCAGATGTTACACTATGGTAATTGGTTACTTCGCTTTACTAACACAACGTCAGCTTTGTAGTTTAGGAGCCACTATTATATTAGTCAGAAAAGACACTAGTTGGGCACCATTCATTTCAATCTGGTCCTGCAGAATCAGTGGCAGGAGTAGGGCTGTCATACACAGTTCCTCTACTGTCAGCACTGAGGAGATTAAAGAAAACTCTAATTCTGGCAGTTAACCATTTTAGACCTATGATCAAACATGATTACAGCACTCTACAAAGGAGGAAGCTCCCTTGCAAATGTGATGGCTGGTCCTGACAGCATAATCACAGGGCTCAGAATCACCATGGAGACAATCCAGTATGGAGTATACACTCTGTCTTCCACGAAACAAGACTTCATTCAGCTCCATGATATGGAATGCCAAGATGAAAAATAATGAACGTCTGGTCCTTGAGCCTAAAATTGCCCTGATTCTATAGGGTTTTGGTTTTCAATATACTATTAATATCAATAACCTGTTGGTAGTCCTCTAAAAAACAAAAAACAAATCTATGATCAGAGATCACACTGCAATTTTTGAGGAGTATTTTACCCGAGGAGGAGTACAAAAGTTGCAGGAATTCAAATACGTAATATATCTGCCTACACTTGCTCACTTCTGCGTTGGAGGCTGCTTTTGGAGCCTCTGTTGCAGATTCTGACAAAAAGACCAGACAAAAAAGCCTTGCATGCAGGACTTTTTTTGTCTGGTAAAAAGACAGGATCGCGAACGGAAACTGAACGAAGTCAGTCTGTTCAGCTTCTTTACTGTCAGTTAGGCTGAGTTCACGTCACGTTTTTGTCATACATTTAACATACACAAGAAATGTACAGTATATATGTTTGCAGACGCTTCAGACAGATGCCATGCTGTGGCATCTGTCACCATAGAGATCCATTGTAAAAAAAAATATGTATATGTTAGCCTACACGGTTTTTGCTGGACTTTGCAACATGGGAAAATGTGGTACACTATGCTTTCCCATCCCGCAGAGTCAATTTTTTTTACACTGGAACTCTAGCATCTGGCTAAGGCACCCGTTAATGTATACAGTTCTTGTGTACATTAATTGTATGTCAAAAACACAACCTTAAGTGCCCGATACAGCACTTCCATTATTTTTGTTGTTCTGCTCATCTAATGGAACAGAACAACAGAAATAAATAGTGGTGGTGTGAACGTGGCCTAAGAAGTGGGTATTTATACAGGAAACCATTACTAGTCTAAATAACATCAGGCTACTATAGCCAAGTGATAACGTACAGTACAATTTAGTGGATCTTCCCTATACTTTACCACTTAGCTATAATAGCCTGCCTGCATTCACTGCACTACTTACATCACACACACTGCACTACAATCATCAGTGTGTTGTATGTGGTGCAGTGTGTGATGTGTATGGTGCAGTGTGTGATGTGTATGGTGCAGTGTGGGAGGTCTTATGGTGCAGTGTGTGATGTGTATGGTGCATGTGGGGCAGTGTGTTATGTATGTGGTGCAGTGTATGATGTGTATGGTGCATGTGGTGCAGTGTTATGTGTATGGTGCATGTGGTGCAGTGTGTTATGTGTATGGTGCATGTGGTGCAGTGTGTGATGTGTATGGTGCATGTGGTGCAGTGTGTGATGTCTTATGGTGCATGTGGTGCAGTGTGTGATGTGTATGGTGCATGTGGTGCAGTGTGATGTGTATGGTGCATGTGGTGCAGTGTATGGTGCATGTGGTGCAGTGTTATGTGTATGGTGCATGTGGTGCAGTGTGTGATGTGTGTGGTGCAGTGTGTTCTGTGTATGGTGCATGTGGTGCAGTGTGTTATGTGTATGGTGCAGTGTGTGATGTGTATGGTGCATGTGGTGCAGTGTTATGTGTATGGTGCATGTGGTGCAGTGTGTGATGTGTATGGTGCATGTGGTGCAGTGTGTGATGTCTTATGGTGCATGTGGTGCAGTGTGTGATGTGTATGGTGCAGTGTGTGATGTGTATGGTGCATGTGGTGCAGTGTGATGTGTATGGTGCATGTGGTGCAGTGTGTGATGTGTATGGTGCATGTGGTGCAGTGTGTGATGTGTATGATGCATGTGGTGCAGTGTGTTATGTGTATGGTGCATGTGGTGCAGTGTGTTATGAGTATGGTGCATGTGGTGTAGTGTGTGATGTGTATGGTGCAGTGTGTGATGTGTATGGTGCATGTGGTGCAGTGTGTTATGTGTATGGTGCAGTGTGTGATGTATGTGGTGCAGTGTGTGATGTGTATGGTGCATGTGGTGCATTGTTATGTGTATGGTGCATGTGGTGCAGTGTGTGATGTGTATGGTGCAGTGTGTGATGTCTTATGGTGCATGTGGTGCAGTGTGTGATGTGTATGATGCAGTGTGTGATGTGTATGGTGCATGTGGTGCAGTGTGATGTGTATGGTGCATGTGGTGCAGTGTATGATGTATGTGGTGCAGTGTTATGTGTATGGTGCATGTGGTGCAGTGTGTGATGTGTATGGTGCATGTGGTGCAGTGTGTGATGTGTATGGTGCATGTGGTGCAGTGTGTGATGTCTTATGGTGCATGTGGTGCAGTGTGTGATGTGTATGGTGCAGTGTGTGATGTGTATGGTGCATGTGGTGCAGTGTGATGTGTATGGTGCAGTGTGTATGGTGCATGTGGTGCAGTGTGTTCTGTGTATGGTGCATGTGGTGCAGTGTGTTATGTGTATGGTGCAGTGTGTGATGTGTATGGTGCATGTGGTGCAGTGTTATGTGTATAAAGCATGTGGTGCAGTGTGTGATGTGCATGGTGCATGTGGTGCAGTGTGTGATGTCTTATGGTGCATGTGGTGCAGTGTGTGATGTGTATGGTGCAGTGTGTGATGTGTATGGTGCATGTGGTGCAGTGTGATGTGTATGGTGCATGTGGTGCAGTGTGTGATGTGTATGATGCATGTCGTGCAGTGTGTTATGTGTATGGTGCATGTGGTGCAGTGTGTTATGTGTATGGTGCATGTGGTGCAGTGTGTGATGTGTATGGTGCATGTGGTGCAGTATTATGTATGTGGTGCAGTGTGTGATGTGTATGGTGCATGTGGCGCAGTGTGTGATGTCTTATGGTGCATGTGGTGCAGTGTGTGATGTGTATGGTGCAGTGTGTGATGTGTATGGTGCATGTTGTGCAGTGTGATGTGTATGGTGCATGTGGTGCAGTGTGTTATGTGTATGGTGCATGTGGTGCAGTGTTATGTGTATGGTGCATGTGGTGCAGTGTGTGATGTGTATGGTGCATGTGGTGCAGTGTTATGTGTATGGTGCATGTGGTGCAGTGTGTGATGTGTATGGTGCATGTGGCGCATTGGTACGCCATAGACTTTTTCCAGGGAGTAAAATGGCCTGAACAAGCATCTATGTAGCTTGTACAGGCGTGATTGTTACCTCTGTCTATTATAATCACTCAACTGCAATTCACAGTTGATCAAAGCCCTTCAACTGCTCTGCCATAAGAAGGCTTGATTCACACCAGGAAGGGATCCAACCAAATTTATAGTATACCATAAAGAATATATATATATATATATATATATATATATATATATATATATATATATACAGTACAGACCAAAAGTTTGAACACACCTTCTTATTCAGAATTTTCTTTATTTTCATGACTATGAAGGCATCAAAACTATGAATTAACACATGTGGAATTATATACATAACAAACAAGTGTGAAACAACTGAAAATATGTCATGTTCTAGGTTCTTCAAAGTAGCCACCTTTTGCTTTAATTACTGCTTTGCACACTCTTTGCATTCTCTTGATGAGCTTCAAGAGGTAGTCCCCTGAAATGGTCTTCCAACAGTCTTGAAGGAGTTCCCAGAGATGCTTAGCACTTGTTGGCCCTTTTTGCCTTCACTCTGCGGTCCAGCTCACCCCAAACCATCTCGATTGGGTTCAGGTCCGGTGACTGTGGAGGCCAGGTCATCTGGCGCAGCACCCCATCACTCTCCTTTATGGTCAAATAGCCCTTACTTTCAAAGTTTTCCCAATTTTTCGTCTGACTGACTGACCTTCATTTCTTAAAGTAATGATGGCCACTCGTTTTTCTTTACTTAGCTGCTTTTTTCTTGCAATAATACAAATTCTAACAGTCTATTCAGTAGGACTATCAGCTGTGTACCCACCTGACTTCTCCTCAACGCCACTGATGGTCCCAACCCCATTTATAAGGCAAGAAATCCCACTTATTAAACCTGACAGGGCACACCTGTGAAGTGAAAACCATTTCAGGGGTCTACCTCTTGAAGCTCATCAAGAGAATGCCAAGAGTGTGCAAAGCAGTAATCAAAGCAAAAGGTGGCTACTTTGGAGAACCTAGAATATGACATATTTTCTGTTGTTTCACACTTGTTTGTTATGTATATAATTCCACATGTGTTAATTCATAGTTTTGATGCCTTCAGTGTGAATCTACAATTTTCATAGTCATGAAAATAAAGAAAACTCTTTGAATGAGAATGTGTGTCCAAACATTTGGTCTGTACTGTATATATATATATATATATATATATATATATATATATATATTAGCAGAAGGAACTGTCTTTGCACTGGTATATTTCATCTATTTCATTTAATGTTTGTGTAAGATATCGACAATATCCCCCCATAACGGTACCTCTACAGCATCTCGCCCCCTTAACACTGACCCCCCCCCCCCCCCCCCACAGTGCCACATCCCCTTAGTGACCACACACTTTTTTTTTAAATTGCATTCCAAGAGCTACTTAAACTTTTTAGTTTATTTATCAATGTACTTGTATGAGGTCTTATTTTTTTGCAGGACAAGTTATATTTTTTAATGCACCATTTTGGGTACATGTAAAGATTGATTAAAGCCAGTTGTTTAGTTAAACACCAATTTGTTTACGTCAGTAAAAAGGCGTATTAGTGATCACCACAGCAGCCCACCACCTTAACTTTGACCTTCACAGCAGCCTGCCCCTTTAACAGTGAGTTCCACAGCACCCTAACCCCTTGACATTGACCTCCACAGGGGCCCGCCGCCTCCTTAACAGTGACCTCCATAGGGGACAGTCCTCTTAACTGTGACCTCCACCATTCCCTGCCACCTTAACAGAGACCTCCACAGCGCCTGCCCCTTTAACAGCGATTGCCACAGTACCCGCTCCCTTAACAGTGACCTCACAGTACCCTGCTGCCTTAACAGGGACCTCCACAGCGGCCTGACAATTGTCCAATCGAATTCCTTTTCTTACGGGGCATTATTGTCTTTAATTGAATTGACAATATATAAAACCGCACAGAATTAGTATACACTAAAGGTCATGTGAGTTACATCGGCCTCTACAACAACGTTGGCTAAGCGTTCCAATCAAAATCATATTAGCTCACACATAATCTGTTTTATACTAAGAATGTCTTTCATTGCCTATAGCAACCAATCAGAGCTCATATTAATTACCTGTAGCAAAATAGAAGCTTAGCTGTGATTGGTTGCTATATGTAACCTGATGAATATCCAGGGTAACTGCCACAACAGCCAACAGATAATGGCTTCTGTAGTTTGGCGGTCAGGTTACTAAGCATATTTTTTGGCTAATAATTGGATAGCGCAGGGTGAAAATGTCCACTCAAAATATAGTCTATGACGTTCCCCGAGTCACAGGAGGCGGCTGTGCAAAACTTTGTGATTGTAAATGCAACGGTGCGGATTCCTTTAGCGGACATACACACATACATACATTCAGCTTTATATGTTAGAGATATATATATACCACTAAGTCGTCAAAGGTATATGACCTATACATTCTTAAGTTAAATCCTAAAAGAGTGCTAGTGTTAAGTTAACTTTTTTCCCCTCAATTTTGATTTTGCATTTATTATTCCCATTCTCCAGTTCATGCTTATGTCTGTAAGCAGATATGGCAGATCCTTTAATGTCAAAGTATTGTCTCGGCATTTTAACATACTGTACATCTACCTTCACTTTGCTACTATCATTTGTGAAATTATTCAGTGACAGACTGCCCTAGGCTCTGAAGGTGTGGTTAAAATAGTTATTCTGTGCTCTGACAATGTAGGTTATGCAGGCAAAAATATATGTGCAAAAATATACGTGGATTAATTTATTGTTTTTGACAGTAGTGATATATCTCTGAACAAAACATTAAAAGTAACTTGTCACGTTGAACATGGTGTCTGAGCTGCAGACGCCATGTTATAGACCAGGAGGATCTGAGCAGATCGATATATAGTTTATGGGAGAAAATGCAGTAAAACTGGTAATTTATACATTTAAATTCCTGCTCATTCCGGGCTTTGAAGACAAGGAGGAGGTCTTATCAGTGACTGACAGCCTCCCCTCTATGACTGTGTATACAGAGATAGCTGTCAGTCACTGACTGAAGAATAGGAGACGGTCCTATCAGTGACTGACAGCCTTCCCTCTATGACTGTGTATACAGAGATAGCTGTCAGTCACTGACTGAAGACAAGGAGACGGTCCTATCAGTGATGACAGCCTTTCCTCTATGACTGTGCATACAGAGATAGCTGTCAGTCACTGACTGAAGACAAGGAGATGGTCCTATCAGTGATGACAGCCTCCCCTCTATGACTGTGTATACAGAGATAGCTGTCAGTCATTGACTGAAGACAAGGAGACAGTCCTATCAGTGACTGACAGCCTTCCCTCTATGACTGTGTATACAGAGATAGATGTCAGTCACTGACTGAAGAAAAGGAGACGGCCCTATCAGTGACTGACAGCCTTCCCTCTATGACTGTGTATACAGAGATAGCTGTCAGTCACTGACTGAAGACAAGGAGACGGTCCTATCAGTGACTGACAGCCTCCCCTCTATGACTGTGTATACAGAGAGAGCTGTCAGTCACTGACTGAAGACAAGGAGACGGTCCTATCAGTGACTGACAGCCTCCCCTCTATGACTGTGTATACAGAGAGAGCTGTCAGTCACTGACTGAAGACAAGGAGACTGTCCTATCAGTGATGACAGCCTCCCCTCTATGACTGTGTATACAGATATAGCTGTCAATCACTGACTGAAGACAAGGAGGAGGTCCTATCAGTTATGACAGCCTCCCCTCTATGACTGTGTATACAGAGATAGCGGTCAGTCACTGACTGAAGACAAGGAGACGGTCCTATTAGTGACTGACAGCCTTCCCTCTATGACTGTGTATACAGAGAGAGCTGTCAGTCACTGACTGAAGACAAGGAGACGGTCCTATCAGTGACTGACAGCCTTCCCTCTATGACTGTGTATACAGAGATAGCTGTCAGTCACTGACTGAAGACAAGGAGACGGTCCTATCAGTGACTGACAGCCTTCCCTCTATGACTGTGTATACAGAGATAGCTGTCAGTCACTGACTAAAGACAAGGAGACAGCCCTATCAGTGACTGACAGCCTTCCCTCTATGACTGTGTATACAGAGATAGCTGTCAGTCACTGACTGAAGACAAGGAGACTGTACTATCAGTGACTGACAGCCTTCCCTCTATGACTGTGTATACAGAGATAGCTGACAGTCACTGACTGAAGACAAGGAGACGGTCCTATCAGTGACTGACAGCCTTCCCTCTATGACTGTGTATACAGAGAGTGCTGTCAGTCACTGACTGATAACAAGGAGGAGGTCCTGTCAGTGACCGGCAGCCTTCCCTCTATGACTGTGTATACAGAGAGAGCTGACAGTCACTGACTGAAGACAAGGAGACAGCCCTATCAGTGACTGACAGCCTTCCCTCTATGACTGTGTATACAGAGAGAGCTGTCAGTCACTGACTGAAGACAAGGAGATGGTCCTTTCAGTGACTGACAGCCTTCCCTCTATGACTGTGTATACAGAGATAGCTGTCAGTCACTGACTGAAGACAAGGAGACGGCCCTATCAGTGACTGACAGCCTTCCCTCTATGACTGTGTATACAGAGATAGCTGTCAATCACTGACTGAAGACAAGGAGACGGCCCTATAAGTGACTGACAGCCTTCCCTCTATGACTGTGTATACAGAGAGAGCTGTCAGTCACTGACTGAAGACAAGGAGACGGTCCCATCAGTGACTGACAGCCTCCCCTCTATGACTGTGTATACAGAGATAGCTGTCAGTCACTGACTGAAGACAAGAAGGAGGACCTATCAGTGACTGACAGCCTTCCCTCTATGACTGTGTATACAGAGATAGCTGTCAGTCACTGACTGAAGACAAGGAGACGGTCCTATCAGTGACTGACAGCCTTCCCTCTATGACTGTGTATACAGAGATAGCTGTCAGTCACTGACTGAAGACAAGGAGACGGTCCTATCAGTGACTGACAGCCTCCCCTCTATGACTGTGTATACAGAGATGGCTGTCAGTCACTGACTGAAGACAAGGAGACGGTCCTATCAGTGATGACAGCCTCCCATCTATGACTGTGTATACAGAGATAGCTCTCAGTCACTAACTGAAGACAAGGAGACGGCCCTATTAATGACTGACAGCCTTCCCTCTATGACTGTGTATACAAAGATAGCTGTCAGTTCCTGATAGGACCGTCTCCTAGACTTCAAAGCCTGGAATGAGCAGGAATTAAAATGTATAAATTCTAATTTTTACAAAAATTTTCCCACAAAACTGTATAGCAGTCCGCTCACCCCCTCTGCTCTATAACATGCATCCTACAGTGCATTTTTATTGTGACAGGTTTTTTTTTAACCAACAATCGTAACTGTTTTGCCTGAGCTCATCTCCGCCTGTGGGAAAAGTACATAACTGCTCAGGCAGAAGTGTAAGGGGGCAGGGCTGCATTAGCTGCTGATATCTCATGAATGGTAACAGCTAGAAGCATGGAACTGGTATTCCAGGCTTTCATACAAGACCAAAATGACAGCTAAAGTCCAAGATAAACAGGAGATATCACTGTTAGAAATCGAGTCGGGAATAATCGCGGGTAAAACCTGCTTTCAAAATAGTAATATTACTAAAATGATAGACACTCTACCATCTGGAATTATATGGAAAGTCATGCAGTTATAATATATCAATCCTTTAATGGTACTAATTTGTAATAGAAAATAACTCTAAAATCCTTAAATCTCCCCAATATAAAAAATATAGAAATTATATAAAATGATAACCTAATTCATGATATATTCAATAAATCATTAAATTAATTATTAATAATTGTAATTCATATGTAGATCATTGAATGAATGGTTAATAGTTCATACTTATTGGCCCAGTTCTTAATTTTGATCTTATTGTTAGTAGAAACCACATGTAACCAAGTTTACGTTACCACTCAAATGTTCTTATGTTGTTAGACGGAGATCGCTGGGCTGTGCCTTGCTCTTAGCGTCTCCTATGCGTGGAGTTACCTGGCTGGGTAGAAGCTCCCCTTGTATTGGCTGGTCTGTATGTGTCTTACTTGGTTCGGCGTCCCACATGGTGATCTATCCTTCCACTCACCAGACCGATATGCTGTTAGCTTGGTGATCCAATGCGCTGTTAATTTAGCGCTAGCTTCTAGTATGATCCTCCAGCTAGGTATATCAACGTATATGTTCTGCCGGGGTCCTTGCTTATATTAGGTATTTAAGATTGCAATATTAAAATCAAACGCGTTTCGGAGCTTATGTGCTGCTTCTTCAGTGGCTCTATATGCAATCCATTTGGCATAACCTTTTAATCCCCCCATTAATTTGGGGGTGGTACTTTTCACATTAAATTATTTTGTAGCAACAAAAATACGGTTGTTTTCATTAAATTGAATGCTCAAAAAATGTTTTGTCTCACTCCCATTTCTTCTTGTTGCATGTTGAAGCTCTACTTGGAACCTTGTTAAGATCCAGCCATGCTAAATATGATTTTTTGCCATTTTTCAAGTGGTCTTAAACTTTTGATCAGGACTGTATGAGGGATCAGCTGAAGTCTTTGAATTTTACAAAGGGCTTAATAAAATATGTGAAAAAGACATAAAATCTTCAAAAATACAAAATGAACAGCATGGGGACAAAAAGAGCAAAACAAATCCTAAAAATTCTTCAGAGCAGATAGGTCCCCTAAACAGTGCCGATGGGGAGATGGTCATTGGGCATCGCGAAAAGATAGAGCAGCTAAATGTTATTTAGCTCTGTATATATAAAAGATGACAAAGAAGCTGATGTAGGTGGTAACAATGCTGTTATTACTTCCAATATTATCCCCAAATGGCTGAATGTAGATAAAGTGCAAGATAAGTTAAATAATTTAAATGTGAATACGATTTGTGGTCCAGATAATTTACCCCCTAAAGATCTTAAAGAACTCAGTACAGTTATTGTTATGCCTTGTTCTTATTTTATTTTTAAAAAAATTCTTCAGTTCATAATATCCAAATAACACAGAATCAATAATTAGTATACAAATAAATTAGTATTTACCCCCCAAAATCCACAAACCAGCCCCCTTTACATAGACATAGAGAAAAATATGTTTTAAATAATCCTAAAGCCAAACTATATGTCCATCAAGAAGGAAATGCAGTTTAACCAATATTTGATTCCATCTCATGCTCCATTTATTTAAACCTGCAGCCTTAAGAGATGTGACCATCTCCAGTTTGATATACCTAAACAAGTTAGATATCTCACTTTTCCAATTTCTACTATTCTCTTTCCTAGCAAGATATAGAGCTCTTGAAATTACAAATTTTCTTTTTAGGTCATGATTCAGTTCCCAATTCAAAAATACAAGCAAGTTGATTTCTCAATATTAATGTAGCGAATATGTCTTCAGAAAAACAGCAGACTTCCTCCCAAAAATGATTCATCTTAACATATTCTCACATAACATGCACAAGACCCCCCTATCCTTCCCACATCTCCAACATAAATTTGATTAATTAGAGCCCACTTTTTCAACTTAGAGGGATAAAAGTGACCCCTATACACTATATAAATCTTGGAAATATATAGCGATGAAAACAAAGATATAGGGGGTCATTTGATAATCTGAAATAAGCCTAAATTAGGCATATTTCAGACGCAGATGGCAGCACAACGCTATCTGCGACTTCTCCCCACTCACACCAAGTCTAAATTTGTGGCCGTGGCACGGGCTGGGAAGAGGACGGGCCAGCACTCCCATCCCATTGAATATTTCTTGTGATATGTTAGTTTCTTTGGTCTATATCTCTATAATGTTTATCACTTGGACCAATGGGAGGGGAATCAGAACACAAAACATGACGTACAGTACTCTTTTTTTTGTCAAGGGGTTTTCTGGGATTTTAATTTTGATGACCTATCCTCAGGATAGGTCAAAAAGATATGTAGTAGCAGCACACAAAGGTCTCAGCGACCGCACCAGAATGCACCAGCCACGCCACAACCGCAGATCCTTAGCAGTCAGCAGATAGATAAATAAGTAAAAGGCGACGGCAGCATCTCCGGTCTCTTCTTTATTGATAGTACTTAAGTGAATGTGCACACTCAGCGAGAAATGCAACGTTTCGGCTACATCGTAGCCTTTGTCAAGCATGCTTTGTAAACTTGCATTGCAGATTTTGAAATGTGTAGCATGTCAATTGTTTGTGTGGATTTGCACAGCAGATTTCACCCTTTACATTGCAAAAGGTAAGGTCTAGGACAAATGTGTGTCAAATCCACAAGTAACATAAGTATATTTTGGTCCAGAAACAAAGTGAAATCTGTTTGGAAAATCTGCTACGCTGCTGTGTGCACTTACATATAGATAAGTCACAGCTCCAGTCTACATAACAGCTCTGGTGTAAGCTGGGCACAGCCAGTTCATTATATGATAAAGAATTGGCACAGACACCTTTAATTAACTTGTTATTCATAGGATTAATAGTGTATCCAGCACACTGTATGAGTTGTAAACATGCATCATAGAAGATAATTATCCTACAATGCAGGCATTTAGACAATCAAGAAGCCAGTAATAAGCTACATATGGCAAAAAAAAATAATAAGGCTTGTTTTGTTGATCAAATTAACTATATTTCAAGTTGGACACTGAACATATAATGCCTACCAACCCATTAATTATGCATGTATTATCAGTTGCTTATATATCACTTGGAAATACTGTAATGCTCCCAACTAGCCTCATTATACAAAATAGCTAGTTGGTCATACTGTACTAATACCCACTAGCCTTTTGAACGATGCCATTTGATGGCTTGGTATCCTTGGCATTGATAAGTTGTGGACCGCAAGAACAAGATCAATGTTTGGGCAGGTTTTCAAATGATATTGATTAGGTCAGGGCTCGACAAATCCCAGGTCGCCATGGCGATCAGGAATTTTGTCCTGGCACCTGGGTATTTGCCCTCACATGGCTGCCCCCCAGTAATCCGGGGCGCTCCCGGCACTCCGCCGCCTCTACGTGGGACTTCCTCGGACAGTCTGGCAGGGAAGGAGTTACCCAAGGGCAGTTTGACCCCGCGGGCGAAGAGCGTGGTGAAACGGGGGGGCATCGGGGGAGCGGAGGAGGTAGGTAGAACGCAGTGGGTTCGCATCATGTGGGCGTTCCTTCTCCCTGGCTGTAGCACTGTCCAATCACAGCACAGGGAGAAGGAACGCCCACAGAGAAGCTGATGTCTCCTTCCCATCGCTCCGATAGTAAATAACATATAGAGCAGGAGACAGTAATGGGTCACGGCGGAGTGGCGCCCAGGAATAATAGTAAGTGCTGGGACATCTCTGGGCCGCTCTGTGTAGCCTGCTACTTAAAGTCTGGACTCATATAAGGTCCTCTTTAACACATAATAAAGGAGGCAGGTGCCGGCAGCAGAATCGCATAGTCAGCACCCTGCCTGTGACAGGAAGCTGCGATTAGCGGCAGTTAACCCCTCAGGTGCGGCACCTGAGTGGTTAACTTCTGATGATCTGCTGCCAGTACCAGCCTCCTGTATTAAATATTAATTATCATTGGTGGCGCAGTGCTCCCCCCCACCCCATTAAAATTATTGGTGGCACAGTGCGCCCTCCCCTCTCAACCCCCCAGTATTAAAATCATTGGTGGCAGTGGCCACAGGGTCCCCTTCCCTTCTCATTGGTGGCAGTGGCCACAGGGTCCCCTCCGCTCCTCTTCATTGGTGGCAGTGGCAGCTTCTGATCGGAGCCCCAGCTGTGTAATCCCGGGGCTCCGATCAGTTGCCATGGCAGCTAGGAAGCTACTGAAGCCCTGGCTGCCATAGTAAGCTCCCAGCTGCCCTGTGTGCAGTTCTGTACACTGCCGCTGTATATGTTGTTAATGCCCATGTTGTTTGGGTTCTAGACTCTTTATATGTTAATTTAAGAGGTGTTTTTGTCGCTTAAAATAAGGCTTTATAAGGTAAAAAATAACGGCTCCTAACTTTTTAGCTGGCTCCTAGATTCCAAGGAGATTTGTCAAAGCCCTGGATTAGGTGATGAGGCAAATTGTATGTTGATTCTCACTAGGATCCCTACTGTATCTGTGGCCAAAATAACAATCGCTGTGGTCACTAAAGGTGGTCATACACATTCGATAGAAGCAGTTTGATGATTGAAAAAAGTTAAACAAAAGATTGCCTAAAAAGCAAACAATTGTTGCTCTGACAAAGCCAGAAAACCACAAAAAAAAGTGGTCAGTTCACCACTTCTACTTAGTTGTAAGCTTAGTCATGCAAGGGACTCCCAGAGCAAGGTCACATCCAAATTCATAATTGCAAATCCCAGCACGAAAGCTAAATTACAATATAATTTTTTATTGGATCTGTATTAAAAGTCCTGTTATAGGGACTGACAAAGCCATACACATATAGATCCAATCAGGTAAAATAATCTTTCACTGGAAACGTTCTTTCTGGGGAAGATTGTTTGTCTTACGGCCAACTGCACCAAAGACAGTCGTGACTGTTGGATGTCTTTGGTCAGCTAAAATGATCACTTATTAAACTTTATTGATGAATAAGGAGATACAACTTGAGAGTTCTCAATCATTGATACATTTTAATGGCTAACTGTACAGATGTTAACAAGTAGAAAGTTTCCCGATTGCTTAGATCAATTCAGCAGCCATGGTATAAGACAATATCTGAAGAGTCACATATTTACACAGAAAAGGAACAAAAGGAAAGTGTGGTATATGAGACAAATGATGTAAGGAGAGTAAACAGTTGTAGCAGTTAATATTAAAGCAGTTCATAGATAAGGAGGTACAAGTTTTATGGTCCTCTAATTAAGATCTGACCCATAGTTGTTATGCCTCCACCAGTTTTGAGGGGCACATTTCTTAAGTGATGTAGAAGGGGGAAAAAAATCCATTTGACACATTTATTCCAGTTCTGAGTGTATTGAAGGTTGTCAATAACTTGTATTCCCAGACCATCCTGTCTCTTTGGGATTTGAAATTACAGATTACCTCTTAATACAAAAAATTTCTAGTAGGGCTACAAAAATGATTTGCCACCTGTAGATGTATTTTTTTCTTTTATGGTATGAAGATGAACATTTATTCTTGTTCTAATCTTTTGTCCTATCGGCTACTTAGCAACCTGTAGTTCCCCACCCACTGCATAAGTAGATTGACTGCACTACATACTCATACAAATAAGCAGCTTGCATCATCTCTAGCAGCCTGTGCCTCCATATAACAAAAAGTGTAGATACTTATCAAACTACCCAGTTTATTATTATACATGCATCGAGTGTCTGAGAGGACTTCTAGGTACAGAAGCACACCAGTCAGTATCCTCTTTGCCCAGGAACCACCCTCCCGAAAGTCACTGCACGGACCCCCATAATCAATCATCTTGTAGCATCTTGCTGTGTGAGTTGTAATATTTTGCATGTATCTTTACAGTGGGCCCAGAACGAATTCTACTGGTGGGCCCAAAGCACCCCAGTGCGACAGTGGGAAAACCCCAATAGAATTATTGGTACAAACCATTAAGTAGACCACATTGGTGTAGTGCAGGTCTTACATGTGCCCCACAAAAATAATGCAGACATCACAACCATGGACCGAGATCACAATAAAATCTGTTTACTCTCCTTCTCATATTGATAGTTGATAGATCACACTGTTCCTATGTCCTTTTGTGTATGAAACTCTGACCTTCACATATTGTGGTCAAGAGACTGATAAAGACATCTCTGATAAAAGAGACCTAAGTAGTCTCAAAAGCTCTCTGTTACATCTATTCAGTTAGCCATTAAAGGGAGTCTTTCACGCAGATTCACCCTATTAACCTAATAACAGTGTTATGTCCACGGGCATCCCCCCTATTAAAATTGTGCTTACCGTTAGTTCCTTGCTGACATCGTTGTGCAGAAAAACACTTTAATCCGTATGCAAATGAGGCTATGAAGGTGCGCAGGGCGGCGTTACAATGGCAGGTGCCCAGGCCCCTGGGTCATTTTCATACGAAGCCACTTCCCCTCCGCCGCGTCTGCCCGCCCTTAGTCCTCTGCTCTAACCTCCCTCCTCCCGTCCGTAATCCCCGCGCATGCCGCCGATGAACGAGCACAGTTGGGGCCGGGGCATCGCAGTTTACCGTGCGTTATCGCGTTCATCGGCGCATGCACGGGGATTATGGACAGGAGGAGAGAGGTTAGAGCAGAGACTAAGGCGGGCAGACGCGGCAGAGGGGGAATGGCTTCGTATGAAAATGACCCAGGGGCCTGGCACCGGCCGTTGTAACGCCGCCCTGCGCACCTTCACAGCCTCATTTGCATACGGATTAAAAGTGTTTTTCTGCACAACGATGCCAGCAAGGAACTAACAGTAAGCACAGTTTTTAATAGGGGGGGATGCCGTGGACATAACACTGTTATTAGGTTAATAGGGGTGAATCTGAGTGAAAGACTCCCTTTAAAAAGTAGAGACCATTGAGAACTCTCAATTTTTATCTTCTCTATCTACTGATCATTGCTGTAACAAATATTTTTTTCTCCTTTCAACTGATGAATGATCATTTTGGGGTTGAAATCAACAATTTTTTAATTGACTGATGTGTATGGCCACCTTAAAGACCCCACACTCACATAAGAGAACAGTTGGCCAAATCTAACGATTTGACAGGATCCATCTTATCTCGTCTTTGGGCAGAATATATCTTTTCTCTATTTTGTGTGCTTGGGAGTCTGTGACTGTTGTCCCACATATGTGTCCAGGCAAAAGAAGGGCTTCTGGTATGCCTGATTATTTTTTTCTTTAGGAGATACACTGCCACTGGAATATATCAGAGTGACTTACTTTACTCGCCCCCTTTATAAGAAACTAACACTTGGCCAAACTGAGTATGCATGTGTGTGGGGGAGTTGAGGCTAATAGTTATTGGCTCCAGTGTTCTTTTCAGTCTTGATGGACTGGATTGGATGACCTAAAATGTATTCAGACTGCAAATTTGTAGCTTCAGCTGTCAACCTTTCTAGGGCAGTGCTCAGTTACCCTGATTATTACGGTATATAGCCTCTGTAAAAGTGCATGAATTCATTCAATGATTGGAGTTGAGTGTATCATCCAAATACTGAACATTTCAAGTGGTTAAATTGTCTTATATTTGCATTTCTTTTGCAAGTTCTAGAGCCTCATAACTTAGCATTGCACTCACAGACATGATTTTGCTGTGCAAATTCTTCAAATTAGTTTTTCACTCAAAATGTTGCCGCCATCTCTGTGAGAGTGCAGCCTGATCACCGGTTTTCTAGAGTACAAGTCAGACATGTTTGTGACTAGTTCTGTAAGCCCAGTGTTAAACACAGTGTTTAAAGATAAACATGACCTTTACTGTGTTATTAGGTAGACGAACACAGCTAGAGATCTTTGAAAGCACAGCGGTGCAGTTATTGACACCTACCATGGAGTAGCTTTCTTTTAGAATTAACCTATTCATGGACAGAGCACCTCAGACTATATATTCCTTAAGTTTAATTGACTTCTCTTATATTACTCATCACCTACTAAAGTAAAAAACAAACAAACATTAATTTAATCATTCTCATCTTATTAGTAACATTAACATAAACACCGTTCATATTTTAACATAATCTAAGTGACTTATTTACCACTTAAGGGATAGTAAGGCAGTGTTCTTGTTCACACCGCCATTCGAGGCTCTTTTTGAAGTTCATGTAGGTTTAGCAACAAGACTAGGAAGTAAACCACAAATGAACCATTATCGAGTCTGTCAGGCAGAGATGTTATTTTTGTTATGAATATAAACCACAATGTATATGTGAACAGAGTCTTACAAAAGTAACACGTTCCCTTGATATTTTTTGCCGTTTCGGATGTTTTCTTTGTTTTTTTATGTAACGTGCTCTAGGTATGCTGTTATCCTATAGGCTTCTATAAATTGAGAACCACCAGAAAAAAAAAATGAATGTGCAAAGTCTTGCAAGTAAAAAACAAAAAATAAATATATAAAAATGGAGCAAACACACACAAACAACATTCTGAAAATGTTTTCTGGTTTTTAAAATCTAAATAAAATGTAAGCCTTAATGTAATTTTAAACAAAAAGATATTTCAAACATATTTTCTTCCTTTATTTTCTGACTTTCAGACTAGCTACTTTACCCTGTCTTTCTTATGCTTTTGAGGCTTGAACAATAGATATTGATGGTCTAGCGATCTCATAATAAATTTATGAGACTATGTGATTGTGGGGAAAAAATTACAGCTTGCAATTTTACTTTGCTTCAGGGCCCTAGTGTCTGAGCGGTTCCATCTCACATATGGCTTTAGAGCTTTAGGTAATGGCATTCGGGGATGGTCTGTTACAGATTTTACATTGGTGCAGAATCTTCAAAAGTGCTTATGTTGACTATTTCTGTTACATGTACAGATTTGTAGTTCTAAAAAAATATATATATATATTTTTTTAAAACTGTTAGGGAATGAAGGGGGTTCTCTGGGCATGCCCCGACATGGTTCATTTTGTTCGTGGCAGATGTTAAAGGTATTGTCCCACTATAAGGACTTATCACCTATCTGCTGGGATCCCTGCTGATCATCAGAACGAATACAGTGCTCGGGCTCCAGCAGCCTCATAGAGAATAAGTGGAGCAGCAGCATGAATGTGTGACTGCTTGTCCTTTCACTCCAAGGACTTAAGTACCCTATTCTTATGAGTGCTGTTGGTCCAAGTAGTTAGATCTCACCAATCATATTAATATCCCCTATCCTGTGGGTAGGTGATAAGCTCTTATGGTGGGACCACTCATTTAAAGGATTTGTCCTATTACAAATCTTCTACAATTTTCAAAACAACACCTGGTGCTGAAAACTGATTGTAATTATCAATGTAGTATAACCACTGAGTTATCCAATAAAATCTGGATAGCACCACCTGCTGTTTGTCTTTCTCCTTATTTTCGGTCCACCTGGCTGAGGTGGTGGGACATGCTTAGCTCTATCATTTAACTCCCACTGCTATGACCATTACAGGGTGAGAGCTGCAACAGTAAGGACTTCTCCTCTGAGAAAGGATACATGAGCTTGAAATAAATCTAGTAGAGCAATTGGAACAATGAATGGGGGATCTCTGGATTCATATGAGGTACAGGGCTAGTTGTAGCTTTGTTATAAAGGTATTCTCATGTACTATATGATGTCTGATTTTAATTTTTTTACATTAATCATGGGATTACATTGTCTATCCAGATGCTGCTTAAAGTAGAGGAAATTATTGCATCTAGTATTTTGTGATTGAATAATGTTCCATGTGGAAGCGGAGAGGGTTTTCTGCATTATTTCTGTCCTTCATGCAGCACACTGTAGATGTTGTTCTGCAAACACAAATGACGGCTTGCTCTCTGCTCCAGCCATTGCCTCAGCTGCATGAGATGTTGCTTTTATTTTTATTGCAAATGCAATTACCATCTTAAACACATCTCACAAGAGGAAAAATCAAATCAGGATTTGATGAGGCATTAATTGTAAAATCTGTTTCTTGAGCCAAACAAACAAATGCTTGACCTATGTAAAACATTAAAACAGTCCGAGTAATGCTTGTTTTACATTTCCCTTGTGTAAGAGAAATCATTAAACCATTGAAATGTTGCTTCCATTTGCAAAATATAGGCCCAGATAATGGAGTGAGTTTTGTTGTACTGGGGTTGCCTAAGTGCTCCTTTACAATGGAGCCTGTATTTTTCACCAGTATACCCACTGTAGGTTCTGTATATTTATGCATTAATGCAGATTCTCTGTGTTTGGCGGTCAAAGTAATATTGCAGCCAAAGGGAAAAGAGCAGAATTGGAGCTCAAACATACCCTTCACATTTATCTTCTGCACAAATATCTGCAATCAGTTTCCACCTTCCATGGAAATTGGAGACAAAAAAGTAGAGCCCACCCAAACCATTACAGAGGTAATTGAAGGGGCTGTAATACCAAAGCAACCAATGCGCTTACATCATTAAATAAGTTCTTATAATTGTCCTTTAGTTTAAAAGTTTAATTGAATGTCTATGGCAGTCCGTTTAATGGTAAGCCATCTGTAAAATATCGGAAAAACGGAAATGAACTTATGCATCCTATAAGCAGTTCTCTGACGTTAGAATATTTGACTGGAATGTTTGATTTACTAACATGGCTTAGCTGGTTAATTAGTGTAATAATTACTCACCCCCTAAATGTAAGACCAATGGAGCTCTTTAGTGGATGCAAAAGATCTCAATAACTTCTAAAAAGGAGGCCAGACAAATTAAACTAAGGTTGGCAGGACTGAACCACCATCTTAGGTTTATTAGATGTTCTGCCAATGTTTGTTCAGCAAACCTAAAAAATTAGACATTGAATTTCAACATGCCCGATACTTTGGTCTCAAGTGAAATAAGTTGCCCAAAGAGATGGCTAGCATTGGCTCATTCCCCTATCCTCATTGAGAACACATGGCCAAGGTGAATATGTTCTGTGTGTGTGAGTATAGGGAAAGGGGGGGGGGGGGGGGGGGTGGCAGGAATACTGGAATACTTTTGGCCAAAAGATTATGTGAGGGTGTATGGCAACCTTTAGACATTTAATACATGTAATGACAGTCGCTTGTCAAAGAACATTAGCTTTCTAGTTCTATAAAGATAATTACTTTCCAAGTATAAGTTTTGCAGTAAAGTGTAGACTTTTGTCTTCCATGTAGGCTATTTAGCCTATCCTATGCTCTTTTAGCCTACTATGTAGCTTAGTGAATCGGACTGATATCCCTTATAAAATACATTTATAATAATGCCGTTGCCAACAGACTTGATGGTTAGCTTATACATTGCAATCCATTGTTGAAAATTGGGGAAACTGGGCCAAATTAGTTTGTACACTCAGGCTGTCTCTGGCCTAACTGGATACTGCCATGCACCTCCAGATCCCATTGACTATAATGGGATCTGGTGGGGATTTGGCCGGTTTCTGGCATGAGGGCTGGGTTTACAAAAGACTAGTGAAATCAGGCGCTTGCGTCTGAAAGTGTCCGGCACCAGCCTGCTGGATAGTTTATAGTTTTAGTGCATGTGTGAAGCTAGTCTTAGATGAAATAGTGTCTAGACACAGTGGCTGTCTTCTAAACTTAGACTAGGCGAAACTGTGCTAGATTTATCACAGTGGCTGATGCTGGATGATAAATCTGGTTCATCTATAGACTATGTAGTCTATGTTTACACCACCTATTTGTTGGCAAATAGTTTGGCACATTTTTGGGGCATGGTGCCATATATAAGCCAGGCCCATTTTTTGCCACATCTCTATTCTGATAGGCCATGCCCCTTGTAGGGTGGGTCTAAAAAAAAGTATCTGAAAGTGTCTAAAACAATAAATGCATTGCAAAGCCTGACTGCCATTTTTTTTATTTTTGTGTGTGTGGGAACTGCACGTGAATACTGGCTTTTTTGATTAGTAGACTCCCCTGATGTATCCACACAATATAAGGTAAAAGGTATTGGTGATATATTACAGACTAATTAGTAGAATACAACAAACTATAAAAATAACCTCATCTAACCCTACTAAAATTTTCAAGGTCAAATTGATTTAATAGAGGTCACGCCCTACGTAAGCCAGACGAGAGTGCCATGCTGTGGAGCTTGTCCATTACTTTCTTGGAATGGATTATATTTGAATGACTGCCTTACATTTTGCCTGAAATGGCCAGACCAGACACATCTATCTTTGGCTGTCACACCCTGCCCTGTGGGTGTTCTGAGGAGATCTGTCAGAGTTGCTGCACGTGACTCGATCTGACAGTTGGTTTTGTTGTGGGTTTGAACTGAATCCCACCTCCTCCCAGGTGTTGTTCTTTAGGTAATTGGTGAGGGTATTTATTCCTCCCTCTCCCTATAGCCTTTGTGGGTTATAGTTCTGCCTTGTGTGAGCTCTGGAAGTTTGATGGATTGTCTTCTCCAACGCATCTCTAGATAAGTCCTTTTCCCTTTTTTCCTTCTGTATCTGTTTTTACTAGGCCTCTCGGGTGACTCTAGCTCCTTCGGTTGTTGAAGGAGCTGGGTGTCTCTTTCCCTCTTCCCTACAGCTTGAGGGTTTGGTTCAGTGTGTTATAGTCTTACATACGTGGGCATGTGCATATCTACCATCGAGATATGCACATGGGATTGCTAGGTGGTGACCCAGTTGTTCACTAGCATTTGGGGCCTAGTCAGTTTTGTTTGCCTTGTCGTGTTCTGTTTCCTTTCCTTATCTTACCTACAGTGACATTGGCTATAGCAGCTGAAGGGTTTGGGAACCTAGACCTGCAGGCTATAGCAGCTGAGGGGTTAAGGAACCTAGACCTGCAGGCTTCTTTGTAAAAAAAAAAAAGGTTTTCTTCATGAGGTTTGTGATATTATTGGTCTGACATATTTTTGTTCAGTAGTTGATCTATACTATATCTATATTATAAATTTTTATTATTGTCTACCATTATATGTTCTCCTAGATTTTTTATAGTGATGACCTATCCTCAGGCAAGGGTCCTACTCCCTGCACCCCCGCTGTTCAGCTGTTTGAGGAAGCGACAGTGCTCAACGGAGCTCTGGTGAGTGCCGCAGCCTCCTCACAGCATCCCAAGCACAGCGCCATCCCATGGATAGTGGCTGTGCTTGTTATAGCAGCTCAACCCCATTCACTTGAATGGGACTGAACTGCACCTAGGCCATGTGACTGAACTTGATGTCATATAGCCTAACAAGAGGCCTAAGCACTTACAGAGTGCCATGGCCTCTTCATACAGCTGATCGGCAGAGTTTCTGGGAATTGGATGACCGCCTATCTGATATTGATGACCGGTCCTGAGGATAGGCCATCCGTATCAATATCCCGCAGAACCCTTTTAAATTTCCCTGTTGCTTTCCTCATTCTTCCTGTCATATTGAAGACAATATGCTACTTCATAGGAAACTTCGTAGACTCCGAAATAAATCTGTATAAAATTATGTTTGCAATAAATTTTTATAGAAACTGATATAGCAAGAAAATTAGAAAACAGGACACTTAATAAACCGTCATAGTTGTCGTAAAATACTGTGATAATACACTGTGTAATAAATATCTTTTTTCACTTGACATTAAACAATATGGATATTTACAGCTAGTAGCAATGAGAGCTGATGGCGGTGTACTCTAGACCTTCACATGTGTTAAATATTCATGTGGATGAAAGAATAAATATCCGTCCTTTAAATTTTCAGCGTCAGAAGAAAGTAATTTTTCATATTGCAGCGCCTTTGGGTAATTTATGAAACATTTTCTACATTCACCTGCATAAATTCAAAATGAAGCTTTTGGTAATACAGTATTCTGTTGCTATAGGCCTGGCATATCATGCAATATTCTGAATGCCATACACTGTACAGACATCATAGAGAGCGTTTTCATTAACATTTAGTATACTGTAGTTTCCTATATGCTTGTACTGTATGTATGTTTGTTATATACTTGCATTTGGGAATTAAGGCTCAGTTCAGGTACAGTATAAGGCAGTGTGTAGGTCCTATGGCACTTAGTGGTTGTAAAAGGGCTTATATTACCTTTAGCGTAGCACAACTCTCGGTCTGCCCATTCCATCAGTTTATTGAACTCAATACCTTACGGGAAGAAACTTAAAGGGGTACTTCCATCACATACAATGGGATATGCCCCTATTGTCTGATAGGTGCGGGCCCCATAGAAATGAATAGAGGGCGGCTGCACATGCGCAGTGTGCCCTCCACATGCGCAGTGTGCCCTCCGTTCATTTCACCACTCCGTTCTCGTTGTAGGTGCGGATCCCAGAGGTGGGACCCGCACCTATCAGACAATGGGGGCATATCCTAGCGATATCCTTTAACTCATTTTACCAGTTCTGCCAATAGCTTGATGACCCAAGTTCCTGTGCTGTTTTGTGGTAGGAGGAGGACAATTAGACACTGGTCACAGCACTGTTTGCTGCCCCTTTCGTAGTGTGCTGTATGTTGTTGATGGAAGCATTTAAAATGCTATAGAAGCTATGGGAGATAATATGTGCTCACCGAATAACTAGCAGGCTCCGTTTTATACATTCTGTATAACCATATGGCCCACACAAGCAGAACAAGCTCACAGTATTTATTGCAGATGTCAATGGAATCTGTTGTCTTCTGAGAAAAAGCATCAATTAAATATTCTTTCTAAATACTGTATCATCTGCAGAATAGTGCCCTAAACTACTATTTGAAGTGCTGATTAAGTAGCTTGCTGCATGCAGGGGATTCCCAGCAGTCATCTATAATCTGTGGGAGAACCTGGCAGAAAGTGTTTAATAATCCTGTAGGGCCACCACAGGGGAACTTAAAGGGGTTGTCCAGTTTCAAGAGGAAAACAGATAAATCTGCAATAAAAAATAGATCGCTACTTACCTGACAGCTTTCATGTTACCTCTTTGGTTATCCTGGCAATGCTGTGTATACAATATGCTGTGTATAACTCCGATACGGTGACTCCAGTAGTCCGTTCATAAACCGGAAAAGACTACCGGAATTGGTTGCTGCATATGTAAACGTTCCCTAAGGTTTTGAAAAGCCTAAATAAAATGTGACTTGCTGAGGTGACATCTCATTGGCAACATGTGACCACTGCAGCCAACCATTGGCCTCAGCAGTGCACTGGAGATAAATCAATCACTGGAACTAAACAGAATTTCCCTGATAGACTCTATGCATTTGAGATTATTTTTTGTTTGTATGGAGAACTACTGCTGACCATTTCCTTAGCATCTAGGAGGTTTGAATCCGTCAGCATTAATATGATAAATAGTTCCTAAGTTGCTTTGTCCATGTGCTTGTAGGCAAAGTGGGTCAAACTCTTTTCCACGCAGCAAATATTTTAGTCTGCATTTATACTTCTAACAATGGGAGCTCTTCTTGATTTTATAGAGCCAGGCTCGGTCACATTCTTCTGTTCCCAGTATTGCTGCTCTCAGCTATTGTCTATTAGAATGAGTACTGGCTCTTTTAATTAATATATTTTTTTTCTATCAAGATTTTATGTATTGAATATAACAAAGAAAAAGAGCATAATTATATTATATACTTTACAGGATATATATAGCGGAGGGAGGCCCAATTTTTAGATAATGCTGGGATGTGTGCAGAAGTTCTTAGCATTAGCCCTGGTCCCTGTTGTACATGTTCAGTCAGGAGCAGCAGCCAGGAACAAGTCTGAAATGAGCTGCTTGTATCAAACTGCTGCTCCTCACAATGCGAACTCTGCAACATATAACAACCTGAAACATATAACAGTTATGGACAGGGTGACGGCTGCAAATGAAGAAACCCTGGATATCAGACTATAAAATAGAGGATTATTTCAATATTTATTAGCGCTTATTCACATCACCTCTAGTTATTTTGATTGCCCTGTTCCATTATAGAACCGAACGTCACCGAACAGACCCCATTATCAATATTTCCATTTTTGTCCTCTGTTTTGGAAGGGATCTGCAATGGAAGCCTATAACAGAGCATCCTCTGCTATAGAAGGTTGAGCTCCTCTTGTCTACTGTTTCTGAAGACAGTAAACCATTTCTTATTTTTTAACCCCATCCTGCTCCATACCGTAAATGGCAAGCTGAACATTAATGGACCATGCCATACATTTACTGCATGGATATGCCAGCAGCTCAGGAACCGAGCCGCTGCTCTAAGCAGCTAGCATCAGCTGTAACATACAGCTGACACCCCACTGCAGCGAGCTGAGATCAGTGCTAGCAATGATCCTGGCCATTTAATCCCTTAGATGCCATGGTCTAGAGCAGGGGTGCACAACCTGCGGCTCGCGGGCCGCATGCGGCCCCCAGAGCCATGGTTTGCGGCCCCCGCCCTGCTGGGCAGAAACACATCTGATCCTGCAATCAGCTGTGTTTCTGCACAGAGCGCCGCACAGCAGATGCAGCACAGGTTTTGCTACTGCACTGTAGCAGGAGCAGAAAGGGTCCCCGGCTATTAGTGAGAGCAGGGAAGCCGAGGAGAAGACAGAAGCGCTTTATTAGCGCTTCTGCCTTCTCCTCTATGAGCGCTCTGTAGTGTAGACCCAGCGATCACGTGATCTCTGGGTGTCTCGGGAACAGAGGAGCACTGCCCTGGTACAAAGCCTCCGCAGCAGGCTGGTTTCCCTGTAACTGGGGCTTCTTTGGATGCTCCAGTTACAGTGGAAATAGTAAAAAAAAAGTCACTTATTGTCTCCCAAAGGTCTTTCAGTGACCTCTTGGGGACAAATTATGTGGTAAAAATATATTTAAAAAAAAAGTAAAAAATGCTTAAAAAATATTTGAAAACTAAATAAATAAAAAAATAAAATAAAATAAAAAGGAAAAAGTGCTTAATAAAAGAGAGTGTTCACTGTCCCACCACAGTCTTTTTATGAAAAAGTGCAAAATTTTAAAAGGTGACAGTGTCCCCAATGGCTTTTTATGACCTCTTGGGGGACATATTATGTAGCAGAAATATATTAAGTTAAAAGAAAAAATCGTACATAAAAGAAAAGACACCCACACCAATCAAAACCGTCACCATTACTGCCCCATTCATGTGAAACTTTTCATATTATATAGCAAAATACACAAAATAGAGATCTAATTATAATAATTTATTTTGGTGTCAGTTTGCATATTTAAAGAATAAGGAGCTATAGTTTGAAAAAATATATACTTTTTAAAAATGTTATGTACAGTTTCCCCCAAATAAAAATTGTTGCAAAAATGATCTTGGTAGTCCAACAAATAGGATAGTTACAACCATTTGAACCACCATGCGTGCTAAATCACAAAAAAGTGTCTGGTCATTAAGGCCTTTTCGGGCCTGGTCATTCAAGCGTTAACCAATAGGCGCCTTCCCCACTAGCAAGGTTACTGCAGGACGCCTATAACTGGATTGGCAGGAGATGGTGATAACCAGTGAGCTCCGTCCTCTGCAGTGAAGGTAACCGCTGATTTATAAATAGGAGGCAGGATGGAAGGAAATGTCGCCACTTTTCTGGTAAAAATGACTCCTGGAGCATGGCCTCTGAAATAGAAAATTTATAATTACCTGCTCCACTCCGCTCTGGTCCTCTGCGCTGCCTCCATCTTCCGGTTCCTGCTCTGTTTACACCTGACAGTGCATAACCATGGTCACTTGCACAGCTCCAGTCAATGACTGGCTTCAGCAGTGACACGCTGCTTGTGGCCACATCACCGCCTAAGCCAGTCATTGTCTGGAGTGGTGTATGACCACTCCATGTCCATGCACTGCCAGGTGTAAACAGCGGAGGCAGTTCGAAAAACCGGAGAGGCGGGGAGCAGGTAAGTATAAGGCCCCTTTCACACGGGCGTTGCGGGAAAATGTGCGGGTGCGTTGCGGGAACACCCGCGATTTTTCCGCGCGAGTGCAAAACATTGTAATGCGTTTTGCACTCGAGTGAGAAAAATCACACATGTTTGGTACCCAAACCCGAACTTCTTTACAGAAGTTCGGGCTTGGGATCGGTGTTTTGTAGATTGTATTATTTTCCCTTATAACATGGTTATAAGGGAAAATAATAGCATTCTGAATACAGAATGCATAGTAAAACAGCGCTGGAGGGGTTAAAAAAATAATAATAATCATTTAACTCACCTTAGTCCAATTGATCGCGGCCCGGCATCTCCTTCTGTCCCTTTTACTGAATAGGACCTGTGGTGAGCATTAATTATAGGTAAAGGACCTTTGATGACGTCACTCCGGTCATCACATGGTACGTCGCATGATCTTTTACCATGGTGATTCACCATGGTAAAAGATCATGTGACGTAGCATGTGATGACCGGAGTGACGTCATCAAAGGTCCTTTACCTATAATTAATGCTCACCACAGGTCCTATTCAGTAAAGGGGACAGAAAGAGATGCCGGCATCGCGATCAAGTGGATTAAGGTGAGTTAAATGATTTTTAATTTTTTTTAACCCCTCCAGCGCTGTTTTACTATGCATTCTGTATTCAGAATGCTATTATTTTCCCTTATAACCATGTTATAAGGGAAAATAATAATGATCGGGTCTCCATCCCGATCGTCTCCTAGCAACCATACGTGAAAATCGCACCGCATCCGCACTTGCTTGCGGATGCTTGCGATTTTCACGCAACCCCATTCATTTCTATGGGGCTTGCGTTACGTGAAAAACGCACAAAGAGGAGCATGCTGCGATTTTCAAGCAACGCACAAGTGATGCGTGAAAATCACTGCTCATGTGAACAGCCCCATAGAAATGAATGGGTCAGGATTCCGTGCGGATGCAATGCGTTCACCTCCCGCAACGCATCCGCGCGGAAAACTCGCTCGTGTGAAATTGGCCTAACTCTTTGGTTTCAGGGGCTATGCTGCAGCACAATATTTGGGACAATTACTGGGAACAAGTGTTCATAGGAGCGCTCATATCTGATATCAGGCCGGTATAATCGTGCAGCTGATCAGTCGATAAACAAGGAATTGCTCATTTGTCGGCTGATTTGCGGCCCCTTGAAATAGAGCGATGTGACAATGCAGCCCCCAGACCAAAAAAGGTTGTGCACCCCTGGTCTAGAGTGACCACTGCATCTATGGCATCTACAGAGAAAGCAGTCTCCCTCTCTCCCCCATCAAACCCCCACAACCCAGTTGCAGTGTCACCGGACCTACCAGGTTTGGAAGCCTGCCAGGCTCTGCTAGATGACTATTGCAGTATATTGTAACAGTGATCTGACTACTATAAGTCCTCAAGTGAAAAAATAAATAAATAAAAATGTAGCTAAAAATGCCCTTTTTTCATATCCACTCAGTTATAAGTGGTTAAAAAATAATAATAATTTGTGGTGGCGCCATAAAAGAACCTAAAAAAGAGGATGCTGATTTTGGCACTTAACAAAAATGTTATAAAAACCAATCAAAAAGTCATATCTACCCAAAATGGTACCAATAAAAACTACAGCCCATCCCACAAAAAGAAAGCACTCACACAGTTACGTTGATGGAAAAATATAAAAGTTATGTGTCTTAGTTTTAGCGATGCAAAGAAAAAATATTTTTAATAAAGTGATTTTATCCTGAAAAAACTAATACAAAATAAAAAAAACTATAAAAATTTGGTATCACTGTATTTATATTGACCCACAGAATAAAGTTATCACATCATACATACTGCATAGCGAACTCCATACAAAATAAACAGAATTACTATTTTTGCCCACCTCACCTGCCCCAGAAAATGAAATAAAAATCGGTCAGCCATTACCGATAATAGCAAAAAACGATTACAAATGTAATACAAAAAAAAACTAAAGCTCATCTCGAAAAAAAAAAAAGCTCTTACACAACTAAGGGAGACGGAAAAAAAAATGTTATGGATATTAGTATATAGTGATGCAAAGTACAACTGATTTTACTCAGAAGATCCGATGGTATATTCTAACCCCCAGGCGTTCCCATGGTGACGGGGACGCTTGCCTGGGGGTTAGAATATACCATCGGATCTGAGTTTTCACGAGCTCAGTGAGATCCTAAAAACTCAAATCCGATGGTATATTCTAACCCCCAGGCGTTCCCATGGTGACAGGGACGCTTGCCTGGGGGTTAGAATATACAAGGGCCACGCCGCTCACAGGAGTATATTTATAAACTAATCAGTAACTAACTACTTTAACTTTAATCATTGACATTGCTGATCTCTTTACTGGGATATCTTACTCTGTCTTAGCTTCGGTAACAGCAGGCAGTGCGGGCGGGCGGCGCTCACTCACTGACGTCACGCGCCTGCGCCGCCTAGTGAGAGTAAGATATCCCAGTAAAGAGATCAGCAATGTCAATGATTAAAATTACTGATTAGTTTATAAATGTACTCCTGTGAGCGTCGGGGAGGGGGATCTGTGGATGTTACTGTTTAGGGGAGGGGGATCTGTGGATGGCACTATTTAGGGGAGGGAGATCTGTGAATTGCACTATTTAGGGGAGGGGGATCTGTGGATGGCACTGTTTAGGGGAGGGGGGATCTGTGGATGACACTGTTTAGGGGAGGGGGATCTGTGGATGGAACTATTTAGTGGAGGGGGATCTGTGGATGTCACTGTTTAGGGGAGGGGGATCTGTGGATGGCACTGTTTAGGGGAGGGGGATCTGTGGATGGCACTTTTTAGGGGAGAGGGATCTGTGTGTGGTCTTAGCTCGCCAGGCTGAGAGACCCTGGGGCACTGTGACAGCCCGAAGTTTGGGGAACACCGTGACGCCGGAGTCCGGAGGACTGTTGGGCCACACTTCCCCATACAGGTACGGGACTGATTACAGCCGGAGAGGCTGAGAAAAAGCCGCATATGAGTTCCGTGTGTGAACAGAGTTCTGTAGCTGAGTCAGGGCCACGTTAACAGGTGCAGTGAGAGCCCAGCCGGGCAGGTTTTTGTTTTGTTTTGATGTATGTGGGAACCTCACCACCCCAGTGATTATTAACTGGACTGTTCCGTGTATGAAAAATGTCCCAATAAATGAAATGTTTGGCCTCGAAAGCTGCGGTGGACGACGATTCTTGTGAGAATGACCCCCTAAGTACAGCGACCCCTTACAATATATATATAATGTCATATATACCACATGGGGAATCCATAAAAAATAAAAGTACAAAACTGCCCGAATTTCAATTTTTGCCCACCATATGACTACATTTTGGGTATTTCCATGCTCAGGAAAATTACATAGCAAATAATGTGATGCCTTTTTTCCTTTTAACCCTTGCAAAAAGGAAACATTTCAGGCTTAAGCAATGACATGGCACCCAAACTCATTCCAGTCAAATCTGTTTTTTCAAAAGTGAATTGGCACTCCTTCCCTTCTGAGCCCAGCAGGTTACAACCACAAACGAGCTGTTACTGTACTTTTTCTCCTGTTAACCCTTGTAAAAAACTGAAAAATGATGAGATTAAGCTACATATTATTTTTAACATGCAATTTCTTTTTATTTTCATGCCCCAATTGTATTAAGTCTATGAAACACCTGTGGGATGAGAATGTACAATGCACCCATTTGATCATTTCTTAAGAAGTGTAGTTTCCAAAATGGGGCTGCTTGGGGGTGTTTCTTATATTTTAGCACCTCAAGGCCTCTGCAAACCTGAAATACTGGCCAAAAACATCCATAAAAACGAAGACCCAAAATCCACAAGGTGCTCCTTCAATTCTATATGCTAGTATGTCGGTCAAGTAGCATTTTAGTTCCATATATGGAATATTTCTAAAACTTCAGAATCAGGGTAAACAAAATTGATGTATTAGTTCCATTTATGGATTAGAACTGAAAATCTCAAATTAATCAGAGCTAAAAAAAATGTCATTGCATTACTTCCTGTGAAACACCTAAAGGGTTAACAAACTTTGAATGTTGCAGTTTTAAAAATCGGGGTTATTTAGGGGGAAGGTTAATATGTAGTACTATCAAAGCCACTTCAGAACTGAATGAAATGTGATTTGGAAATTTTCTTGAAATATCTGATTGGTGGGGACCAACGCTGGGCACCCCTGCCAATCAGTTCTTTGAAGAGGAGGGAGCGCTGGAAACCCCTTCAAGGGGTTAAGAATATATTGTCGGTTTGAGAACATGTTATAGATTTTTGATATTGTTTAACCAGATTTGTTCGCACAAGATTGCTCATAGTCTAATGTGTATTCATCTTATAGAAATATTTATTTAAGGAGGACTTTGTAAATAATTAGAATGAAATAAAATCATGCAGGGTTGTCCTGTACCATTCATCTTACTGAATAAAGTGGCACTGCTAAAAGTATTATCTTTCGGAAATGTACGCCTTTCAAGAGAAGAAAATCCCTTCAAGACCATAATTTGTTTTCTTCAGCCTGAGAGCATTATGATATTGTCTCCTCATTATGCGTTACATTGGGACTTTAAAGTCATATCAAGTGGCAGATTTTAAGTGTATTTGGAAGTAAAGGAGAGCCATACAAGATACATGAGCACATTTTGCTGACCTATACAGTTCCTGCATTGTAATAGGTCATATTTCAGCTCTTCTGTTTGTGACAAATAGCCTAGAATGAAAAGCTCTGTCCGAGGTGCTGAAATATCTTGTGATTGATGATTGTGTCTAGCTGATAAATTCTAATGCCAGTGTATGAACCACAGTGATTCATCAACTATGGTAAAATTGTATTCACAGAAATAGAGTTGAAGGCAAAACAATTTAAATGTGTGGCATTTAATATTTCCTGCAAGTGCTGTTCATTTAGCACAATTGGTGACTGCACATTAACACATTGACTAAATGTTCTTTTCTTTCCCCAGAAATCAGAATGCAACGCATCTGACATACTTTACACTCCGATATTGTTGTAGACAGATGTTATTTTTTTTCACCTTTTAGAGCTTTGCTTCTACAGAGAGACTAATTTACTAAAGAGCGATGATCATTTTATTTAGTACTAATTTCTGATTCCATTTCACCCAAACCTTCTCTAGGCTTTGCACTAACCGCGTTAACACGTTGTCCTACAAAGACCTCCCAAATACTGCACTACTCTGTCTTATATCTTCAGGTCTACGCTGACCTGCCGCTTGTCTACTGCATTCACTATATCACAAAGTGAAAGGGAGATAGGGCAACTCACGCCACACGCAAATTATGCCTGCTCTGAGTTCTACAGAGAGAAGCGCCAGATCAAGGGAAATCTATTTAAAAAAGAGGGGAGCTTTTTTTTGTTTTGTTTTCTGTAGGAAAATTATATTTTCTGTCAAAATTTTAATATGTCTATTCAATAATTATAAAGACTAAGGGGGAATTTATCATTGTAGGTGTATTTGAAGTTGTTTTATTAGATTTTTGCACCAAATGTATGAAAATGAGGCGCAGTGATAATAAATTTGGCACAAGTGAAATGTGGTTGTCCGCAGTTTAGTAAAAGTATGTTTTGGGAATGCCTGGTGTGGATTAGCAACTTTTTTGTAAAAAGTCACACTTCACAGTGTCGCTGAAGTGATCTACTTTGAAATACTGATCAAATTTTCACTCCAAATCTGTAGGTGGCACTGGAAGACGTACGTAGTGCTCAAAAAGTCACAAAATGTTTGCAAAAGTGACCCCAAAAAGTCACAATGGGATTTAGGACTTTTTTAAGCCAGACTTTTATAGTGCAGGGCTTGATAAATTATCCCGTGTCCAGTTTAATGAATGTTAGCATACTGACATACGCTGTGTCTATTCCCTTAGAAGAGAATCCAGTTGCTCACAATTTCCCTCTAGAATCTTACATTTAATAATAGTAAGATATTTAAGCATAAAAGTTTGATTCTTATATAACTGATTATAAACCTAATTATAAAGTTTAAAACACATTGCTAAGCAAATCCTAATGTTTTTTCTTAGAACACAAGCAATTCCAGCTTACAGCACATACTTAAGTAAGGAGAGAGGTATAACTATTATGAATGGGCAATAACGATAAAAAGGCATTAAAGTTCATGATGTAGCTCTGAGCCTGGTGAAGATAAATGGTTCTTGTTAATGCTTACTGTTAACTCAATATCTAATTTTAAAAATGCTCTCTATGGGGGTGGAACATTACTTGTAGAAATATTCCGCTATTATCTTCTGTCTGGATTACTGCTTTTAATTAGCAGTTCCACCTTAGTGAGAAAAAAAAAAGCAAAACCCAACATAAATAAATGTTAGATTTAAATTAATAAGAAAGAAAATAAAATGAATTGTTAATTTGAAATATTTAATTACTATAGAATAAATCATGTAAAATAATCATAATTGACAACATGTACTTTGCGTTGTATCTTTAGTTTCTCTAAGGTTTGTACTTTATATTAATTATTGTAATATGTTAAGCAGGTTGCTAACACCTTCATTTTACTAATCACAATTATTTACTACTTTACGACTGCATAATTTTCCTATTCATATCTTTCACTTGGAAGCAGGCTCGGACTGGTCCACCAGGGAGACGGGGGATTCCTCGGTGTGCCCCCAGTCTCCTTGCGCCGAGAGATAAGTCAGGGGAGTAATTATTTCTCTTGTTTCTCAGGAGAGATAATTATTGTAGCCATTAGGTGGCAGTATCGCACAGCGATGCAGCCTCCTACTGGTGTAAATTGTGCAGGATGCCCCGCAGTATCTTCTAAACTTCCCGGCTGCTGGCAGTGAAGGAGGAGAGAACATGTCTGGCCATCCTCCTGCCCTCCCTGCTGTCAGGAAACTGGCTGCTGTACAGAACGACTCCTCTGCGGTGCTAGGCTGCTATTTCAGGTGTGTTACAGTAGTGAGCTGTAGGAGACTGTAAGGGAGAAATAGGGGATTTGTTTATAGCAGACACAGATCTATGAATGTGTGCTGCTCTCTGCAAAGTTCAGAGTGGCATTGGGGGGACTCTGCCCTAGGTCCCCCCCAATGCCTCTGCTTTAGGTGCACCATCATAAGTGCCCCAGCTCCAGATGCCCCCACTCTAAATGCACCCCTAATATTGCATATTTTACAGTTGCCCCCCTAATACCACTGCTCCACGATCACCACTATTACCCTGCCTCAGGCGACCCTAATGGCTCTGCTTTAGGTGCACCCCCAATAGTGACCCAGCTCCAGATGCCCCCACTCTAAATGCACCGCTAATATTGCCTCTTCTCCAGTTACCCCTGCTCCAGGATCCCCACTATTACCCTGCCTCAAGTGACCTTAATGCCTCTGTTTCAGTTATGACCCTCCGTTTGTGCCCTTTGCTCATGTTGCTCATCTAGCACCTTTGCTTGGGCTTTGTTAAAGGTTATGATCTGGACTTATGACTGAAAAATTCTACACAGTTTGTCACATTCTCCAGTATTGACATGTATGGCTTACATGGTGGTAGTAATGATATTCCATATTTACAGGCATCACTGCTGCCATATAAAGAGATACTGGTGGTGAAGTGGTGGAGGATTTAAAGGGGTTGTCCAGGTTTTCAAGTTATCCTCTCCACACCGTAGGGTATAACTATATGATTAGTGGGGTCCAATTCTGCTACCCCCCACTGATTCCAGAAATGGGTCCTGCTCCTCCTTTTTAATAGTGTGGCAGGCCACACATATGCCCTTCTTCTCTATTTATTCTCTTTGGGACCACTGGAAATAGCAAGCGCTGTAACCTGCATCTCTAGTGACCCCATAGAGAATGGATGGAGATGCAGGGCATATGCTCGACCTGCCACTCAATCAAGAAGGGGCATCAGTGGGGGCTTCAACGTTCAGACCCCCACGGATCACTTAGTTATCCCCGATCCTGTGGATAGAGGATAACTAGAAAAGTGGACACAGGTCCTTTAACAGGCGAGTATTTCTGTTTTATTTTGACACATATTTTGGGCCCAATTTTTTTTATTTTTTTTTTCTACACCCAAAGAAAACCTTTAAAGATAAAGAATGTGAAAAGGTGAAACAGCTATGACACGACAAGTGATAAGTGTCTGATTGATCGGGGTTTGACTGCTGGGACCCCCATGATCAAGGGAACGTGGTCTTAAGACTCTTGTGTACATAGATTGGCGGTAACATAATTGAATGTCTCAGGACCCCTTTTTTCATGATCAGTGGGTGTTCCAGCAATCTGATATTTATCATCTATCCTGTAGATAGGCAATAGGTCATTAAGGTAGGACAACCCTTTTAAATCTACTGTAGATTATGTGCAATCTAAGGAGGTTACGATTTGGTAAATGTCATGCCAGACATTTATGCTTAAAGGGAACCTGTCATGTGGATATTTGATTATAATCTAACTAATTATATACAATCATTAACTACTAAAAAGTGCCTTAGATGTATTCACTTGTGTGACAGATGGTTACCTCATAATATACACACAAAGATGCCGGATGCTAATGAGATGATTGGAGTCCAGCGTGATGTCATTGAATCCAGCGTATATTTAATTCAGAGCTATAGCCACTCCCCTGCCCACCTGCTGCTGATTCATATGGAAACAAACTGTCATTCAGCAGCAGGTGGGCGGGGAGAGTCAGGAGCTCATGAATATTCATGACTCATCATTATCAGCTGGAGCTTTTCAATACAAGATGTTGGCAGATTGACTGGGTCAATTAAAGAAAGTGACCTAGCATTGTGCTAAGAGAATCAATTACTTATTTATGTTGCCCTTAGTTAGGACACCATAAAACTGGTGACAGGTTCCCTTTAAAGGGGTTAAAGGGTTTGTCTCACTTCAGTAAAAGTAATTTTTTTGCGGCCCCATTGAAGTAAAGGGAATGGTACGGACATGGAAAAAAATAAGTTTGTGTGCAAAAGCCCTAAGTTGGGCCCCTAGAATCAGTTACACTGGTGGGCCCTAAATACCCCAGTTCGACACTGCTTGGGAGAAGGCAGAGCCAAATGCTTGATAGCAGAGGACAGCAGCCAGCTGAAATGAGTGAAAGAATAATTATAGTGATAATAGTAGCTGCGTTCTGGTTGAGTGCCTACATGTTCTATTATTTTCAAAGCCTTGTCCTCCTCTTCCCGGTAAACACCCTCGTCATGCTACCATTTGAAATAAAGTCATTTATAATTTCCGAGAAACTATTAAAGACAAGGACTATAAAATATCCATATAATGATCTTCCAGCGGTAGAGATAAGGTGCTCTTTCCGTTGGCTGCTTGTTCTGTGATCCGTAATGAGTGCTGTAGACCTGCACAGGTTCATAATGACCATGGGCTGATTCAATGTTGTATATTCCCTTGCATACAACACTGTGGATACACTGGTATATTGTAATATCGATGCTGGCACATGTCTCTTACATCATGCAGAGTGAAGATACTGCCAAAATAGTGTTTATCTTTATCATTATTAAACCTTTATAATTGTTAGAGTCTGTGTCACTCCCTATACTTGGCACCAGCACACGCCCAACAAGTTCCCTCAAGCTACACTACGTTGTATGTACTCTTGGCTTCTTTCCCAGTGTTTCACAGCCCTAAAGTGTGGTATTTGTTCAATTATTGGTAAGGCCACATGGAGTGGGTTAGACAATATTATTGTTTTCAGTTAAAGGGGTTGTCTCACTTCAGCATATGGCATTTATCATGTAGAGAAAGTCAATACAAGGTATTTCCTAATGTATTGTGATTGTCCATATTGCCCCCTTTGCTGGCTGGATTAATTTTTCCATCACATCATACACTGCTCTTTTTTATGGTTACAACCACCCTGCAATCCAACAGAAGTGGTCGTGCTTGCACACTATAATAAAAAGCACCTATGTGTGCTCCCATGGTCCCTGCCACCAGAGAGGCTGGAACTTTTTTCCTATAGTGTGCAAGCTCGAACACCGCTAATGGATTGCAGGGTGGTCGTAACCATGGAAACGAGTAGTGTATAATGTGATGGAAAAATAAATCCAGCTAGGAAAGGAGGCAATATGGACAATCACAATACACTACTAAGTGGCTTGTATTAACTTTCTCTACATGATAAATGCTATTTGCTGAAGTGAGACAACCCCTTTAAGGCTTGACCCGAATGTTAGCACTATAGCAGCAGTTGTATAAATGAGTGAATAGTATAAAACTGTTAGAACATATTGTACATCGTGGTGTGTGTGTGTGTGTGTGTATTACAGTATGTACAATATGTTCTAACCATTTTATGCTATTTACTAATTTTCAACCCATATGTGATGTATAAAATATGATCCATGCAGCTCTGCTACATATACAGTGCAATGAAATACATATTGGTATATAGGTATATAGATATTCAGATATTCAAGAACCCTGCATAAAACATGGTATGCAGACCAGTCAATCTAGTACAGATAGCCAAAAATATGTGGATTGCCTGTTCAAGTGCAATACTAATCATTTCCATAAATGGTAGGGACAGAACTCGGAGACAGAGGAGATATTTTTATGTGGCTGCAAGAATATCTGTATGAATAAACATGATAAATAAAAAACCCTTTACTCCACCTTTGGTATTATATTTTCAGTTATTATATATTTGGATGTACGGTAGTATGGATATAGCATATTTTCATTATTCAGTAAAAAAAAAAAAAAATTTAGGCTTTACCACCATACAGACACATTGCACTGCTTCATAGAGTCCTTATTTACCTTCATATTACATATGGCTTATAACTTGTATACTACAGTCCACATTATTTTTTACAGCACATACAAATCCTTATCACATAACAAAATAGTCATGGCACAGGTAGTTTTTATTTTAATCAAAAAGTTTTTTTTTCCATAAAAAAAGATTTACATATTTACTGTCTTTACTACGCTACAGAAATGTCCAATTTGTAACACCACGTGTCAATTTCTATTTTTAATTTTGTCACTTGAAAAACTTGGCTAAAATGTGTAATACATCACAGAAGAGGAGGTATTGCTCAGTTCAACTACAGTATAATGTAAAAAATCTAAACAAACCAAAGAAAATACATAAAACAAAAGTTATATATTGTATTTGACAAAGGGAGTCATAGTTCCTTGTTTTATCTAGTTTTTATTGTGTAAATGACTTGCTTGTCTGGCTTGTAAGTATGCTAAGCCTTAGGATACTGTGATATTACGTTGTCCTTTGTTTACTAGAAAATAGTCTTCCTGCTTTTTAGAGGAGCACAACTAGAACCTTGTGCTTTTGTTTTATAATCCATGGGTCACATACTCTTAGCTTTATTTTTTATGGCATCATACTGGGTACTTGTATTACTGTCGATTTGACTTCTAGAGATGTGCTTTCATTGTCAAGATTCCAAAGGCTCAACAAAGGAGGGTAAAGGTCATTGTAAGCAAATGGGGGTGTCTGCAAAAGATTTTCACTGCATTTCTGTTCAGAAAACCGTCTCAAGTATAAAGATATATAGTTGAAAAAGTAAGCCACAGTAATGATCCCAAACAGACCACACATAATAATAATAAGAGCTGTTGTCTTAAAGGCTGCATTATGTTTTTTCAAAGTATCCATTCCTTTTGTGGTAACGTTAATGCATTGCTTTTCCATTTGCTGATAGATGGTGGGTACGTCTATGCAAATCTTGTATTCAGTTAAAGGACTTAGACGTGTTAAATTGTATTGTTTGATGTCTGACGGCATTCGAACACTGTGAGCAATTCTGGTGTATTCTGCATTCAGGGATGCAATCCACTGTACACTAGATTTCAAAATCTTTGACTGAGAATTCCAAGACACCAAAACAGAATTACTTTGAACTTCTTTTATGTCAATGATGACTGATCCATTGGCATCCTCTGGTAGGAATCCATCTACAGTAATCATAACTGTTTTCAAATCTGCGCCAACCAGGTTCTTTGCTACGCAAGTATAAAGTCCAGCATCTAAAACACTTATGCTGGTAATTTCCAATGTTCCTTCAGCGTGGACATAAAATGGACCATGGATTGTATTTGGTTTAAGCTTAGAACCCGAAGGTGAGATCCAGTAAATGTTTGGCTCTGGTTCTGCTGTAGCTCGGCAATGTAATGAAACAGAGCTTCCAGTACTTATATCCAGATTTGAGGGAAAGCTCTGTGGAGCAATTAGTGGTAAACATATCTCCATCATTTCCCTGAAATGTATATGTCTAACATTCTGACCTTGAAACTCTGGGGGGTCCACACAAAACAATGAATCAGTTTCCATAAAACGGATGCTTGTTTTATTCATATTTATCCAGCGGTTTACACAGTCACATCTGATAGGGTTGCTGTGTATTCCTAATTCCTTAAGGTTGGGCAAAGCGTCGATGGTGCTTCTATATAGTGCACTGAGAGAGTTGCTGTTGAGCATGAGTGTTTCTAATTTCGGAAGTCTATAGAATGCATTGGGATGAATGTAGGCCAGTTTTGGATTATTGGTTGCTTCTATTTTTCTCAATTCGGGCAAATTTTCAATGGCAAGACTATCTATTGAAACTAGTTCTGGCATGTTATTAACACCCAGCTCTTTTAAGTGTAACATATTGCTAAAATCTCCTCTTTGTATTCTCCTGATAGGGTTTTTATTTAGATCCAAAAATTTAAGGTTCAGAACCTTTTGAAGAGCAACAGAGGGAATGTTAACAAATCTGTTGTCATAGAGAGAAATGCTTTCCAAATTTTCTAGGCCTATGAAGGCATTATCAGATATTTCTGTAAGATTTATTCCTGCTAAAACCAGGCTGCGCAGATTGATAAGAGGCTTAAAGTTTATATCTTCAATTTTGATTATTGGATTTTCACCAATCATGAGAATCTCCAGATGTGGCATTGCTTCGAACCACTGACGATTAACCACTTTCAATCTGTTTGAGTTAAGGTGAAGTCTGAGCAAATTGCCAACCCCAGCAAATGCATTTGGAGAAATTGTGGATATCAAGTTATGATTTATGTAGAGCTCTTGTAAATTTACCAGTCCCGAAAAACATTCCTCTGACAGTTCCGCTAGTTTATTTTCCTCCAGGTATACAGAAAGTACCTGATGGGCATTTGTGAAATTGATATTGACCATAGAGGACAGATTGTTTTGTGATAAATCCAGCCCTGTAAGATTTACTGGAAAATGATCCGCATTTTTAATTTCCTCAATGTTATTAGCCTGTAAAAGTAAGACCTGTGTGTTTGCTGGGAGTCTGTCAGGGAAGCTATAAAGATCTAATGCATTGCAATCCACTGTGAAAGCTTCAATATAAATAGATCTCGGCGTAAACCACGGTCGAACTTCACATGTGCACAACAATGGACAATCCATCTTTTTTTGAGTAGCTTGCACCAGTGCAGTGATTGTTAGTCCAAACAGCAAGTTAATTCTTAGTTTTAGTTCCCTCATGTTTCAGTTCTTAACACTTGTTTAGCGGCTGAGAACTTGTTTTTTTCTTCTATGAATAACAGATTGGTCACTTCATGAACATATAGCTGGCGTTCAACACACAATACTGTAATGTTTCTCTCTCAGGAAGCCGAGTGCAGTCTCGCTTTTCAAATGCTCCACACATACTGTGAGATTGAAGGTCACACTATTCTTGATAGACATCAAAAAGCCATTGTGGGATGTGGATTCTGTAGGTGGTCATTGAAGAAGCTATTCACTTATTTCCCCGTTGCTGATTAGTAGCTGCAGCAGGGTAGATCTGAAAATTATAAAAATAAAAAAATAAAAAATTACTTTCAAAGCATAAATAAATCATACCAAGGCTGATCAAAAGGTCTATACATTGAGAAAGTAAAAGCTTCACACAAAGTACTGTCTATACTTAGAGGATAAATTGACAGGCAAAGGGTTTCTAAACCGAGTTCACACAAAGAGCAGTACATTGTATTCAACCTTTTCCTATTAATATGTCACAACTGGAAACTGTATTACAGTACATTATTACACAGGTAAGGATATAATAAATATAGGTCAAAGGTAATAAAACCGTCCAACAGCAGTCATGGCAACCAATCACAATTCAGCCTTTATTTTTAACAGCATTCTAAGAAATGAAATATGCACTGTGATTTGTTGTTACAGACAAGAAATACTGTACAATTTTTCGATCGTTTTTTTGTTAACTTCCTCCCTAATTTTCGGTTTTTAATGTTTTAGGTAAAAAAAAAAATGCCTTCTTATAGACCATCATAGCCTATCGTTAACAAGTGTGTACCTTCCAATAAATTCAATGTCTGAGTTAATAATTAAGACCTTGTCATTTGTGTTTCTAGTGTTTTCTATGAATATCATTGAGTTGTAAACCCACTTGGGACACTTATTGGCTAATGCTAAAAGTAGCAGGGTGATCCATTAATTTGGGCCACCCACAGTTTCTTTGCAATAACAGCTAATCTTAAGGGGGAGCAACAGCTGTATTCTTGACAATCAGTAGATCACCATGTGTCAAGACAACCCCCTTTGTACTATGTATATAATAGCTTCGGTTTCATCATATCAATTCCATTCCATTGATGTTATCCAAAGTCTGATGTCTTAGTCCCATTTACACTGGCAGATTTTCTGCTTGTAATAAGCCCCAATTGCGGATATAGCAAGTTAAATAGGTTGTCCGATTTCCTATGTTGATGAACTATTCTCAGGATAGGTCATCAATTTCAGATCACCGGAGGTCCGACTGCCAGCACCTCCACCGCTCAGCTGTTTGAAGAGAGCGTAGCCCTCGTTTACCTGCTCACCTTCAACCTCACAGTGGCGAGCAGTGTAATTACATGTCCTCCATACCATTCACTTGAATGGCAAGGTGCAGTTGTAGTTACCCTCCATCCCGTTCAAGTGAATGGGATGGACAGCTGTAATTGTACCCGCAATTATGAATGCAATGTGTGGTTAAGGGTAAGTTCACACTATCAGTATTTATTTCCTTGGTTGTGATCCGTTAAAGAAGCAGCACGAAAATAATGTAAATGCCGGGATCAGCACATAACCAACCCGAGCAGAGCCAAACAGATGGTGAACAAGTAAACAGTGAAGAGAAGGCAGCGCCCACAGGAGCCCTGTGTTCTCGTCTAACAGCTGATCAGCGGGGGTTCCAACTCCTGGTACCGCCACCGTTCTGATATTGATGACCTGTCTTTAGGATAGGTCATTAATATAGGAAACCGGATAATCCCTTTAATTGGCACATGTTTAGCTTCATTTGCATGGATCAATTGTTGTCACTGTCTGTGATTTATCAAATGTAAATGTGATCATTCGTTCACAGTTTCATCATTGTTAGAAGCCCTTCCAGGGGATGATGTTAATTCTCACATAAAAGATCCAACCTGCCGAGAAATAAGTGTTTGCTCGTTTGTCGGCTGACATGTTCAAGTAGGACAGTGATCAGAAAGCGCAATTGTTTGCCCAATCATCATCCTATGTAAATGCGCACATCTAATAAGTGGTTACATGAAGAAAGTCCATCTCCTAGTTTTTTTTTTTTTTTTGGGAGGGTCCAAAATGTATTCTAGTAAGAGCTTGACATGTAAAGAAAATGAGGCAGTTTTCACTCTCTTTTCTTAAAGGGACACTGTCACCTGGATTTTACTTACTGAGCTAATAACATCACCACATTAGTCTCCACGATTTGCATTAAAATATACTAGTATTACTGCCCTGTGTCTTTTATTTGGTCTATAAAATCGGTTTTATTAATATGTAAAGTACCTCAATAAGGAGCCCAAGGGGACGTCCCTCCGGCAGTTGGAGCCCAGCACCGCCCCACTGCTAATTTATTCACTGCTCAGCGCCGACGTAATGTTTGTGGAGCGCCCGTTTGTACAGCTGGTGCATGCGCACTGAGTTCTGTGAAGCCGATGCCTCATCTCTTGTCCTTGTGTTTATATTTAAGAGTGGTTGTGATATCTGGTAAAGCTGCTTTATCTGTTTCTGATGCATTGTTCAATTCTGGGCCATGGGTCCAGATGTATTAGGCCCCTTTCACACGGGCGTTGCGGGAAAATGTGCGGGTGCATTGCAGGAACACCCGCGATTTTTCAGCGCGAGTGCAAAACATTGTAATGCGTTTTGCACTCGCGTGAGAAAAATTGCGCATGTTTGGCTTGGGATTAATGTTCTGTAGATTGTATTATTTTCCCTTATAACATGGTTATAAGGGAAAATAATAGCATTCTGAATACAGAATGCAAAGTAAAACAGCGCTGGAGGGGTTAAAAAATAAATAAATAAAAATTTAACTCACCTTAGTCCACTTGATCGCGGCCCGGCATCTCCTTTTGTCTCCTTTGTTGAATAGGACCTGTGGTGAGCATTAAATACAGTTACAGGACCTTTGATGATGTCACTCCGGTCATCACATGATCCATCACCATGGTAAAAGATCATGTGATGTACCATGTGATGACCGGAGTGACGTCATCAAAGGTCCTGTACCTGTATTTAATGCTCACCACAGGTCCTATTCAACAAAGGAGACAGAAGAAGGAGATGTCGGCATCACGATCAAGTGGACTAAGGTGAGTTAAATTTTTTTATATTTTTTTTTAACCCTTCCAGCCCTATTTTACTATGCATTCTGTATTCAGAATGCTATTATTTTCCCTTTTAACCATGTTATAAAGGAAAATAATAATGATCGGGTCTCCATCCCGATCGTCTCCTAGCAACCGTGCGTGAAAATCGCACCGCATCTGCACTTGCTTGCGGATGCTTGCGATTTTCATGCAACCCCATTCACTTCTATGGGGCCTGCGTTGCGTGAAAAACGCAGAATATAGAGCATGCTGCGATTTTCACGCAACGCATAAGTGATGCGTGAAAATCACCGCTCATGTGAACAGCCCCAGAGAAATGAATGGGTCGGTATTCAGTGTGGGTGCAATGCGTTCACCTCACACATCGCATCCGCGCGGAATACTCGCCCGTGTGAAAGGGGCCTTAGGGTTACGTTTACATCAGGTTTCATCATCTGTTTAACAGATACAGCAATAACAATGCAAGGACATCCATTTGCATCCATTTTACATAAACTTTAATCACTTTATATCACTGTCCGTCGGTCACAAAAGCATGGATAGACTGTACTACTTTTTTTCAACATTAAAGTCTATGTAAAGTGGATCTACACGGGTGCTTTTCTTTTGGCATCTGTTTGTTTTTAAGGTATCTGTTAAATGGATTTGCTAGGAGGATGATAAAAAGGCGATGTGAACATGCCCTTATAGATATACAGTATATAGCCCCATATACTTAACCACAAGTCACTATAAATGTAGAGAGCCTTAGTTCTTGGAATAAAATCCCGCTAACGAGAAAGTCCACCTCTAAAGCTGGATGACAGTGTGAATGTGGTCCCTGTTGCAGATCTAATTGTCTGGAATTTCAGAACCGCAAAAAATGCCATTAAGTGTGATGGTATCTCTGTGTATGGGTGGGGTTGCTGATACATATTCTAGAGCTACATGCTAAAAATGTAATCTTCAGTTTAGAAATTCTAATACAAAGTGGTTTTCGGGCCTCTTAGTGACCCATCTTTTGTGTATTAATCTCTGCTACTTGCTTGCGTTTTGCATATATCAGCTAATACATTCCTTCTCCTGTCTCCTCATTTTTCATTCTTCATAGAAATATCGAAGCCTTGAATGTGAACAAAAATGCTCGGAGATAATCCCTCCAGTACATAATAAACAAGGGCACTGTGCATTTTGTGACACAGAGCTTATACTGTATATTGAGCAGTGACATTTGGAAATATATACAGGAAGAGTTACATAGACTTGACATTTGCTGAGCCCTTTCAGGCTATGTACTAATAGTGGTCATGCATTTAGTTTGCTCACAGCAGCATTCACCAAGTTATTAGATGTGTAGCTAAGTCACACTCTAGAAAATGATTGTGATTTTCATCCCATGCGTTTTGGCAGTGATGAATGTCTTCCCAAACCAGATACAGTTGACTACATATGATAGAGAGAGATAGAATGCAGATATGGTCATATATCTTCTATAGGTCATTTAACCTCTGCTAGCACAGCAATAAGGACATGGCTGAGCAAGTAGGACAAGGATTGCTGACCCCAACTGCCTGAAGGGCTGCAGAATAACACCAAGAGCAAAATCTGAAATCCTTACTTATTTACCGAAAGGATCCCTCTGCATCCCGGAGCACTTGAGTAGTGATGAAATGCACTTAGCGTAGCTCTTCCCGGCTGACCCCATGTTCTCTTTTATCTTTGGAGCTATGCATTTGATGAAACTAGTAAACATCTGAATCTGTATTTTGTTGAAATAACATACATTTTACAGATATGAGTGTCTCTCTATTGAGTGGATTCATGAAACATCAAATGTGACTGTGACATGTCCCTAGTGTAGTAGAAAACAATAGGGCAGATTTACTATAAATGTGCCATTATTTTGGCTCAGCCTTACACTAATGGCTTTAGATACTTTTTATGTTATTCCTGACAAGAAATATAGTGTAATAGGGAAGGCGTGTGGCTTTTCATGTCACAATGTATGCCAAAATTCTGGCACAAAGTAAGCCAACTAATAGGTACCATAGTATAAACTAAGGCTACTTTCACACTCGCGTTTTGGGTGGATCCGTCATGGATCTGCAAAAACTGATCTGTTGCAATAATACAACCGCATGCATCCGTCATGAACGGATCCGTTTGTATTATCTGTAACATAGCCAGGACTCATCCGTCATGAGCTCCATTGAAAGTCAATGGAATACGGATCCATTTTCTATTGTGGCAGATTGTCTCAGTTTCGTCAAGCAGACAGCAAAACGCTGCAGGCAGCGATTTGGTGTCCGCCTCCAGAGCGGAATGGAGACTGATCGGAGAAAAACTGATGTATTTTGAGCAGATCCTTTTCCATTCAGAACGCATTAGGGCAAAATTATCCGTTTTGGACCGCTTGTGAGAGCCCATGACGGATCTCACAAACGGAAAGCCAAAACGCGAGGGTGAAAGTAGCCTAGACTAGACAGTCTAAAGGTTCACCACATTTATCATCTACCATCAGCCACAGTGATAAATGTGGCACATTTTTAGACTGTGTAGAATAGGTTTGCACAGCCAACTCACCGCTCTTCTTGATATGAGACTTCCACCCCTCAGGGTGGTGCAGGCAACTCCATATTGGCCATAGGATCCATGCAACTGCATCTACAGTGAGGAACAGAAGTATTTGAACACCCTGCGATTTTGCAAGTTCTCCCACTTAGAAATCATGGAAGGGCCTGAAATTCACATTGTAGGTGCATTCCCACTCTGAGAGACAGAATAAAAATAAAAAAAAATCAGGAAATGAAATTGTATGTTTTAATTTTTTTTTATTTGTCTTGCACTGCTGAACATAAGTATTTGAACACCTGAGAAACAGTAAGAATTCTGGCTCTCAAAGACCTGTTACTGTGCCTTTGAAAAGTCCACCTCTACTCCACTAATTAATCTATCTTAGTAGCACCTGTCTGAGATCTTTAAAAACACATGTCCACCCCACAGTCAGTCAAACGCCAACTACTACCATGGGCAAGACCAAAGAGCTGTCAAAAGACACCAGAGACAAAATTGTGTACTTCCACAAGGCTGGAAAGAGCTATGGGGCAATTGCCAAGCAGCTTGGTGAAAATAGATCAACTGTTGGAGCAATTGTTAGAAAATGGAAGAGGCTAAAGATGACTGTCAGTCTCCCTCAGACTGGGACTCCATGCAAGATCTCACCTCGTGAGGTATCACTGATGATAAGAAAGGTGAGGAATCAGCCCAGAACTACAAAGGAGGAGCCGGTCAATGACATGAAGAGAGCTGGGACCACAGTTTCAAAGGTAGAACACTATGCTGTCATGGTTTCAAATTATGCATTGCACGGAAGGTTCCTTTGCTCAAGTCATCACATGTCCAGGCCCGTCTGAAGTTTGCCAATGACCATCTGGATGATCCGGAAGAGGCATGGGAGAAAGTCATGTGGTCAGATGAGACCAAAGTAGAACTTTTTGGTCTAAATTTCACTCGTGTTTGGAGGGAAAAGGACGAGTTGCATCCCAAGAACACCATCCCTACTGTGAAGCATGAGAATGGTAACATCATGCTTTGGGGGTGCAGGACGACTGCACTGTATTAAGGAGAGGATGAATGGGGTCATTTATTATGAGATTTTGAGCAACAAGTGGTCTTCCAATATGACAATGACCCGAAGCACACAGCCAGGATAACCAAGGAGTGGCTCCGTAAGAAGCATATCGCCTAACCAGTCTCCAGACCTAAATACAATAGAACATCTTTGGAGGGAGCTGAAACTCTGTGTTGCTCAGCGACAGCCCTGAAACCTGACAGATCTAGAGGAGATCTGTGTGGAGGAGTGGGCCAAAATCCCTGTTGCAGTGTGTGCAAATATGGTCAAAAACTACAGGAAACGTTTGACCTCTGTAATTGCAAACAAAGGCTTCTGTACCAAATATTAACATTAATTTTCTCAGGTGTTCAAATACTTATGTTCAGCACTAAAAGTTCACATTATTCCTTTTAAGTTTAAAAACATCATAGGTGCAAAAGGTTCAGGCAGACGCTTAAGTATTTTAGACAGCGCAGTCTGTCCTTAGGCCGAATGCACACGGCCGTGAGCGGTCCGTGGTAACACGGCCTGGATTCCAGCTGAGAGCATGAGCGCACGGCGTCTATGGTTGCTAGGATGCCGTGCGCTTCGTGCCGCCGCTGCACTACAGTAATACACTCGTATGATCTATACGAGTGTATTACTGTAGTGCAGTGGCGGCATGAAGCGCACGGCGTCATATCAACCAATGACGCCGTGCGCTCCTGCTCTGAGTGTATTACTGTAGTGCAGCGGCGGCATGAAGCGCACGGCGTCATAGCAACCAATGACGCCGTGTGCTCCTGCTCTGAACAGGAATCCAGCCCGGCATACCACGGACCGCTCTCGGCCGCGGAACACGGCCGTGTGCATTCGGCCTAATACTGACTTATGCTAGAAACAAGAATAACTAATCTACTGCATAGACAGCCTGTGGGGAGGGGGTGAACTGCAAGTGGCCTACAATTCCTCTCTTTTGCATTGTAAAGCAATATTATTGATGGTATTGCCCATGCAATGTGAAAAAGTTATAGGGGGTCATTTATCAAACTGGTGTAAAGTAGAACTGGCTTAGTTACCCATAGCAACCAATCAGATTAATTCTTTCATTTTGGAGAACTACTTTAGAAAATGAAAGGTGGAATTTGATTTGTTGCTATAGGCAACTAAGCCAGTTCTACTTTACACCAGTTTGATAAATGACCCCCATAGTGTTTAATACTCTTTTGTATTGTTTCTGTCGCATACCGACAGTCCCAACACTGCTTAGTCAGTAGCAGCTAGTGCCACCTTTGGCAAGTGTGTGTGACTGAGTGGAAGCCTAAGCATATTCTGCCATTGATGGTGGGCGGTGAGAGTGAGGAAGTATACAACCTGTGAAAGTGAGAGCAGTATGGTTCCTGGACCTGGGATCCCTCATATGGGTCACTTAGAAATGATGATAAAGCTGTAGAGGCTGCTGAGACTGAGAGACAGCTGTAGGGGAGCTTGTGGCTGAGTATTGTTCTGAACTATTGCTTAATCTCCAACAAGCTGAGAATTGGTATATAACTGGTTGCCATATGGTATTGTCAAAGACCACATGGAGGCACAGGCTGTGAGAGAGCATGTGCTGTGAAGCCAAGGGTGAAAGTGTTGTTGATATGTATGCTGTATGCATGCAGCTACAGAAGGCTGGTGACACCCCAAAATAACTGCTTGTTGGGGCATGCTTTGTTAGGGAATAGTCTCACTTAGACCCAATGCACCATGGAAGCTTCAAGCAAGAGCCATCTTGGGCTCAGCCTGACCTCTGCAGAAGTTGTAGTGTAGCACACATTTCTCCAGGCTGTTTTGATGTTGAAGTTACCAACCTAGTGTGAGAGAAACCACCAAGCTACTGTACATAATCTAGAGAAGGTAACCATTGAGCTTATGTACCACTTAAAGTCACAGTAACTGGTGAGATTCCAAAGAAATAAAATAAATTGTTTGCATCAACTAGTGTCTGAGGCATTCTAGTGGAGCATAGCCTCCTATCGAGTCATTAGCAAATGCTTTCGATATATATTTTCTAGTCATAAATGCAAAAAACAATAGCTGCTACTTGCATAGAATGACTAGATTATATGATAATATATTGTAAACTAATATCACTCTGTACTCTGCAACTCCCACACACTTCCTCTGGAGATGATTAATGCTGTACTGCCATCGTTTTAAAAAAAATCTATGGAAGATTCTCTCTCATATTTAACCAGTGATAATGGCTGCTCGGTGAAATTATAATGCAGGCCCTGCTATTAACTCCTCTACAGTACCGTTCTCTCAGTTTGCTCAGCGGATTCTTCTAATTCATTGGAGGGTTTAATATTGTTTTCTATTACTGGCTTGTGTCAGCACCACTTTTTGGTACACGTTTCCTCAGGAGTCTTTGCTATAGAACATATAGATGCTAACGGTGTCAGAAATACTTCTTTTTGCAAGAACATAAGGATTCATCATTAGTAATGAGATCAAAAGTGTATCTGAGTGTGAGGCCTCATTCCAAAATCTAATGACCTGAAATAACAATATCTTCGTTCCATATCATGCTGTTGGTTCAGGTCATGAACATGAGACTTGAGGTTGGGCCCAGGCATGCAGCTACATCTGAATGAGGCCTAACGCATATATCTTTATTTGCTGGCCTGTTGGCTTTGCACATTTTGTATGTATAATGTCGACTGTTTAAGGCAGAGTTCACTGATATCAATTTGCTATTTTTTTTTTTCCAATCAATCTCTGCTTTAGTGTATACTCCAGTAGGAACCCCTTCTTTATATACAGTATGCATTTCAGTAACTTACCTTTTCCCTGCCTTCTGTCAGGCTTTACCCATGCTGAGATGTTATCTCAGCATGTGACCAACGGGCTTTGGCTCTGATGGTCACAGTGTCGTCCTTCCCTCATTACAATGTCTTCCCCCTTGCGGCATAACATATCCTGTGACTACAGCTATACTATAATACCCACACCTCCTCCCTCACAACTCTCTAGCCTACTATTCAAGGTCACCCTGAGTTACAGACCACCATACAATGCTGCTACTAATGGGATTAGGTGATGCACTGGCCTTACTGCTGCCTGCTTCACTTTCCCTTTCATCAGTAGATGAAAAGTAAAGCAAATAATGAGGACACTGTAATGTGACTATCCCCCTGGCAGCCACGATGTATGGGGTCTCGATCGCTTTACCTTTCATCAGTTGTAGACAGCTGATGTAAGGGAAAGTAAACAGTGTGGTAGAAGAAAACAATGAAGCAGCTCAGGGTGAGCAGGAATAGTAGGTTTGTCAGTTGTGAGGGATGCATCAACCCCTGGAGGTGGTCTCGGGATATGTGATGCAGCAAGAGGGTGGACAGTTATTCTAATAAGGTAGAGAAGGGTAGGCCAAAGGGAAGAGGCTTAGACACTGTGTCAATCTGAGCCAAACCTTTTTGCTCCCATGCTTACTTGACATTATTATTATTTATTAATATTACATTATGAAAAGGGAAAGAGAGAAAACTGGTTCCTCCCACTGGAAAAAATGCAGGACTTTCCGTCTCAGAAAAAGACCACAAGAAGGCAGGGAAAACAGTGACTTAAAAAAAAAAGAAGGTAAATTAGGGGATTACCATTTGAGTATAATTTTTTCCCACTGGAAAACCAATTTAGTGGTAAAAATTTTTTATGTGGTCTTGACTCTTGCTTAGTGGATAATTGTTATGGAACCCAACTTTGTTATGGTTTCTAATTTGCATCCTAATCTGTCTAGTCCCATCCCTCTGGTCATTAAACTGCCTTAACAAAAAAAACAGGGCTCATGCACATAAGTGTGTGTGCCCCGTGCTGCAGACTGCATATAGCGGTTGTCAATGCATAGAATCGGTCGTATGCCCGCCGTTTGCAGATGTGGTCCCAATCACTTGAAAAGGTCTGCATTCCGCAAGATTCAGTCTGCGGCGCGAAAAATAGAACATGTTCTACTTTTTTTGCGGTGTGGAGGCACGGATCGAAATGCCTTGGGAGCGCTCCATAGTGCTTTCATGGGCTTTCGCTCCATGTCTCTGCTCCGCAACACTCCATATCTTGCAGATTGCGAACCCATTCAAGTGAATGGGTCCGCATCGGTGATATGGAGCGTACAGGGCCAGTGCTCATATATTCCAGACCCGCTGTTTGCAGGCCGCAATACGGGCACAGGCCATACATGTTTGTGTGCATGAGCCCTTAAGATAATACTAGTGATATGTACAGTTGTAGCAAAATGCACCAGAATTTGTGCACCAACACTTTTCAACACTTTTGAGACTTGTCTGACCAGAGAGTGTAGCTTAGATGCACCATCATGTGCCAAAATTTGCTGCATGTTATGAGGTGAAATAAGCCAACAAATAGGTGGTGTAAAGTTAGACTAGACAGATGTGCCAGGTTCATCATCCAGTATCAACCACTGTGACACAATTTACTTTTAAGCTAATATTACACCTGCAGATAATCCGTAAGATCATCATTAACAGGTGTTTGTATGAACGCTCATTAGCGATGACCTAGCAGTGTAATACTGCCACTGATTACCCGATGAACGAGCGTTTTTGGAATCTTTTAGCAGGTTTCAAAATTATCGTTTGCCAACGGTAGATCGTGCAGTCCAATCACGGTCTGCTGCTGGCAAATAATGATTTAGTGTGGGGACAAGGGATGGCATTAGCGATCGCTCACCCCCATACTGTAGAGGAGATCACTGCATGTAATAGCAGCGGTCTCCTCCGCTGATGAGCAGGCGATTAGCAGGAATGTTCACTACCCTCCTGACAATCGCCTGGTCTAATATAAGCTTTAGATAGTATCATTATATCTAACCTATTGTCTTTGATATTACATAGTACTGAGACTTATCATGACAATCCTGAAGACTTGATTAACAACTCTGCTACATTTGTTATCCCCAAGTCCTTTTTTATCTTGGCTTATTTACCTTCAATGGATTAACTGAGATACTTTGATGAAAAATCTTGGAGAAGCCCCTGAATGCTCTAGAATAGTTACATAGTTAATACGGTTGAAAAAAGACACAAGTCCATAAAAATCATGTTATACAGTACTAACCTCTTTCTCCAGTGTTGTTCTCTGTGTCGCTAGCCTGGTCCTCCTGACGCTGCTGTAGACCTCTAAGGACAGTGATTGGCTCTAGTGGTCATGTGCCGTATATCAACACATCACCGCTGCCGTTCATAAAGAAGCAGCGTCAGGAGGACTGAATTGGCAGCACAGACTTCGGCACTGGAGAAAGTGGCAAATAGAACATAATTTATTTCAAAGACCGTTTGGGGGCTTGTCCGATATTTTTAATTCTCTCTGACTACTCCTTTAAGAAGGATTAGCCTAAAATCATATTTGCAGTGCTTAAAACCTGTCACTTCCTGTTTAGAATTGATTACCGTACACATGTGACCTTTCATATTTAGGCGTTATGCAAATTGCTTTCTATGCACTATTGCTCATAATACTGTGGCGCTGTATTTTAATTATTGTCCACGACAAGAAAAAGTAATATTATCTAATGTAACCTGATGTGTTTTAGAGACAGAAATGCATTTCCATTCTATTACCGCACTGATAATTGTTGCCTTCAGCTAAACATTCGGGATAATGAGAACAGTAATATAATAATGCAGCTATAGGAAGCCACCACTGGATTGAGCAGCTCGGGGTCGTTTAGTACACAGGACATCCATTCTGTTTTGTCTGAATGAATGCTGGAGGAATGTCCATCCTTTTCCCTGACACGGATAGCATCCTAAACCAATCAGTTTTACTAATTAAACTGCCTGAGGCGTCTGAGTTTTGTCAATATTCTCAAAGAGTTATCCATCCGCTAAAGTAAGTGCTTGAAATAAACTTTATAAGAATGTATTATCAGTTAGTATTCTCAACAGGTGCGCTAAAAATATAATCGCCTTCCTATCCCGTACACTGTGTGAGTATTGTCCCAGAAGAACAAATGCCATAGTCTAATATTGAATAGAAGCTGTCGACTCTCCTGACATGTCTGTTTTAGTGATTACTTGCCTTTTCTGTGAAAAAATTGCACATCTATTTCTTAGAATTGTGATATATGAATAAGTTGAATAAGTTACCATTATCCTTGTTAAAGGGGTATGACACATACATTTTCTGAGTGGTCCAACACTGGGACAGATTTACTAAAATTACTAATCCTGACTGATGGTTGACAAGATGTGTCACAGTGTCTCATGCGGGGTGATAAATTTGGTCTAACATTACACCAACTGTTGGTTGATTTAGTTTAGACAACATTTAGCCACAATTTTGGTGCACATTAGGACATCCTAAACTCCCCCTTTCCTGCGAAATGATGCCCCTGTCCTTGTGTTCTCTCCCATTGTCATGGGATTTCTGATCTCCACAACATCTTGCATTCCTTTTCCTGATTTTATTTCCAGTCGGTTTTGCATATAAGCAGCCTGTTGACGACTTCCAGCACAAAAATAGGTTAATTGGTTTCTTGTGAAATTGCCCATGGTGCGTACATGAGTAAACTCCATTGGGGGCAGGGATTGATGTCTATAAATAATGTAAAAATTCTTAAGTATGTTGGTGCTTGATTAATGTAGGAAAAAAATAAATTAGTTGATGTACATCAATTTTGTAACAATGAAGTGTACAGATTTTTCTACTGAGTCAATGTGAGTTTATGGGGCTATGCATAAATTGTGTGCATAATTTATAAAAAAAATAAATGAAGAAAATTGAAAAATAATTAAAAAAAACAACTTTTAGTTTGCGCACAGAAAAAAAATAAACTGTTTAAGTCTATGCAGAAATTTTAAGTGGTCATTGAGCTTTCACAAAACTTTTGTTATGTTGGAAGAACATGTTTTCATTGGCTGAGACCCCCCCCCCCCCCCCCGATTGCTCGAACGAGGAGAGAGAAGAGTTCACATAGGGCACCCCTCGCTGCAGGAGATGGAATCGAGATGGGCCCGTGGACTTTCTATTTAGGCCATCTCCTGCACCAAGTAGAGAGAGTGCGCTATGTGAGCTCTTCTCTCTCCTCATTCTAGTGTTCAGTGGGGTTCTCAGCACTCAGACTGCCACTGATCAAAATTTTTGATGTCGCTATGACACGTGAAACGTTTTTTGATAGCTCAGTGACACTTTAAAATACAGATACATCCATTTTATATACATCTACTGTATATATTTCAGTTTCCTGCCTAGAAAACAGCCCATAAGAATTATGGATCCATAAAATGACCAGTGTTGAGCGAACTTGAGGTTTAAGTTTGGCATTCAAAGTTTGGGTTCAGGTTATTGAAGAATCCAGTTATGGATTTCGAATTCCATTATGGTCCATTGCAGTAGAATCCATAACAGGATTCTTCGATAACCTGCACTTTGGACACTGAACTTAAAACACAAGTTCGCTCAGCACTACATATCACTTATCACACTTGTGTAAAACTGGCTGTATATGTATGCACGGCACTCTTAGCACTGTTTTTTCTTCGTTGTAATAAGTGATAGTTCTCAGCAGATGTAATACAAGACTGTACGGATCTCTGTGCTGCAGTCTTGTGCTCTCTCAAGCGGTTGTGGTCATGACACTCAGTCTAAATGTTGTTGGGAGCATCACACCGACTAACAGCCGACCGACAATCCCCCGTCATGTGCACAGTTCCATATCTAATTAAATATATCTTTAGCTTATGAGCAAAACCAGGCGATGCTAAGCATTGTTTGTGTGCTCGGCATGCCCTGAACGTCCTCGGTATATCAGAGATGGCTTTGTTTGTCCTCCACAGAGAGCCTTTGCCTGCATACGGTTCTGTTATTAAAATGCATTTACATTCTTATATGACACATACTAATTAAAAAAAAATATTCAAAAAGGGAAAAAAAAGTGTAAGTGGTTTTGACCCTTTGAGGACTAATTATCGCTTTTCCAGAGCATGCTTGGTTTGCCTTAATTAGGTTTGTATCAGTGGCTGTCATTGAAGGCTTACTCACTGGTTCACATGGGGGTGTCACTAAATGGAAGACATTCAGTGCATGAATAAGCTGTGCATTGTTTCTCATCACTGGAGCAACAGACAGCTAAGAGCCAAGTCATACTGGGCAAAGTGGAGAAAAGAGAGCATCAGGATCTGGCAATCTCTCTCTTTCCACTTCAAGAAAAAGCCAGTGATGAAAATAAAATTGCCGCCGTAGCACAATTTGCGGAATGGAATGGGCAGCCCATTATAGAAATTATGGTCTGCGATTGCGACCAAGAATAGGACATGTTCTATCTTTTCTGCGGAGCCTCAGAACGGAACTACGGATGCAGACAGCACACGGTGTGCTGTCCACATCTTTTGCGGCCCCATTTAAATGAATGCAAAATTGTGGAATGGATGCGGACTGATTAAAACGGTCATCTGAATGAGCCTTTACATTTATATAATAGTTAAAAGTGAATATTCTATGTATTTTTTTTCACAAAACAAAATAGTGGATGATTTTCTGGATATAATTTTTTGAAGTTTCTCCATGTATTCTAGTTCCTGTTCTGGCTCTTTAACTTCTTTTTATCTGGATTTTTAGCACAGTAAACAGTCTGGCTTCTACGCCAGAGAAAGCCTCCATTGGCGCATCACCTATTACTACAATTCTACACCAACTCCTATCATGAGGATTACCCTTCAGATCATTTTTTTTCACTTTATATCTGTAGTTAACTGAATTACCTGTCTATATAGGATGTCTTATGATTTGTGCTGACTCCTACTGAAGGACAATAGAGAGCCTATTTAATTTTAAATGGCATTCATGCCCCTTCAGATTGACTGCAATGAAATGCCAATTGCAGACATTAGCCCCGGGTGTCTGCTGTGTGAAACAGTAGAATCCCTGTGGCTGTGGCAGACGCCATCTTTAAAGACCCAACATCCGCTCAACATGTATGGCGGATGTCAGGAAGGAGTTATTACTGTGGACATTAAATATTTTCACTAACTTCTGCTTTATGTAAAAGGAGCATGTTGATGTTAGTTCGGACAAACTCAAATTCAGTATCTTAGTGCTGCGAGGCAGCAGTGGTCCATTCATGAAATGCATACATAGTACGGTATGTAAATATTTTAAACATAAGATGCTTAAACAGGTTCTCTGATACGTCTGTTTTAGGAACTACTTGCATTCACCATGTAATAATATTTGTAGAGCATCTATTCTTATCACTCTATCATACCATTAGTTTATTATTCCAGATGGGTGTTACCAGTTAGGGGTGTGTCCATGTGCATTCGAATACTGGCGGCACTGATTGGATAATGGCAGAGTGTGCAGGGACACACTCCCAACTGTTAACACCCAGCTGGACCTTCATTGCAGACTGTTAGTAATTAGTTTACAACTTCTAGCAGGAATATTAAAGGAATAGCACATCATAGAGTTTTAAGAATACATTCTACAAATTATTACATGGAAAATACAAGTAGTTACTAAAACAGACATGTCAGGAGAGCGTACAGGTCTTTTTTTTTTATTCAATGGTTTGCCCCTGATAATATATTGGTTGTAAGGAGCTTCAGCAATGAGTTGTAATATTTTGGTGATTTTCTGCCTCCCCTTTAATTCTGCAGATCAGATGGCTGATGGCTTTTCCTAATAACAGTCAATTGAAATCCTGGAATACCCATTTAAGTAGTGGCAGAAGGTAAACTAGTTGGTCTGTTTAGAATGCAGTACATCCACATTTAGGTGGCTCCACGGTGAAAGGCTCAGAACTAAACAGTTTTTATTACTGCAGTGAATAGGTTTAATTTCTTACTGTTACTATTGCTTCTTTTTTGATATATAATCTCTAATTGGAAGTAGCAGTCTTAATTGGTGCTTTTTGCTAGGAATAGTCAAATATATAGCACACATTGTTAGGCAGGATGTCAGGCCTGGAGATTTCATGGCACCCTTTAGTATAAATAATGTATGGAGGCAGACAATGCAGCCATGGATCAATGTGTAATAAGGAATGCTTTTGTGAACTAGAGATTTTACCCTGGAAGCATTCTGTGTGTTTAGTCATGGCTACGTACTGGGTTAAGTGGGACACTGTTGATAAAGGACAGCAATAAAGTGATTTATAGTAGTCTGATGACTCAGAAGGAGGAAATAAAATGTCAGAAATGCACACAGATTGTAGGGTTATGACTAATCCTTTGACAGAAGGAATTGTTACAGTGGACCAAGGGAGAAGAAAACATTATGGTCTGGGTCACCAATTCTACTGTTTTATTTTTGTGATCTGAAGAAGAATTTTGAATTTTTTTACATATTGCTATATAAATGGTGACATGGGGAAAGCAGTCATTAGCAGAATAAATTTGCTCTCATATGTATTCTAAAAATTGCATGACAATACCACCACGTTTTGTACATTATGTACTGTTCAAGAGCTATGCTTATGAGCGTAGTTTTCTGACATGTCCATAAGAAATATCTGGTCTGAGGTGAGAGTCAATGATAGCAGAATGATGACTTCACATTCATGGTCGGGAGAGCATTGGTAGCTTAGCAAATCTAAGAATAACCATATGTCAAACCTAGTGCCTGAACACAGTATGAATTTTGCTTTAGTTGGACATGTTCAGGACATGAGGAGGAACTGAAAAGTCAAAATGTACTACAGCAATGTAAAGTTTATCCAATGATTACTTTCACGTCAAAATGTTGTAGTGCTATAGGTTTGCTTTCCCGTGGACAGCCTCAGACCTCACTATGTGCTAAACCTAGATCTGCTGCATCTGTATTATAGATCAGCTCTTCCATGAGACACATACCTTTTTATTGTACTGTTTAGTATGGCATTTTATATAAAGCAATGGGGTTGTAATACAGCTAAAAGGGTCTTATAAAATAAGAAAGCTAGACTTCTAGGTGGCACACCAATAACTTGGAAGAAATCTAGATACAGTATGGAGGTGCTCACCTGGTGTTGTGTTGAGCCATATAATATGCCCCAGTAGCAGCAGGGGTCCCACAACACCTCGTCACTTGGAGTAATCAGAGCACCCCTCTAGACTTGTGGACCAGGGCAACATGAAAAAAATTAAAATAAAATTGCTGGTACCCATGCTACATCCAATAAAAGAGGTATCCTTGTTTAGTATAGCAGTTAAAAGTCCATGAGCAAAACATGTTTTTGGGCCGTATAGCTCCGTTACACAGAGCAATCATGGTTTGCAGTAATTTTTTGTTTTCACACTTTGCATATGCTAAAAGTACATCCCATTGTCATATGACTGGCCAGCATGCCTCAACTGTAATAAAAAGCATAGTTGACTTTGCTTTTCCCTACAACTATATACAGAAAACATGGGAGTCAATGCCAGACATATGCAACCATATAGACAGATAGTTGCCTACATAAATACTGAAAGTATTGTCTGAGCATGGTTTGAAACTTTTGCTCGATAACTAAATGCTCACGATTCTGTTGGAAAGATATGTGTATGTTGGGGTAGGATGGGAGGGGGTTTATCAAGCCCATTTGCCAAAAAGTTGCAACGTTCTGCACAGGCCCCCTTTTTGTGCACAAATTCTGAGATCAGGGAAGGGAAGGTGGAAGAGAGAAGGCAGGGGCCTACACAGCCCAATACATTTTATATTACTTATGCCAGTAAACTGGTTTAAATTAAACTAGAAATCTACATAACCTAGATTTCACCATTTGAGATGTACTAAAAGTATTATAAGGCGTGGCTGTCTTAATAAATTTGGTAACATCAGCTTATTTTTTTATTAAGCCTGGCATAAGAGACTCAATAGATATATTGATTTCGGGGTCACAAGTACATTATTCAACATTAAATTTTCCTTCTAGAACTAAAAAAATAATCTCTTTCCCCTATCTAAGAGAAGTCACCCTATGCAAGATGACAGACATCTGTTCTCTATTGAGGTTATAATGTATAGCTGTGTCTCTTGGTCTATGGTTATTATACAAAAGTCTGATTATTATGCAAATATCATAGGAAAATCTTAAGAATTCTTCATGATATCATGTGAGGATGGATGTGTAAATGAGCTATAATTTCCAAAGGAAGAGCATGTAACATAGCTTTAGGATCTCCATTTAGGTATATGGATGTAATGACAGCATGGTGTTGATATTGCTGACAAGTGATAATTTACCGAGCAGATATTACTCATTAACATTCCCTTTATAGAGAAGAAGAAATGAACATTTGAGTCTTGGCAGCATTTTATCTTAGCTGATATGATTTATGTAGCTTCATAAATTATGCACTTGTAGAGATACTGTCGCTGCTAATTATGAAAAAAAACATGATTTGTATGTATTTTTAATTGTATGTTTTGCTCAGCTGAGCACTTGATAATAATTTTAAGTTGATATTGTACATGTTAACAAAACAAATGGTTTAAAAAAAAATCCATTCTATTGTGTTTTTAGATGATTTATAGCTGCATTCATGTCTGTACACTCGCTCATAAATACTATAAAAGTCATACTTTCCACAAGTGATGGAAGGTTAGGGGATGTATATGTGCATACATAGTGGTGATGGGTCCTCATATCAAAAATTCAAATGGAGACCTTTCTTCTTCTGGTTAACCCCAGTACATCCCTAATTTCCTGGAAGAGAAGAACTTAGTACTGTTCTTTCCAGCATACTTGAAATCATTCCCATAATGTATGATCTTAGGAGAGGTTATTAGTGATGGGCGAGCATGCTCGGCCGAACACCATTTTTACTCGAGCATCGCAATGCTCGACACATCGCGGTGTTCCACCGGACACCGCTTGTGCTCGAGCGCGATGCTCGAGTCTCCTCCCCGCACGTTTGTTGGCTGGCACTCACTGTAATGCCGTAACCATGTTGGTTACTGGCATTACAGTGATTGGCTGGCCGAAACGCGTCATCAGTGACACGTGGTTTGGCTCAGTCTTAGTCAGGGAGAGCTGCAGCAGAAAGGAAAGATAGTGTAGGGACAGGAATTATTATTTTTTTTTTTAGGCAGGGTTTAGTCTTGAAATGTGTTAGAGACCCAAAAGTAATTTTAAGGAATATTGTTTTATCTGGCTGCAATATATATTATTAGCGCAACCTGCGCTAAATTGCGTGCAATTGTTTGGCCGCTGCTGACAGTGACACAACCTCTGCTACATCTGCTGTGTTACATTTGCGCTTCCTAAATATCTCTGACATTCAGCGCAATTGTTTGGCCGCTGCTGACAGTGACATTACCTGCGCTACATCTCCTGTATAACGTTTGCGCATCCTAAATATCTGTGACATTCAGTGTAATTTTTTCTTAGCCGCTGATGACAGCGACATTGCCTGCGCTACATCTGTATAATGTTTGCGCATCCTAAATATCTGTGACATTCAGTGTAATTTATTTGCGTATACACTTACAAAACCTGCGCTACTGTACGTGTGACATACTTGCAAGCATATATAACATTTAATATGCTCAAGGGGAGCAGTAAGGGACGGGGAAGTGGCCGTGCTGCTGATGGTGCATGCAGAGGCTGCGGCCCTGGGCGCGGTGAAACCGTGCCTGCTGCCAGAGCACAAGAAACACACTCATCCACAATACCTAGCTTCATGTCCCAGTTTTCAGGGCAGCGCAGGACACCACTCTTGAAGTCACACCAGTGTGACCAGGTGGTCGGTTGGATTGCAGCAGGTTATGCTTCTAGTCGGTTAAGCACCAACCTGTCTTACACAAAGTCCAGTCTCAGTAGCCAAGAGTCTGGTCAACAGAATTCTTACCCTGATCCTCCTTCCTCCCACCATGGAGAGTCTTGGCAAACAAGTGATCCCACACTCGCATATTCCGAGGAGCCCTTTTCAACGCCATTCTTTGATTTGGGACTCTCGCTAAGCCCGTTTGAAGAGGAACATGAGGAGATCTTGTGCACTGTTTCCCAAACTCTTGAGCATCCACAGTCAGAATAAGATGACGGTGGGGAATGGCAATTAGTGTTTCACGAGGTGGATGATGATGAGACACAGTTGCCAATAAGTCAACCACAATTAGTGTCTCAAGAGGTTGATGATAAGGATGAGACACAGTTGTCAATAAGTGAGGTTCTTGTTAGGTCAACAAGTCAGGAGGATGACCTGAGTGAGGAAGTGGAAGAGGAGGTAGTGGACGATGAAATCACTGACCCAACCTGGGAAGGTGGCAAGCCGAGCGAGGACAGCAGTACAGGGGGAGGGATCCACAGCACCGCAACAGGTTGGAAGAGGCAGTGGGGTGGCAAAAGGGAGAAGGCGGGTCACACCAAACAGGCCCGCAACTGTTCCCCGGAGAACCCCCTTGCGGCAATCTCCCTTGCCAAGGGGTAGGTGTTTCACAGTCGGGTTGCTTTTTTGAGGAAAGTGCAGACGATAAAAGAATTGTCATTTGCAATCTTTGCCGTACCAAAATGAGCCGGGGGCGTGGACACTATCAACCTCACCACCACCAGCATGATCCACCACATGACCTCAAAGCACCCTAATAGGTGGGCCGAATACTTGAGTCCACAATCAGTGTGTGCGGGTCACACCACTGTCTCCTCTTCCCCTGTGTTACGTGCTGGCCAATCCCCTGTCCAAGATGCAGGCCTGGATGCCTCCCACTCTGCACCTGGACCTTCGCAAGCACCATCAGCTAGCACATCCACTCCTGTGTCCCAGTGCAGCATACAGATTTCCATACCCGAGGCCTTTGAACGAAAGTGCAAATACCCAGCCACCCACCCACAGGCCATAGCACTAAATGAGCAAGTTTCCAAATTGCTGGCCCTGGAAATGTTGCCATTTAGGTTTGTCCCTTGTTACTCAGTCCCCAGGCCGCCACTTTTTTTCTCATTGTGCCGTCCCCGCCTTACACCAGCATGTGTCCCGTAACATCACCCGTGCCCTGACCAACGCAGTTATTGGGAAGGTCCACTTAACGACTGACGTATGGACAAGTGCTTTTGGCCAGGGATGCTACATTTCCCTGACGGCACACTGGGTGAATGTTGTGGAGGCCAGGAGCGAGTCGTACCCTGGGATGGCACAGGTGCTACCGACGCCAAGGATTGCCTGAGCTACTGGTGAAGGTCTGGCAACGCTAAAGCAGCGCTTGCAATTGGCAGCTCACCGACTGTTGTGCGACGTAAGCACACGCTGGAACTGCACGTTCTACATGTTGGCCAGGCTTTGTGAGCAGCAGAGGGCAGTAGTGGAATACCAGCTGCAACATGGTTGTCGCCTTTCCAGTCAGCTTCCACTCTTCACAAGCGACGAGTGTGCATGTATGTCTGACCTCTTTGAGGTTTTATGCAACCTTGAGGAATCAACACAGATGGTGAGCGGCCGTGCAGCTATTTTCAGCGTAACCATCCCACTTCTGTGTCTACTGAAACGCTCGCTGCTCACAATGAAGGTGGACACTTTGCATGTGGAAATGGGGGAAGACAGTACACAGGATGATAGCCAGACCACCCTCAGTTTGTCATCTCAATGCGAATTGGATGATGACGAGGAGGAGAAGGAGGAGCAGAAGACGGTTGCCTCCGCTACAGAGGGTAGTACCCATAGCAGGTTTATTCCATCTGTTCAGCATGGATGGGTCGAAGAGCAGGAAGAGGATGAGGACAGCGAAGTCTTGTCTGTTGGGACTCTGGCATGCATGGCTGACTTTATGTTATGCTTACTTTCCCGTGACCTTTGCGTTATACGCATTTTGCCCAACACCGATTACTGGTTGTTCACCCTTCTCGACCCCCGCTACTAAGAGAACTTCTCATCTCCCATTCCTGTTGTGGAGAGGACTAGCAAAATGGTGCAATACCAGAAGATCCTTGTGGAAAAATTGCTCCTAAAATTTCCAGCTGACAACGCTGGTGGCAGAGTACGTAGTTCCTTGGGCAACCGAGGAGGGGAGACGAGGGAAACACACAGCAGTTCCAACAAAGGCAGGGCAACCCTCTCCAAGGCCTGGGACAGTTTCATGACACCCCGCCAGCACCCTCACCCTGATGCGCGGTCTAGTGTCACAAGGAGGGAAAAGTTTTGGAAGATGGTAAAGGAGTACGTAGCAGACCGTGTCAGCATCCTCAGTGATCCCTCTGTGCCTTACAACTATTGAGTGTCCAAGCTGGACACGTGGCACGAACTGGCGCTCTACGCTTTGGAGGTGCTGGCCTGCCCTGCCGCCAGCGTTTTGACAGAGCTGGTATTTAGTGCTGCTGGGGGCATAATAACTGATAATCGCATCCGCCTGTCAACTGAAAATGCTGACAGGTTGACTCTTCTACTCCACCAGAGGAAAGCGGCTGAACATAAAGGCACTTTAAATGTGGCTTTTATGTTGTATTGAATACATTGTATTCCCATGCACCCCTTCCACCACAAAAAAGGGTATATGGTTCAATCTTCCTTTTATCGTCCTCCTCCTCCTTCTCCATCATATCAACATGCTCATTAGGCTGCCCTCGCTCCTAATGTTTTAGGGGTCAGCTCAGCAGCAGACCCTCACCCCTAATGTTTTAGAGGGTCACTAGCAGGCCCTCACCCATAATGTTTTAGAGGGTCAGCTCAGCAGCAGACCCCCACCTCTAATGTTTTAGATGGTCAGATCAGCAGCAGGCCCTCGCCCCTAATGTTTTAGAGGGTCACCAGCAGGCCCATGCTCCTTATGTTTTTAAGGGTGACCAGCAGGCCATCAATCATAATTTTTCAAGGTTGTGTATGATGCCCTTCTTTAAGTGTAATAAAGGGTGTATTGGAATGCCGGTTCCTTGTAATTTTTGGCAGCCTTTCACTTAGTGCATAGGCTTTATGACTAGTGTAGGAGTCCCACTACCTGAACAATTTTTCCACAATGTGAATTAGGCCCTCCTTTATGTGATATACAGGTTGTATCGGAGTGCCTCTTCCTTGTAATTTTTGGCAGCACTTGCACTGTATATGCAAGTAAATATGCAGGAAATAATGTTTCCTAACAATTTTTCCTCTTCAATTGATTTTATCTTCGGTTTTGTGCGTATTATTGTCAGTCTGTAAAAGTGGTGTACTACTCGGACAACATCGTTCCCAGCAGCGACCTGGGAGTCCAAGATGCATCCAGACATCTCCCCATGTTGTTCACAAACCATTTCAGTGGTGTTTCCATCAATTTCTGACCTTTCCCTGTGAACCTGACACCCTCCCCTCTTTAGAGCAGGGGGTGCCTGGGTTAATGTTCTCTCATTGACTTCCTTTGTGCTCTGGTGCTCTGTAGAGCATCCGAGCATCCCAAAGTGTTCTACTCGAGCACCAAAGCACCAGAGCACTTTGGTGCTCGATCAACACTAGAGGTTATTCCTGCACAATTTCTCGCCACCAGGGCTGGCCTTATGGGTGTTCTATCTACACTCCTGTCTGAATTGTGTAATGAATTTAAATGATATTTAGGATTTTTCTCTTTGTTAGGCCTCATGCACACGACCGTAGTTCTGGTCCGCATCCAAGCCGCAGTTTTTGCGGCTCGGGTGCGGACCCATTCACTCCAATGAGGCTGCAAAAGATGCGGACAGCACTCCGTGTGCTGTCCGCATCCGTTGCTCCGTTCTGTGGCTCCGTTCTGTGGTCCGTTTTGCGTACAAGAATAGGCATTTCCACAATGGGCCTTCCGTTCCGCAAATTGCGGAAGGCACACGGGCGGCTTCCGTTTTTTGCAGATCCGCAATTTGCGGACCGCAAAAAACGGAACGGTCGTGTGCATGTAGCCTTACATGCATACATTTTATTGTTCTGAAGTTCTGAAATGTGCACTACTGGCCAATCAGCGCTTGCACGCCTAACTCCATACCTTGTGCTTCTCCCCAGCCACAGCTACTTTCTCTATGACATTTATTGCTGTCATAAGAAACCTTTATAGATTTTAGGTCTTGGCCACACAGGCATTTAATGCTATTCCTTGTAAAATATCGGATTGTAGCAGTTAAGTTGTTTTTACCATTGGCTGTTATGTGGAAGGAAGACATAACTGATGCATAAAATGTGATACCGTCCATATGACTACAAAGCAAATACAGTAATAGCAGATTGTTTCTGCAATTGTGATGCTCTGCCTTGGTGTTATTAAAATGTGACATTCAGTCAGACTTGCCTGTAGAAATAAATTCAATTCCCTTTTGACATTTGCTTCATTTGGTTTAGTTTGCGAGTGTTCTCGCTGCTCCCTTTTCTTTTTTTTTTCTTTTTTTTTCTTTTTAGCCATCAGACAACAATTATTTATTCATATATTCATCCTAGACATTGTGGAGTGATCTCAGGCTCTTCAAATCCAATTTATATCAAGCAGTAATTTCTATTACATGTTTAGTTGTTTAGTCACTTTATGAAGACATTACATCAGTCTGTTTGTTGCTAAATGTGTGCATCAGGACCATTAATTACCTCTCAAACATATTGGAACAATTAAGTACATGTAACAAAGAGAAAAATCATAAATGCCATTTCAATCCATTACCAGCATCAGGGAGGAGCTTGTTTGTTTTAAAGAAAACAATATCATTTTTACCATGTTTTTTTAGTGTGACATAAGGTTTGTATTTCCTATCTTTGAAGCCTAAACATTTTATAATTTTTTGGGTTTTTAGTATTCATTGATTTTAAAAGGTGACAAAACCTGGTCATGCAATTGATATAGCTGTGGCTTGAACACTTGTTTGACCGAAAAGGTAATTCTCCTGACCCCCTTATAAAATCAACTCTCGGCCAGGGATGTATGAGTTCTGAATGGGAAGAGGAGCTACCAGTTTTCTCTGGTGGAGGCTTATCTTTTAGAGAGTAAAATGATTAGTCATGCTGAAATCCAACATCCTAATTCTTCTTTCGGAAGCAGATGTCAGGAAAAAAACATTCATGGCGCCCTATACACAAGATGGTCAGCTGGTCTTGTAGACATCAGTTAGTCTAATGTGCATAGTCATTTCAAACCTAAAATATATCTTAGATGTATTATTGTGCAGTTCATTATAATCTACTGTCTAATGCTGTAAGGGGTTTGTGAACAGGGAGGAGGCTAGAAACCCCGAAAGATTCATGCTTCCAAATTGATCATTGCTTTTTACCTCCCATATCAGCCATGTTCTGAGAATCCCAGAAACTGTTATAACATAACTTAAGCCATTAGCACCCAGCTTTCCACACTGCAAATCTATGGGACTTGTATTTAGGCTTAGTGATTCTTTTGCACAGAACCAAGACTTTTGTGGCACATGATCTTCATATCGGCATCTGACCACTTTCTAAATACCTTAGAAAATAGATTCTGAGTCAACAGAGGTGATTGATATTCTACTGGTGGGGCTGAAAAGAACATCCTTCTAGTGAATTATTTCCCAAAATGGACAACTCCTCTCAGCTATCCACGGCTAAGGCTAAATAATACTAGGTAATACAATTCTGATACAAAAGGAGATTTTGCATCTTAATCTTCTACTAAACCTGCACCATAACACATTGACCCTCTCTAAAAGGCTCTGAGTAGTCAGCGAGTGATATAATGTTCAGGACTGTGACCTAGCAAACAGCACTTTTCTAGTTACAAAGCTGGCACACAGAGACCGAACATCTAGTGACGTCCTTGAGGTTATATGTGGCAGTGTGGACAGATGATCAGACTGGTTGACAAGAGTTTAATGACGGGACTTTGAGAGCAGCAAAATTGAATGAAGATTAGATTCTGCGAAGGAGGGTCATTAAGAGAGTGTGTAATAACTTATCCAAGTAATGCTTTCCCCCAGCTAGGGTCTAACCCTGGTATTAGAGTGCTGATAGTTATTTAGGTAATCAGATATCCAGAGATTGTCTGAACATTGGTAACTATAGTTCAGGTATAGTCAGAGAGTGTTTAAAATAGGGGGACATTTGTCAAACCAGATACATCTGGATATTGGTGTAAAAATGTCCCATGACATGCCGATTGCAACATTGACATTTCGTGTCCTTTAGGAGCCACGCCGGTTTTAGAAAGTGGTCTATATTTAAATGGTTGTGCATGGGTTGTATATTGATGACCTATTGCAGGATTGGTCATCAATATGATATTGGCGGAGGTCCAAAACCCGGCACCCCCACCGATCAGCTGTTTGCTGTGTGTATAGAGTAATGAAGAGGAAGCAACGCTTGTATGGAGCACCGCCTCCTCTTCAAATAACTGATCAGATATTGATGACAAGTCCTGACGATAGGCCATCAGTATAAAACCCCTGCACAACCCCTTTAAGACTGAAAAGTCAGCTTAGACCTGGATTTTGGCACATTTATTAACTGCGACTCTTGGAAATTTCTCAAGAAAAACGCATCCTGGTGTATTTTTTAAGACTAACTCATACAACACAATGCAGTTGCTCCAAACACATGGAAACTGTGCACCTTTTCTTAAATTCGTGCAACCAAGCAATGCAAAACCAGGACTGAAAAGTGATGTGAAAACAATCTCAAATGATAAATGTCCCTCATTGAGCGCAGAATCTCCGTATTTGCTGAAACCGAAATGTAACTGCAGTATAGTGCTCTGTCCTCCTGAAAATCCTAGGGACATGAAAAGAATGCAAATCTGTTTCCTATATGACCATTTGCTCTTAACTACATTTTACCCAAGAGAAGTGGCACACCTTCAATGGAGGCAGACCATGTGATTGCGGGGGCCCTGCTCTAAACTTCTTTTCGTCCCAATATCAAAACACTGCATTTTCACATTGCTGTCACTAGATGGAGCTCAGTGCAGATTATTACAGCTTCCATTTAAGTCAATTGTACCTAAATAAATTGCTATAGCCTAGTGGTGGCTGCAGGCAGCCAGCTTTATAATAGATGGGAAACAGGACATTTCTCAATGTATTTATGCCAGTTATCTGAATACAATGAAAATTATGCTGTTCAGAATGAGCACTATATTCGTGAAGCACCAGTTCCACTTTACAGACATAGAAGTTGGATAAGGCCTCATGTACACGGCCATGCCGTTTTTTGCGGTCGGCAAAAAACGGAAGCCGCCCGTGTTGCCTTCCGCAATTTGCGGAATGGAACAGGCGCCGGCAATATAAATGCCTATTCTTGGTCCGCAAAGAACGGGGCCGCGGAACGGAGCCACGGATGTGGACAGCACAGCTGTCCGTATCTTTTGCGGCCCCATTGAAGTGAATGGGTCCGCATCCGAGCCTCCAAAACGGCGGCTCGGATGCGGACCCAAACAATGGTCGTGTGCATGAGGCATTAAGAGGGTGAAGCCAAGGACACTTTTTTATTACAATTTTTTTAAATAAAAGTCTTTGTGTTCTGCGCTGCCTCGCGACTGTATGGTGCACAGGTACTTGGAAACTTATGGGACGGGGGCCCCGTACCGTTCCTACATTTGACAGTGAAGGTAGTAGGTGAAACATGTTAAAACATACTACTGGTTATCAGGCTTCTGCCTGGTGATACATTTTTCATGCAGCATTGAGAAAAATAACCAGCAGCACCAGCCATTCTTCTACATTTTCATTGTTTGGATAAAAGAAGTACAAAGCGATACAAAGGTAATGGTTTTTTAGATGTATAAAGGTTTTCTAGGACTTTATAATGTGAGTGCTCAGAAAGCAGGTAAAGAACTGCTGTGGTTTTAGAAAGTGGTAACAAAGGCAGTCTTTAAATACAGCAGCTCTGCAACTCAGATTATGTTTAATTTGCCTGATTGTCGGCCATGCAGTGTTAATTAGGATTTACCTTGCCAAACTAGTTTTTGCTAGATTGGCAAAATCAGAAGAGCTGCATTTTCTGCCTGCATGCTGGGTTAAGAGACGCTATATCCTTTCAGATTAAGGGCAACAGCAAGGACAGGGATGTGGCATATGATAGATGGATTTCATGAAATGGTTTGTCACAGACAAATAGAAGGACATGTGATGCACAGTCACCATCCCGTTTGCATGTGGCAATGAATTGTGCCCACTTCTATTTCGGTGTGTTTCCTCTTTGGAAGAGGTTATATTCCCAGTTCATGAAAGATGAATGTGGTGTCACACTAAAGATGTTCTGCTAACAGAAATGAAAAGCTTTCTCAGACGTTGCAGTGATGATAGTGGGATTGCATTTGAAAATGCCTATTGCTTAATACTGTGGCGTAGACCGTAGGAATTCATCGAGAAATGACTAAAATACAGATTTACGGAGAGTTCCTGTTTATGTTAGAAAGACTGCATCACGCAGAGCAATGATCAGTGTCTGGATTGTAGTGAAGTGAACACATATGGTTTATCTTATATATTTTATTCCTGAAATCTTTATCGTACATTGAAGGGTACTAAACACAGTCCTGTCTAACACCATGTTATAGAGCAGGAGGAGCTGAGCAGATTGATATATGGTTTTATGGGAAAAGATTTTGTATAACTTGTAATTTATGCATTTAAATTTCTACTCTTTCTAGTCTTGTAGTCCCGGGGCTGTCTTATTAGTGACCTCTACATACACAGTCATGGAGGGAAGTCAGTCTGTCAATCACTGATAGGACCGCCCACTGGACTCTTCAGCTCAGAATGAACAGGTGTTTAAAGTTTTACAGAAGCTTTACCGACAAAGCTATAAATCTACTCAGCTCCTCCTGCTTTATAACACACTGATAGGACTTCATGTACAATGTGATAGATTTCCTTTAATCAAATCCAGTCTTTAATATTTTTTTCTTGAAAAAAAATATTTTTTTAGACTCTGAAGTCATGTATGTCATATTCAAAGAATAATTCATAAATGTCTTGTTGGAGTAGTTTCATTGGAGTAAAGGGAGGGGAGATGGCCATCATTTATGACTGGTTGTTTATCGTCAACTTACAGTAGACATAGGACCGCTGTATTTTAGGTAGGTGGGGGTCCCAAAGGACTAATCAGCCATGTAGGGCATATCCTGTGATGTCTAGAAATACATTTGGCTGGGATACCCGTTTTACAAGAACATACAGTGCTAAAAGTCCTCCCAGACTGTGCACCTTATATAACGCAGTATATATGATGATCTAACTTTTTAAATATACAGACGGTATTAAAAAAAAAAAGTATATTGGAAAAGTTAACCAGTTGTCTATAGAATACTGCCTTCATCCTGTGTTAGCAGCCAATAATACGGTCTAAATAAGAATATACCCAGGAGATCACCCAAACCACTCACCATAAAGGAAGAGTAATGCAGAGCTGCTCGGTCGTGTAATACAATTTTCCTGTTTGGACTAAGTAAAATTGTTTCTGACAATATTAATGTAAATCAAAAATAAGGTCAAAATCAATAACGTGGCTATAATTCAGTAAAATCTGGAAATATGTGCGGGGAAGTCATTCTCTGCTAGCGATGGATATAGACAGTAATCGTGTGATTTCACATTATGTGTTGTTGCCCATTTCATTATTGCAGGACATTGAAGACCAAACAAGGATACATCTTTTTTGCATCGTGTAGCCTTAGTCCAGACGCTTCTTTCAGCGCAGCATGCATATTTAGAAGAAGTCGGATTCTATTATCATACTCTTATCACTGTTTTGCATACTGTGAACCTCACGTTTTAATCGACATTTTAAAGGGTTTCTGTCAGCAGGAAAATGGGTATTAACCTAGCTGACATTAGTGATGTACTAATGTCAGCTGAACATAACTATATTAGTGTCATCTCACTGCATGCCGCCGTTATTGAGAAAAAAAATTATAATATGCAAATGAGCCTCTAGGAGCAGGGGCTCCTAGAGGCTCCGTTCTCCCACCTCTGGTTGTGCCCTGCTACACTTGATTGACAGGGCCAGGCAGCGTTGGTCTCCGCTTGCCAGCCCTGTCTCCTGTGGAAATCTCGCGCCTGCGCCGCCCCGTTCAGTATTCGACACAGTGAGTTAAGCCGGCAGCCGGTGAGCGTACTTCACTTATTGCACCTGCAGCGAATACTGAACGGGACAGCGCAGGCGCGAGATTACCACAGGAGACGGGGCCGGCAAGCGGAGACCAACGCTGCCTGGCCCTGTCAATCAAGTGTAGCAGGGCGCAACCAGAGGTGGGAGAACGGAGCCTCAAGGAGCAGGATCAACGCCCCCCTGCACCTAGAGGCTCCTTTGCATATTAAAGTTATGTTTTCTCAATAATGGCGGCACGCAGTGAGGTGGCACTAATATAGTTATGTTCAGCTGACATTAGTACATCACTAATGTCAGCCAGGTTAATAACCATTTTCCTGCTGACAGAAACCCTTTAATGGAAGCCTTTCAATGAACATAACATTTTCTGATTATCCGAGGAAACTTCTGAGCATTGTTTAATAGCTACCGTAGGTTAACATGCTTGGGAAAGCTCCAGATATGTATGTTAAATGGATGCCTAACAGGGACATCTGTCACCCATAGACTATTAAGGCATCCGTTAAATGTATACATGATGAAAAGCTCATAACCTATATGTTTAAAGGATGCCGTTGGCGAATGCCATCCGCCACCCATAGGTTACTATGTTATACTGCACAGTATATCATTTTTTCAGGATTCTAGTGGATGGAATAGCGTAGGCTGCGGAGATATTCCCTGTTTTGTGATTTATACCACCTCACTAGAGCCCAGAAAGCCATTATTTTGGCCTCCGTCTGGCAGTGGAAGTAAGTGGGCATGTTTAGTATGTACATCAGGAGCTTTCCCGATCTGTTTCACAACTTCATTAACAATCTGCAGTTCTTTTTAGAGGATGTGTTAGACTTTCAAACAGAATTAATTACCGCAGAAAATGTGCATAAAATAGAAAGCCACTTGACTCTTGAATGCAGCTCAGTTCCAGCATTGAGGGTCATGTCCCTGCTGATTCCAGTCCCTGATGGATTGGAAGTGTGACCTCTCCGTGACACGTAACCACTGAGGCCAGGGAATGGCTGCAGTGGTGCACGTGAGCATGGACAGGACTGCTGGAACAGAGCTGCTTTCAATAGGTGAGCGCCTTTTTTCTTTATTTTACACACGTTCCTGGTGGAGATTAAAGGGGTTATCCCATGAGTGATGAAAAAAAGGAAAATCCGCCATCATATTCCGCCATCATATAGCACATGCCAATCTCTTTCTAAGAAACTCAGAACCAGCCTTGTACCTCACATGGATCCAGGGCTTTTGCCATTCTTTACTGCAATTGCTTTGCTAGATATATTTCCAGCTAGCAGCTTAGGGGGTGTGTTCTTTGTCAGGGGTGCTCCTTTTCTGTTGCAGCAGGTGGCAGGTTATGGATGGCACTGAGTTTGTGCTTCCATCTCTGTAAGCTGGACAAAGAATTTTGAAAAAGAGCAAACAGCAGGTGGCGCTATACAGATAGATATCAGTGAAAAGCTCAGTGGCTATACTAAATTTTGAATTACATGAAATTACAAAAGTATTCAGATCCAGGTGCTGGTTTGAGAAATGTAGAATTTTTTAATTAAAGCGGGACAACCCCTTTAATTAAGGTTTAGGTGTCCTTTAAGGGTTTTCCATCTGAATGGTATGTTCCCACGTGGCAAATTTGTTATAAATATTTTAGGCACTGAAAATCAGTTTTACACATCTGAATGCATTGTTTTCTATAGCTTATGTATGTATTACTTCAAAGCCCCATAAGATGTATGGAACAGATGCAGAAATATCTGCAACGTATTTGCCACTTGTGAAGATACCCATAGACTGCCTCTTGTCAGCTGCCCCAAATAGGGTATATTAGGGTACTACATAAGTTTTCCTGCTGAGAAGTCCTTGCTACCATTTATCTTGGCACTGCCATCCTGTCACGTATCATTTTTCAGTACATCGACAAGCCGTAAAAACCCTTTAATACAAAAAAGGTACATGGCACACCTTTTCTCATATATTGGATATGGCATCATTATTATTTTCCTTGTAGAGTTTGTGCTGAACTTTCAAACACAGAAACAAGTGCCTGATGAGGATCGGTCTCGTTTGCATGGCATGCCAAAAACTGCAGTTGGCAACAGAAAAAAAAAAAACTTCTTGTCTTTGCTCAAAAAGTGAAGCATACATTGCAGTTTTTAGGATCAATTGAGTGATGTTTATTAGCAGACAGTGCCATCAATACAACTAGAAATTCTTTTGTTTTGCGTCTAGAACAGTACAGCATAAATTGACCATTTTTATTCAATACTGTCAGCGACATTCTCCTTTTTAGCCCACATGCTGGGTACTTAAAGTGACAGATTTGCATTGTGTGTCTAGTCTATGACTAGCAGGCAAAAGAATTAACAAACCCAAATCAATACTTCAGTGCTTTTATCTCATTTCTATGTTTACGGTTTAACTTTCTAAGATGATAGTAATGGAAAAAGAGGAAAAAGAAAACCAAACAAAAAACACCCTGTGACAAGAAATCATGTGTGCAAACATCTACGGAACCAAATTACAAGCACCACACATGTAATACAAAAACATTTTTATTGTGTCACATTTAAGGACATGCATCACATAAATAGCAAAAAGTAATAAAAAGTCAATGCAGAGAGGTGCTGAGAGAGTGATTCCCCCCAATCACTAGGTCCCCATGTATGTCTCACTTATAGACATATCATTATTGTAATGAGATACTAAATCTCTAATACATACATATAAATTGTCACCCACAATTATCAGTGCCCTGTCTATCAGTGCATGGTGTTACAGTACATTGCCCAATATTCTGTTACAACTTTATACGTGTCAATATAATAAGGAATCAATAGACCATCTATCAGCACTCTGAATCCAAAAAGGATCTAAGTTGCCTCCCTGGTAGGAGCCAAGAGGCATACAAAATATACAATACACTACTGTCACTGTAGTAGGTAAGACATACAGACCGAGAGTTTGGGGGGGGGGGGAGGTAGAACAACCCTGACGTACGTTTCGCCTTGCTTCCTCTGGGGGCGTGTCAATCTGATATAAACCCATACTTATATACCCCATTCAATCCAATATATCCCTCCTACTTAGTTATCTGTTAGGTTTTCACCTGTGTTATGGAGATAATGGCTCCCGCATCACGCAGGTGGCGTCTTATGGAAATGGCGGCAAAATCCTGCGAGACATAGTGAGATCGCCTAGACAGACCAAGATCCATGATCAAGCCACGCGATATCTACGGAGCTGGTACGTTTCCGTCCTTGCAGACCCCGCGCATGCGCACCAAGTGAGGGGAGGGGAACTAGCCGCTGCATCACTGTGGTAGTTACCGCCCATCATTCAGGACTGGGCGCCATCTTTAAACAGGGCAATATGCCCACATAAATTAGATTAAAAAAGCTGATCCGATAGTGATATGGGGGTAAATAAGCAACCATATACTTATCAAATATAGAATATTGGGCATTCGTCATCAGAGGGGGAGGAATTAGAGTGAAATTAGTGAAACAATTCCCATCCACCATAGATCAAATGCCCACCATCTTTAGAAAGGGTATTATGCCCATATCAAATAAATAACATTGTGAAAGATATAAATAATACTAAAATACATAATATGGCTCTATATATGAGAAACTATATCCCTACCCCGTCAATTAACCCTCAAAAATATATGAAATCTACAAGAGAATATCGCACATATTGTCTACAATAATTACACATAAATATTTCATCCAAAGATGTAAGATATTGGCAAGGGGTGCATAGCCTGAATAATCTGCCCATGATTGTAATTCTTAAACAAAATAATAAACGTGATTAGCTTATAAGGTGTCCATACTAATGGACCTCATCCAACACTCTATGTGAAAGAAAAATGTTAAAGTGCTCAAGTGAAAAATGTGACCGTGTGTTACAAAACATGCAAGAAAATAATTAATGTGAAAAATCCATCAATAATTGACCTTGTGATGAACCATATAAATATATTTACAGTGACCTACGTGTTAAAAAAAAGGATACACCCCTTGTCCCTAACATCAACATCATTGCAAGTGCATTCCTAAAATATAAATTGTAGTTCTAACATCTTTTTCAAACCATGATCCAGTATAGCACATAAATAAGATAAAAATGAAATTTCATAAAAGTAGAAATAGGAACTGCCAATCTTCATATTATCCCTAGGCCTATACATAAATATATCTATATTTTCCACCAACATCCCTCATGGTAGTCTCCATCAGTGAGTGCCCTTATTCATAATGACAACAACAGTGTGGGTATAATCAGCGCTGTGGAGTCGGAGTCGAGGAGTCGGAGTCGGAGGCAATTTTGGGTACCTGGAGTCGGAGTCGGCAAAAAATGAACCGACTCCTACTAGATTTAAATTGGAATAAAAAAAAAACAAAAGCAAGTTTAAATGTCCCAATTCACAAAAAGTTAATTAATTACCGTATTTTTCGCCCTATAAGACGCACCTGCCCATAAGACGCACCTAGGTTTTTGAGGAGATAAATAAGAAAAAAAATATTTGAGCCAAAGGTGTGCTTTTGGTGGGTTTTGAACTAATGGTGGTCTGTGGATGGCACTGTTATGGGGGCATCTGTGAATGGCACTGTTATGGGGGGCATCTGTGGATGGCACTGTTATGGGGGATCATTGTGGGGGCATCTGTGGATTGCACTGTTATAGGGGCATCTGTGGATGACACATCTATAGCATCTTATCTTATGTGTCATCCACAGATCCCCCCCATAACAGTGTCCCTGTGTAGTGAATGGGGGCCGGCATCTGTTTCTGTAATGGCAGCGGGGCCCGGTGCCTGCTTCATTCATAAAGTGGGCGGAGCAGGCGCGTGACGTAGTGAGCTACACTACGAGCGCCCACCCGGCCTCCTGACTGCCAAGAAGTTAGTAGTAAGTAGTACAGCGCTAGATTTAAGATGATTGGAATACTTTAACAATACCCACAAGTTAGATATGATTACCGTATACTACAGTGAGCGGGGCCCGGTGTAGTAGAATACAGTGACTGCATCGGGCCCCGCTGCCATTACAGAAACAGATGCCGGCCCCCAGCCGCTCCTCCCTCTCAGCCTATTCATCGGATGGTCGCAGCATTCGCCCCATAAGACACACTGCTATTTTTTCCCCACTTTTGCGAAAAATACAGTACTTCTCTACTGTAAGAATAAAGGCCAATGCATGCAGTGCGTCACGTTACCGCAAAACGAACACGTTAAGTGACCATGAAGAAGCATGCTTTTCATATGCTTCACTATATGGCACGCAACACACAGTTAAGGAGCGGCAATACTTATACTTTCCATTGTGTTGTGTTCCGCTGTTACAGGGAACGCAGCGTCCATGTGTAACCTAGCCTCTCACTGATAACTGATTAAGTAAATATGTTTTTTGCAGGACTAGAGACACTTGTATAACTGAAGGGAATGGATAGTCAATAGTTCAAGACTGAAACTGTAAACCATTTGAAAACTGCTGTCATTCAGCTAAGGCTATAAAAACTTGTAAACTCAGATTGTTAGCTTAAACTTTAAACATGACTATGGGATTCTACTAGGGAAATCATGTTTTACAATAAATGCCCCTTCCTGGATCCTCCCACTGCCCTATCTTCAGCAGAAGATCAGCACACAAAGGAGAAGGCAGCAGCTTCCTAGCCAGTAGTTCTGTGGTAATGACATGTATGTTGCCTTTCTTTCCTTCAAGGAATGTATAAAATACATTCGCATATTAAATACAGAGGAGTCGGGGAGTTGGAGTCGAAAGTACCAAAAACTGAGGAGTCGGAGTTGGAGTCGGACCATTTATCTACCGACTCCACAGCCCTGGGTATGATACAGAAAAGTGAATATATTCCCACCACTTGCCAACCGTCACATTTAACACATAATGGAATGGAATTATTATATTGACATGTATAAAGTTATGACAGAATATTGGGCAATGTACTGTAACACCATGTACTGATAGACAGGGCACTGATAATGGTGGGTGATATGTATGTATAAGGGATTTAATATCTCATTACAATAATGATATGTCTATAAGTGAGACATACATGGGGACCTAGTGATTGGGGGGCATCTCTCAGCACCTCACTGCATTGACTTTTTATTACTTTTAGAATAGGATCAAAAGAAAATATCATCAATACATTCCCCCTCTATCTTCTGCACCTTTGGGAACCTACCTAGAATCTGTCACAGAGGTAACATTTAAATAAGCATTCATTGTGTACCTCCATGACTCAAATTATAACATAATTGGGAAGGTGGTTTCATATTTGCCACTCTGTTAAGTTGCCTATACACTTAAGAACACAGTCTCTCAAACCCATCCATTTTGGTGTGAAGACCCAATGACTCTCTTATCGGGCTGTTCCGACTCTCCCCCCAGCGGATGCTAGTATGTTAAATTACAGCGTCCGGCAGTGACTTACTCCCCACTCCCCATTCAGAACACGTGTGTGGGTAACCGGAAAGACAATTTATTGATGGACTTGAAATGTGTTTTAGGGCTGCATAATCCAAAGAATTGTTGCTTTAGTATTGGTATGTACAGGTTCTTCTGACCTCTTTATTTTTATGGTTCTTGTTGTAGATATAGATGGTCAGGTACAGAATGAGAACCTAAAGTGGCCCTGGAAAAAAATACCCATATTGTAGGAGGGTCTAAATTAACAGAAGGCAGCACAACAAAAGTGGGGGGGGGGGGTCAGCAATATCATAGCGCAGAATACCATCTACCACAGTTCAGCACAATATATTGCCCCAAAAGCTATCCCTCTGAGTTGCCCATCAATGAGGATGGTGAGGAGGAGAGATGCCAGACATAGTTAAATTCAGGAGAGCATGTCGCTGGCTGAGTACATGAGTACCTGATTCACACAGCGTTAATTACCACTGATAGCTTATTATGTACCCAGCCAGTGAAGTAGATGTGGACTTGGGCAGCCCCCTGTGCATCGGCCAAACGGGAAATTTCCCTGTAAGGTCTATGGCCAATCCACCCCTGTAGATAGCATCATCCATATTCATGTAGTCACTCTTGGTTTAGTTTTAGTTCAGGTTTTAGAAGGTGGTGTGTTAAGTAAGTGCATTCTTTCCCTAGTAGCTCCTACTATAAAATCATATGTTACTTACTGTTTGTGGTTGATATGGCTATTATTCACCGGATGTAAGATCTTTAAGGTTGGTATTTGTTAATTATGATAGAGAATGTATGATGAGGTTATTAGTGCCTTCTTTCTCAAGGATTATTACATGAGGATCTATAACAAAAACTGGCTTTTATATATGTCCTCCCATATGTTTTTGTAGGTTGTACCTATCAATAATGAGTGATGTAGGCCATTAGAAGACTGCAGATCATAAATCTAGAAAGAACATTTTCATCTTTTTCCAGGATAAAGAAAATCCAAAAAAGTGCAGCCTCTCTTTATACTCTTTTCTAGACAGGTTGTTAATGTTTCATTTTGCTTTGTCTAGTAAGTGATCTATCCCAAATAATACATGTGGACTCACAGCGTAGAGACTAGAGAACAAAAGAATGTGGTATATTATCTGTTCCCCAATGAGAGTACCTTTATAAATCCTGCAGAGTAATTCTTGATGAACGACATCCAGTACTGGCCACCGTGGGATATGAGCAGCGTGATGGTGTGTACCACTATGGCTCATTAATTACCTTAGCGAGCAAGGTGACAGCTAATCTAGAGTAAACTCACCATTTCTGTTGATGGCTACATGATTGCTATCAACCTGGAATAAGCAGGATCTAAAGCTTTGATCGTGTCTTCTCTACATGTAAAATCTCCCTGCGCAATGTTCTGCAGGCTTCATCTGCACTGAGAAAGATAACAATGTTCTCTCTCATTTACAAAAAAGAAATATTCTAATTCTTCCGATTTTGCATGCAAGTTTTAATCTACTTTTGAATAAAACATGTTTCAGTGTCGAGTGGCTACAGACACTTTTGCATATAAAAAGAATAAAAATGCTTTGACTTTTAGTCATTTGTTCTCATATTTTAACACTCAGAGGATATTTGCATTGTTAATGTGACAGGGGTTAATAAGTGTAACTACTTATTTAATGGGACTTATGAAGTGCTATGATATTAAAACACATTTTTTTTAGAAAAGCTGCTATGTGTTAACTCATGCAAGCTAACTTTCAAAAAAAGTCACATATTTGGGACTCATTTAGAGCTAGCCATCTGTAAAGTGAACTGTGAATAATATTTGCCTGCTTATAAAATTAACCTGTACCATCTGTGTCAAGATCTGTTTTTCACATTCCAGAATTGATATACCGCCTCCCATCAGTTTGTCTGCATTTTCTATATTTTGATATTGTTTTCTAGGTTTGATGAATAATTTATAAACTGGTATCTGCCACCTACCCACCATGGTTCTTTTATAACAGATCAGCGTATGTCTGCTGTCAATTACAACATCAAACACTTGGTTCCACAGAAATATAAAAGTTAATTCATATTATAGAAAGACCAGCTGAGTCCGATCCCTTGAGCCAGCCCATTACTGGTTGCATTAAGGCATTCAGCTTGCTCATTTCTAATTAATTTACTTTAGTTCAGCCTGGTAACTGGTCAAATAGGGAGGTTGGGTGGCATTACTTATAGATTAAATATGGGCAGATTTATGAAACCGACTAACACAAACATGTCTATATTGCCCATTGCAACCAGAGTAGAGCTTTCATTTTTCAAGCACAGAATAGGAATTGAAAACTGTACTGTGGATGGTTTCTATGGACAGCTAAGACTTTTCATTTTGACAGTTTTATAACTCTCCCCATAGTGTTAAAGTTTCTTAAAGAGCATTCCCCTTTTTGGGCTTATTTGACTTTTTTCTTCATCACTCACCCCAGTTTCAGTCCAGATTTATCACAACAGCTTTTTTATTTTTTTAAAGTGACAAAAAACGTCACAAATGCAATTCTGTAGGTGGTTGGAGTAAAATAACTAGGGTAGTATTTCTAGACAAAATGGTTTGATTTAAAGGTTTGCCAAATTTACAATGTGCGCTGTTTGATAAATTTTGCAGAAAGTATACCAACACAGACTCAAGCAAAACTAACTTAAAATATACTCCTCATGATAAACTCCCCCGAAGAGTTAGAGAGGAACAGATTACTTGAAATTCATAGTTGATATATACTTTCCAAGTATGTCATGAAAATGTAGTATGCTATGGTTTTCAGCTTAAAGGAGTATTCCCATCTCAGACAATGGGGGCATATCGCTAGGGACCCGCACCTATCTTGTTAACGTAGCTGGCAAAGTGAATGAGGGCACACCACGCATACGCGACTGCCCTCCATTTATTTCCATGGGGCTGTCGAAAATAGGCGAGCACTGGCTCGCCTATTTCCATTGGCCCCATGGAAATAAATGGAAGCTGTGACCACACAAGTGCGGTGCGCTCCCATTCAGTTCTATGGGGAGAGCGCTTGGTGGTGGCTGGACTCAGGGAAACCCGGGGTCCTCCAGCCACCACTTTCTCCTCTCCGTTCTCGATATAGGTGCGGGTCCCAGAACTGGGACCCGCACCTATCAGACAATGGGGACATATCCTAGCGATATGCCACCATTATCTCAGATGGGAATACCCCTTTTAGTAACAATAAATGAGCCTTTTTTAAAATCTGTGACATAAATGAGTTGTTCAGTGATTTATGTTGATGATCTGTCTTCAGGATAGGTCATCAATATCCGATCGGTGGCAGTCCGACACCAATCCCCATATTAGCTGTTTAAAGAGAAGACAGAGTGTTACAAGCAGAGTGTTTTTTTGTGGTGTGTATCCTCACTTGGTGTTTTTTGTTGGACAATGATGATTTTCAGACTTTCAGAATAAATTATAAGCTATGTATGGCATTTTTCCAGATGTTTTTACAGGCTCCTCAATAGAAGGGGAAAGAAAGTGTATATGTGCCCTGGATTATTTATTTTAAGTTATTTCACTAAATTTCTTAATGAAATATAAAACAAGCAATAAACTATGTACATTATTAATTAATTAGCACTAAATATATTGACAGGCGTTAAGAAATTCTGTGAAATAAAATAAATAATCCAGGGTGACATGAACTTCACGTGATCCAAAAAAAAATGGCAATATGAAAAGCCACAAGAAAAGCTTTAAAAAAGCTAGAAGTTTGTGGCACTTTTTAAAAGCCAGAAAAAAATACAAAAAAGAGTGTGTGAAAGAAGTTTTAATCAGACATTTTCCAGTCATCTCTTATGAGAAATATCTTCGAAATTCTAAAATTCTTTGAAATTTGGGTTTTCTTTCTTTCCTTTGGCGTGCAACCACTTTATTCACAGAAACTATTACTGGAAATAGCTTGATTTATTATATTGTTTTAATGTGCTCAGTAATAGATTTGCATACTAAACCATGGTTAAGTCAAGAACTGTATTCCAGTGAGGGATGAATGAACAACATACAGTGCATGTAGTAAAGTTTTAAGTGCTAGCACAATGCCTGCTTAACATTGATTTTCATTGAGAGTCTTTGTGATTATGAGGAATGTAGTGGGTTTGATTCATTCTCTTTGGTTGTTGTAGACAGTGAAAGGCTATCTGTATAAGTATTTGGCCTTCTCTAAGCTTGGTGGACAGAAGAATAGTCTGTCCATACATCTTGGCACAGAACAATGAAGTACAATATCGACCGAGTGTATTATATACTTCATCTGAATACAAATGAAACTATCTGTTTCTCATCCTTGCTAGCTATGTATATTAGATGCTGAAATCTGTGGCTTTGCCTCTGGATCTTTGTGGTTTTGGTCACATTCATCTTATACAATCAATACACAAAGCAATATGTAGCAGCAATGCCAGAGTTAAGCTAATGGCTTCTGTAGGACAGAACTTCTGTAGGTATAAAGCAATATAAAGAAGTTATATTTATAATTATATTTTATAATTAGTATCCACACCCATTACTGGTGACATTCCCAAGCAGCACATGACCCAACAGTGACACATCACTGTTGAGGCCAGTGATTGGGTGGAACCTATCCATGCAGCAAGTTTAAAGACAGGGACCGGAAGGCGGCCAACAAAGCCCGGGAGCCACAGAGGCTAAATAGAGCAACAGGGTGCGGGTAACTATAGCTCTCTTCACAGGTCCCACTGGGAGGAATAAAAAAATTAATCCTGGACAACCCCTTTAATGGTGACCTTTTGTCTTGTAGCACTACTAAGAACTCTCGCTCTAAGTCGTTTCAGAGTCCGAGTTTCAGAAACCAAGAAATGTAAGCTCTCTTTGTCCTCTGAGCCTCATATGGATGTATCCCTATAACAGTTTTGCCCTGCTATGGTCACTGGAAGAAGTATTTTAGTTGAAAAGGGACATAGACGAATGTGAAGAATGAAATATAAAACTTTGCCAAGGAAATAGCAAAAGATTCTCAGAAGACAATCCTGTGGATGCATATTTGGCCATAGTCACGTCACGCCTGCATTACTACCTCAGGTGCACTGTAGTGCTTGCAGGCATGCATTTGGCAAGCTTTGATTTTTTTAACATTGGAACCTTCAGAAATTTTTATGTGGACATCTAAAAGAATAATTCTTAGAGCAATGTAACCCATGACCTGGTAAGTTGGTTGCTGGAATTCCAGTATGAATACATTGATCAGCATTCTCTTTATCTCTTTTAAAGCAAGCAGTGTTAGGCCTCTATAGCAAAATCACAAGTCTGCTGTAGGTTTAGTATTCCTGTGACACATAGGATGCATTGCGTTGCTGTAAGGCTCTCCGTTTGGCATATGTTTGGCCAGTTAATGCTGGAATCCTGCAGCCTTAATTGTCGTGAAAAGGTAGTTAACTATGCTTTTGAATATAATTAGATACAAAGAAGACATGATTACAATTTGTTTACTCAAAGGCAGGCACATGCAACTCGATAGGCATACAGTTGCATACCTATGGCCACTTCAAATGGTCCCACCCAACCTTAAAGAAGTTGCCCCATCTGGATATTTATGGCATATCACTTCTGGGACCTGCTCCTATCTGAAGAATAGGACCCTGCCATTTATGAAAAGCACACTGCACATGCGCAGGGTCCTGCCCATTCACTATGTTGAGTAGCCAACATTAAGCAGTGAATGGCGAAAGCTGAACATTCATGGTGGGGCCTAAGGTGGGGAACATGAGTTATATTTTCACAAGATCTCCTTAACCCATTCTTTACTGCATTAAAATAAAGATCTCATTGGGTTACTATAAATATTGACTTTAGATAAATTAACTGTTGTGTCTACGACATATACAGCTGTTAAAACTGTAAAAACTACTGTATTTTTCGCCCTATAAGACGCATCGGCCCATAAGATGCACCTAGGTTTTTGAGGAGGAAAATAAGAAAAATTATATTTTTAACCAAAAGGTGTGCTTTTGGTGGGTTTGAACTAATGGTGGTCTGTGCATGGCACTATTATGTGGATGATGCATCTGTGGATGATGCACTGTTAGGGGGTGGGGGATTTGTGAATGGCACTGTTATGGGGGGATCTGTGGATGGCATTATGATGGTGGGGGGATCTGTGGATGGCATTATGATGGTGGGGGGATCTGTGGATGGCATTATGATGGTGGGGGGGATCTGTGGATGGTATTATGATGGTGAGGGGATCTGTGGATGGCATTATGATGGTGGGGGGATCTGTGGATGGCATTATGATGGGGGGATCTGTGGGTGGCACTGTTATGCGGTAGTGGATCTGTGGATGAAACTGCTATATGTGTCATCCACAGATCCCCCCATAACAGTTCTATCCACAGATCCCCCCATCATAATGCCATCCACAGAACCCCACCCTTCATTATCCCATCCACAGATCCCTAAGGAGGGGCTGTAGTAGGTGGGGAGAGCGGCGGGGCAGTGCAGGCACTGTACTCTGGCCCCGCCGCTCAGTATGTACTATATTATACGTAGTGTTAATCATCATATCTAAACTGAGTAATGATGCGCTCCCCCTGCTCCCAATGTGTACCGTACTTACCGGTGCACATGTCACGCTCCTGTAGTAAGCACTAGCAGCTAGCAGGCAGGCCGGGCTGCAGGCGGCCGTAACACAATGCGGTCATGTGCCTGCTCCGCCTGCTTCATTCATAAAGCAGGCGGAGCAGGCATGTGACCTCCGTGAGTTACGGCCGCCTGCAGCCCGGCCTGCCTGCTAGCTGCTAGTGCTTATTACAGGAGCGTGACATGTGTACCGGTAAGTACGGTACACATGGGGAGCAGGGGGAGCGCAGTTTAGATATGATGATTAACACTACGTATAATACAGTACATACTGAGCGGCGGGGCCAGAGTACAGTGCCTGCACGGCCCAGCCGCTCTACCCGCCTACTACAGCCCCTCCTCACTAATACATCGCACTCTGCGATGCTGCAGCATCGCAGACTGCGATGTAAATTGCCAGCATTCACCCCATAAGACGCAGGGGCACTTTCCCCCCACTTTTGGGGGGGGAAAAGTGTGTCTTATGGGGCGAAAAATACGGTATATACAAAATAGGTTTAGTTTGAATCCCACTTAATTCACATGGTATGCTAGACTATACATAGTGTTATTGCCTTTACTGTGGTGTTTTCTTTTTGTATTACATTTATTGTATAATATTTTGCTTGTTTTTTTACCATTTGTCTGAACCCTATGTTTAATGCTGAAAAAAAGCGAACATGTATATACGTGGGGTGTATATAAAAAAGTAAACGTGTATATAATTCTAATTCAGCTATATTTATTTGTCTGTTTTAATATTCCCCAATGTACCCTTTATAATGTGGAAACATTGAATAGTCCATCATATAAGGCACTTCTGCCTATAGAGTACATCTTCAGCACTGTATTGTACGTAGGTTCCCTGCAGGATTAAACTGGCCCATCAAAGCATCTTCTAGTGGGTCCAGGCTCTGATACCATAATGGGCCCAAAGATCAAGGAAATAAAAATAAAAAAAAATTGGCTTCCTTTGGAGCCAATGACTTTCCACTAGGGTCTATTCCTGTGATTCAATACCTATTAAATTTTATTGATGATATACAGTCAGGTCCATAAATATTGGGACATCGACACAATTCTAGCATCTTTGGCTCTATACACCACCACAATGGATTTGAAATGAAGCGAACAAGATGTGCTTTAACTGCAGACTGTCCGCTTTAATTTGACGGTATTTACATCCAAATCAATGAACTGTGTAGGAATTACAACAGTTTGCATATGTGCCCCACTTGTTAAGGGACCAAAAGAAATGGGACATACTCATAAGTCAAACTTTCACTTTTTAATACTTGGTTGCAAATCCTTTGCAATCAATTTCAGCCTGAAGTCTGGAACGCATATACATCACCAGACGCTGGGTTTCATCCCTGGTGATGCTCTGCCAGGCCTCTACTGCAACTGGCTTAAGTTCCTGCTTGTTCTTGGGGCAAAAATGTTAGAATTGTGTCGATGTCCCAATATTTATGGACCTGACTGTAGGTGTGGGGCCTTGAAAATAGAACGCCAGTCTGACACTGCTTCCCTCCAGGGCATATTTCATATTATAAATGTATTTAAAGTGTATCTGTTGGGGGTGCTTTTATCTTTCTCTTGAATATCCTACCTTTTTGTAAAAAAAAAATGGCCGAAAATAGACATCACTTTCTTTAAGTTGTGTTGTTCTATGTTATGTTGCAACTATGGTGTTTTAGTTCATAGCGGAATATTACAGTTCAAGCTAGGAGAAAACAAACTGATCAATTGCATCAATTTTATAGCACAAAATATAAGTATTCCTGGATTTAGGTACATCGCTGCCCCTGAATATCAGCACAGGAAGGTGAGCTTGTACTGTAAGTGGTGAATAGCTTTAACAGATTAGTAGAAAGCCCCAAGGAAAACGTTAATATGCTGTTCCTATTATAAGACATGTTCAAAGCAGCTGTTGTATTCTTGCTCAAGTGCTTCCTTCATGGCACCTTTTTGAAGACAAAGTGTAAAACCATATAAAACCGTAATTGTAAATTTCTTCCTCAATTATCAAGTAGACACACAACCTTACATTATTCATCTAGTAATCAGAATAATAAAGCTAATAAGAATTCTTCTAATTTCATTATATCAATAATTGAATCAAGTAGGAATTTTGCTATGGATTATTCTGAATTTATTTTTGCTTGTCAGGAGTTAATGCCTTGGCGAATCTTAAGAAAAAAAATATCAGCAGAGCCTTGTCTTATGGGTCAACATTAGTATTTGTTCAGAATTACAGTTAATGCAGGTACAGCATTGGTAGAAGGCAAAGAAAATTGTAGTAAAAAATTATGCAATTATTTGAAGAGGGCTGGAAAATGTTGTCGGCAGTCATGGTGGACTGTGTATGAATACATAATCTATCTATCAGCAGAGGTTTTAAAGCCGATGCCTTTCAGTTAGCTGTCCACAATATATTGTGATAATTCATATTTTCTAACACATTTGTGTAAGGGTATAACTTAACAACAATGTGTATTTTATCTCATGTCTTTCAATGGCCAACATTCATCTTGAAACAATAGTTTTTATACAAATTAGATACATATCTATGAACTCCACATAATATAGCTGTGACGGCCTTTGGTGTGCGCTATGACACTTATGACGCGCTTGCTGTTGCCAGTGGCAACGTGTTGCTGTTTCAGCATGCGGGGGCAGTATCACGGCCTTTGTGGTGTGTGCCGTGACATGGTTGCCTTGCATGTTGTTGTCTGCGGAAACTTGTAGCTTTTTATGCTGGTGTGTGCACTTCCCCTTTCAGTTGTTTCCTCCTCTGTCCGGTGCTGGAGGGGTAAACCACCTTGTTGGGCGTGGTCACTAGGTGCTTCATCTTACCTGTGACTAGAGGCCAGTAGTGAGTGGTACTCCAGCCATGGTGTGTGTTGGAGTTATTCTCCTAGTCTTCATGTTTCATCTCCCAGAGTGAGGGCCTCCTAGTGGGACATCGAGGTCTCCAGCGATGTCTTCTCTCCCTTACATGTGTTGTATGTTTGGTGTGGGGTTATGATTTGGTGTGTTGTAATGTCTAGCCTGGTGTTCCTTGTCTGGTATGTTTGGTGATATCTCCCAGCATGGTTGCTAGACTTTCTAGCATGTATGCAGTGCCGCCTGGGGCTTCCATGCACCTTGAGGCATGGGGGTCCTGGCAGAGTCTGGTGTGCTGGATACCTGTGTGAGTTGCTTGTACGGTGTCCTGTTTGGTGTTAGGGCTCCGGTACGTATTCACAGGTTCCAGCCATGGTTTCAGCGGCATGTAAGTGTGTCATCTTGTTTTCTTACCTGCCGATTCTCTTGCTGCATATTGTCTTTTCCTTTCCCTGCTTCTAGGCCTTTTGAGACTTCTGTTCTTCCGTGTCCTGGAAGAACAGGGCGCCTCTCCTCAGCTCCTTTGTGAGGGATTCTCAGGGCGACTCAGGGCCTTAGGTATCCAGGGTATGAGTTGTCCTGCCATCCAGGTCTGCTCATACGGTGAGGAGTTAGGGCTAGGTATAGGGACGCATTAGGAGGTGACCTGCTCCCTTATCCTTGTGTTCAGGCCTATTTGCTTTCCTTATCCCACAGTCATCATATGGTGGGAGGTTTTCCCCATTCCCCACCGTGACAATAGCACACAGATCATAGTCACTCACTGAGTTGATTAGCATTTTGCATCCACAGCCTTCTTAGACTATACGTCCTTCCCTATCCTAGCAGGTAGAATCGGTACTAAAGTGATTCAGCTCTTTTCAAGCTCATGCATCCTTTACCTGTGCCAGAATCTGATGACAGAGGTTGGGATAAGAGGAAGTTACCAGAAACAGCTGCTGAAAGGGTTCTTGCATGTAACTTCCTGGAAGCTGACACCATAGACAGGAACTACATGGAAAAGTAGAATGAGTAACTATTTTGCACTTTATTGTGAGATTGTTGACATTACGATGGGTTTGACTAGCATTGCCAATACAGTCTTGGTGTTGTGGCTGGAAGTGGTTTAGAAGGGCTGAGAACCGTATTCATATTGTTCTCTGGTGTGCACAATTTGTATGCAGATCCATCTTAGATTTGAGCAACAAGAAGGCTAGTGTCATCCAGAGTGTGACCAACAAAGCCAAAGATCACCTATAGCCAAACAGAAATATGTTTTTATATAGATGGTCATGGTTGCTTGACTTATTCAGAGGACTTGTGTAAAACTTGTCCATCATCTGTCTGCTAAAAACTATTTTCCATACATGTTATTTCAGTTTAGTCTCTGAATGTGTTCCATATTTGCCCATATTTCTATCCATATGACATCAATATGTCATCCATTTCTCATGTCTGTAAAACAAGTAAGAATGCCAACCCCTTGTTTCCTAGCAACCATTCTCAAAAAACAGACCATACATGGATGGCATCAGTGTGCTGTCCATTTTGTTTCACTGACCCATTGACTTGAATCTCTAGCATGAAAATCTGACCAAAATAGTGCATGCTGAGACTTTCTCTGCATGGACTGCTCATCCACGTAGAAAGTCGGACATATGGCTTGGTCATTGTGTCAGTCTTTTGTCCGTTCTACACATGCTTATGAAAATTGCTCATCTGAGCCCTAAAGATGTCCATACAACTTTAGTTGTCCAATGATAGATATTTCTCAGAATTTTCCTGATACACACACATGCTCTATTCCAGTGTTTTCAATGTCAAGAGAAGAGAAATCCAGTGCCAGACATCTCTAGTGGTGGCTTATTTGCTGTTTGAACAAAGGATCGGGCATTGAAATTCATTCTACCTGATCCTTCTTCCATCAAAATCATCTTTTAGGGAAAGTCAAGAGGGTTAGGGGGCTGGCCTTGCCAAAATTGATGGGTTTGGACAGTGATCAACTAATGTGTATTTGGGCATGAACATCAAATAACATTCTTGGTGTTTAGGATTATCTTTCAAGAAAAGGTTTAATAAGTGTAGTTTGATGGTATAGTTTACCTACATTAATTTAAAAAAATGCAAAAAAATGTTCAGTCTAATGGAAAATTCATCAGAAAATCAACGCACACATTGTCAACGCACACATTGTCTTAGTGGTATGTTGGGGAGCTAGTTTAATATTACCTACAAAACCAAACACTAAGAAAGAGATGGAGTCATCCTGCGTGTTTCTAGCTTCCTCTACTGCTGGGAATTGAAGTCAAACTTTTTTATACAACTGTACAAAACGCATGAGTCACATGAAGCTTGAGTTAGAGAATTTCATCTAGCTGCCTATGAATCAGAATCCAGGAATACTCTTTGCACACAGTTCATAGGAGAGGCCGCCTCCATCATTCTGATCACACTTGGTTCATTGTCCCACTACACCTTTTGGTTATTTAATATGACACATTCTAGACTTCCTTTCTGTCCACGGTGTTTTTAGTAACATCATTTAACACACTTCCCCAGTGGTGCAGTTTAACTGATGGCACTCAACTTATTGATTCAGATCTCTCTCAGAAGAAATGAAAGGCAAATACATAACGTCAGAAGACATGATGGATTCCTGAGAGCACTGCACTGCTTATTATGCTGAGCTGAGTAAACAGCTACATACAGTCAATTGATTTAGTAAATGTATTTTAATTATGCTAAGATTAATATGTTTGTCTTGCTCGGAGTTTATGGGAAACATTTCTAATATTTTTGGACCAATATGCATCACATTCTTTAAGCATCAAAGAATGTTAGTGGAGAGAGATCTGAGTGGTAGCATGCTGATATAATAGGACTTACTACCTTGTAAATCTGTGTTCTAACATGGGAAAATATTGGAATGTATATGTTCTGCTGTTGGGTTGGTATGTATAAACCCCATTTCATGGGCCTAGATCTTTATGTCATCTCTTGTTTATGAGAGTGCTTTTCTCCTTTTAGTATTATCAGATTGTCACAGTTTCTTGACCACGATTTATATTCTAACCTGTATCAACACAAATTGTCACTTTTTATCTTATTATATGAGGCTTTGTAAAGGATGGGTATTGGCCATGTTGTCATAAAGTCAGATCTTCGGACATTCCCTAGCAGCCAAGCCTCTGTTCGCACTTTCAGCAAGTTTTCCTTTTTGTATGCTCCATCATAAGAGCAGAAAGAGAAAAGTAAAAGAGTGCCCGGACCTTATCTTTCCAACAGACCCCCATAGACTTGTCCATCAGATTCTCCCATGGTGATCAACGGACATAAAGAATAGCTCGGCATGATGAAAATTTGATGGAAGTATGTGCTAAATAACATCAACTCATGATTGATTTCAATAAGAAAAACTTCTGTATAGTGCTACCTGTTTGCTCTTTTTCTTATTTCTCTGTCCACCTCGCTGAGGTGGTCGCACATCCTTCAACTGCCCTATCTACTGTTAGAAGCTGTGACGGTTACAAGGAGAGAGCTGCAGCAGAAGGACGTGCCTCTTGAGCTATGATAAGGAGAGAGAGACACCCTCAGTAAGGACATGCCCACTGAGCTGCCAGTTGAAATTAATCTAGCAGAGCAATTGGAACAATGAATAGGGAGATCTCTGGATCTATGGGAGGTACAGGGCTTGTAGTTTATTAGAAAGAGATTGTCATGTACTATATGATGTCTGATTTTCATTTTTTACATTAATCATTGGATAACCCCTTTAATTTTTCTAATATATACATTTTAATATTATATCAATTAGTGGGCCTGATCTCCTCTGCTGTGCACTTATTGCCCCTCCCCTTAATTGACAGAACCAGGCATCTTCTGATTGCTGCAAACACATCAGTGATGTCATCCTCCACCTGACTGAAGCTGAGTGTCACCTCTTCCAGGTGGAGGATGACATCATTGGCACATGGGGAAGTAGAGGCTGATGTAGTGTGCATAGTGTAATATACAGTGCAGGCATAAGATTACAGGGCCCAGCAAGATGTCTGGCACTGTCAGTCAAGGGGAGGAGGAAGTGACAGTGCAGAGTGGAGGGGCCGTGGTGCCCACCGCTCAGTGCACCAAACACCTTACTCACATATTAATAAATGTGAATGGTGAAATGTAGCTGCATCATTGAGCTATCCTTTTACACAGCAGAATCCCTACCCAGCATTATGTTTTATTTAATAGGGCCGATCCTGCTGATATATAAAATTGGAATAGTAAAGTAGTAAATGGTAAAGTTGGAATAGTATATGTAATGTATATGGTGCCTCTACCTACATACCTTTTTAAGACCTTGTGATGATTCCAATGGCAGAACCTTGTTTTGAATCATTTTTAGTATAAATACATAAATTACTATTGATTTAGTTATATTTTGATGTATAAGGTGTGTTATGACCTGCCTTATAGAGCATATCACCTAGTGCACATAAGAGGTAAAAGTGGATCTACAGCAATACTGACAGCAGATCCAGTCATTCTCAGATACAGAACCTCATTGTATGCAATTTACTAAAGAGGTCAGCTCTTTTTTGGTATAACCAGTGACCTCCCATGTGTAGGTCTATACCCTGTGTCACTTCATCACACTGGCAGTGTACAGTGAGTGTATACTTTACTGATCACAATGATAGATACTGATTTTTTCTCAGGAGGGCCTAGATAACTGCAGTGCTCGCCTTCTGAATACCTTTGCAGATTTTGGTATGCTAAGGGGTAAAGTAACGCTGATTATACCAAATGGGAGAAAAAAGCAATCATCATCCCTTGCTATATTATATGAAAGTGGTATGTAAATATCATAAAAGGGGTGTTCCTGTTTATGGTAACAAATCTAATGGTACAAAAAAAAACAAAAATCTGACCTACTTATATCCACTGTCGGTCCTGTGCTTCCTGCTGCAGACATAACATGCTATACTGACACATGACTGGCGCAGCCCGTCACTGCCCTTACTGGTGATGTCAGTAGGCACTTGACTGCTGCCAGTGAGTACACTGGTGGACCACGTGACAAGTGGTGAGGATTTTGTGCTATTATTGTTATACTATAAGCCAGGCTCGGACTGGCCCACAGGGGTACAGGGGAATCCCCCGGTGGGCCCCTGAGCAAGGTGGGCCCCTAGTCTCCCACCCCCTGCACAAGTGGCTCATAATACAGTAGTTTTACTGCACTACATACATATATACAATGTACAGCACCTCAACCAGTCTATGTTCATATAAAAAACTTGTTAAAATATGTATTATATTTGAATGTATCCGTACGGTGGGCCCCCAAAATAAATTTTACTGGTGGGCCCTAGGTTCCCCAGTCCGACACTGCCATAAGCAGCTGCCTTGACATTTTTTCCAAAATCTCGAAAGCCCCTTTAAAGATGGCTCCCATGCTAAGGGGTGTGGGTAGTACTGCACATATTCATTAAAATAAAATATGTAATACAGTCACCTTCATGCTAAATATAGGGAAAGCAGTCTTTTCTATGTATCATCATTTTAGCTATTTGTATATTTTTATTTTTTGTGAGCACAAGGCAATTAGAGCTGCTCGCCTAGAAGAAGAGGAATAAGGTGACTGAGAGGTTGGATTCTATAAAATGTATGTTTCTTCTATGACCTTTAAAAAGTCCCCTTTGACCTGGAGGGTGAGGACGGTACACCTAGCAGGGGGAACCGGCTACAAGCTGCATATTTATCAGAGCTGCATCTGCGTGAGCTGAGATATATGGATTCCTTTTAATTGGCTATTTCACTGAAGAGGTACATACCAAATGCGTTGTCAACCAATTAGAATATGAAGTGCTTTTCAAGTCAAAAACGAGAAGGAGATTCATCAAGAAGAGGGTTTTTGCATCTTGTGGTTGCTAGGATTCTCTACAGCCTAGTGCCATTATATAATCCCGTCTGAGTGTGTCTTGTCTATGCCTGAATTAAAACAGTTTTGCCTTTAAATCTTATAGATATACTATATAAGTGACTTTTTATCTAAACCGCGCACTTAATTACCTATTATCCATATGTCTGGAAATTTTAACTAGTACTGGCATTTTGTACTTGGTTGAGCTGTAGGCTGGAGGCACACAGCCGCCTCATGGCATTTTTTTGCCCCAAAATATGGCTGCCACATGTTACATGAAACTAGCTATAAAATGCACTATATACGAAGCGTTGTGGTGGCCTTATTTGGGGGGGGGGGGGTCATTGGATTTTTTCAAACCGCAGTAAGCTCTGGGTGTTTTTTTTGTGTCTTTCCATAAAATTCTTAATAGGACTTGCAATAATAATAAAGCAACAATAATTTTTTTTTTAAATAGCACAAAAAAAGTGCAGGTAAAAAAGTGTCTCGAAAAAATAAATTCCTTTACATTAAACATAAAATGATGGCTCATGTGTTTTTAATGGCAAAAAAAACCTGGGTGAAGGAGGCTTTGGATGACCACTGGTGACGTGTATGAGTAGGGACCAGAATTATTGACGTCTGTAACGTGCCTGATTATATCAGTTGTGACTGAAGACATTTCCAATGTGCCTCATTTTATTGTCTGAGTCTATGATGTTAATGTGAAATACAGCTTTTAGTTGATACTGTGTTTGACATTTCCAATTTGATGTAATATTTAGGCCGATAGGAATGCTATATCAGATGCACTGTGTATATGTTTGGATAAAAGCAATGGCCCGTGACCAGTGTTGTTCTGTAAAATTGCCATGTAATGCAATTTCACCACAGCCACTCTTTCTACAGGAGGCCTGCAGGGATGATTCAGTCGGCCTTACAAGCCACTATTAATCTGTGGATAAGTGAAGTCATTACCTTGGTGGTAACATACTATACATTCGCTGAGTTTTCTGCTAAGAAGACCCCTTATTCTCTGCCAGGGGCTTTCTCCAGAGTGCATCATGTTGTATCTGGGAAAAGCTGGGTTACATCATTGTCATTTAGCATTCCATGATCTCCTGGCTCATGACCAGCTTCTGATTAAATTGTGTCATCCAATCCGGGGTTAATCAATAAACTAACATGTATCACTTCATAGCTGGCTGTACCGATCCCAGGATGCTGAAGGCATTGTCTGCACCGGCTGTTCATGGTGCAAACATATATATATATATATATATATATATATATATATATATATATATATATAGCTGTATGTACCATCAATTATCAGTCATGTGCACATTATAAGGAGAGGCAGGATAGATACTGTAAATAGATACTGTAAATAGATACTGTAAATAGATACTGTAGATAGATACTGTAACTAGATATTGTAGATAGATACTGTAAATTGATAGATACTGTAAATAGATACTGTAGATAGCAAATCAATAAATAAATAATAGTTAGATTGATTGATTGATATATACATATTAGATAGATCGATGAGATAGATATAAGATAGATAGCGATAGATAATGTAGATAGAATAGATAGGAGATTAATAGATAGATAGATAGATATAGATAATGTAGATATAGATATTAGATAGATAGATACGGTAGATACTGTAGATAGATACAATAGATAGAAAGAAAGAAGGTAGATATGAGATAATAGTTAGATAGATATGAGATAGATAGATACTGTAGATAGATACAATAGAAAGAAAGAAAAAACAATAGATATGAGATAATAGATAGACACTGTAGATGTATAGATAGGAGATAGATGTGTGCAGCATGTATTTGTACACATACAGTGTATACATGGATATATACCGTGATAAAACTGCATATGTTCATACAATCAGAACTTTATCATATGCCAAGAATCTCACGTTGCCTTGAGGAACACAAATCTGTTTCTTGGCAACTGTGCCTGAAGTTAAAGCCCTCTGGTAACGCACGGTCTTACGGTGTAGACACAGAAGGGAGAGGTGCCAGTACCTGGTAAATGTCAATGGTGGACTTCAGTAGGTGTGGATACCATTAGCAATGATTTGGGCATTAGCTGGCATTTTCAGGCATTGGCATATTATTAGCTGCACTGTCCATGTACAGGGCATGCCTCTGCACGCTGATGGATGTGTAGTACAGGGGACGGTGTGCGGGTCTATATTCCATTACTTAGCAAGCTTATGCTGGGAGTAATAACTCTTAATGGGCAGTTATGGAAGCAGATTCCCCGAGTCCAGGCTGCGTCTGCCTTCCATCAGGATCATACATACTTTATGTGCCATAGGAAATAAGGCTTCCCTAACAAGCCAAGCAAATCCTGGGCGAATAGGGAATAAGACAGAGGGAAATGAATCTGAACTTCATCTCTTCCATGCCCCTTGTATCACAGATAGATTAACCCCTTGAAGGCAAGGTCTGCCCATTTAGGCAGGCGACCCGCGACCTAGTCGGGGAATCTGTGCTTGCTGTGAAAGACTAATATGTGGATTTGCTTTCAAATAAAGCATGTCTCTAAGCATGCTGCCTCTCCCAAAGGTGCTTGTGACCGGAGGCTTTTCTCTTGTCTTGTTAACCTCTCAAGTGCTGGAGGGGAACGCTCTGCATCATTTGAAAACGCGTGCTCAACAACAATACACTTTGCAGTTTAGCTCCTTAAGTAAAGCCAGACAACCTTAACAAAGCGATCGATATGGAAAATTATTAAAAAGAAGAATAGATGCCCCGCCGTGAGCCCGATAGCTGCTTATGGAGATTAGAACTGCTTTGGTTCATATTCATCATTTTTCCCCCTCATTTAGCATGCCTCAGTCAGAGCTGCATAAGGATAACCAGCTCTTCACACTGTCTCTTCAGACTAGCAGGAGGATATGTTTTAAGGGAAGTCATTTACCACAGTCCCTGAGATGTAGCCTGGCGGAAATCCAATAGCTCTGTGTGTGATATGCTCATTCAGGCACTGGGGTCTCAGCTTTTTACATTCTTGAAGACCCTGAACATGTCAAAACAAGCTCACTCATGTATTATTCTCCCGAAATGAAGAATTCATTGGAATTGTTCGGGCAAAGACAGTTTTGTCCAAATACACCCTGATTTTCTTCTTAGATTTGTGGTTCTTTGCAAACAATCAACATGCAGCACTAAGCGACATACAGCAAATGGAACTTACCCACCAAGATTACTTTGCATCCTTCTTTATAGTCCCCAGCGTTGACCGCAGTACGTGGCTTCACATAGGGGTATTTTTCTAGTTGTCTGCACATGTACATATCCTACAACATGGGCAGAGCAGCTCGCCGCCTGCTAAGATCCTTCATAGCTGCCAGTGCTTTGTTTCTCCATGGCTGATGCTGACAATCCAATCCAGAGATGCTGCTTGTGTAGACTCTACCCCTTCTCCTCCTTTCTGTGGTGCTGGTGCTAGTGGTTAGTGCTGCATCATTCACCCGATCAGTTGTCACACTGACATGGTGCTGCCTGCTCAGCGATCATTAATAACTGAACACCCTCCACTCCCCAGAGAGGAGCCAATAGCTTCATAGTGCCAAGATACAGTGCTCACAGCTGCCCTAGTCTGGTTGGCTGAAACAACATGCCTATTATATGACATTGCTGCTTAGGTACAAACACATGAAACCAGCCTTCTTTCTCTCCTCTATTTTTAGGCAAGGACCACATTTTGTTGCTCACATGTCCTCCTTCTCTGCATTAGTTTGTACCTGGGTATATAGTACACACAATGAACAATAAGCTAAAATACAATAATAAAAAATACAGTAGATAAAATCTTATGAAAAAAATAAATAAATAGAAAGTAGCTTTCAAGACATATGTAATTCTGGCCACATATAATTCCATCCATGCCTCCTAAATGAGTCTTAAAGGGGTGGACCAGTTTCCAATATTGATGACCTATCCTCAGGATAGGTCATCAATATCAGATTGGTGGTGGTCCAACTCCCAGCACCCCCGCTAATCAACTGAAGCTGCATTCTCTTCTCTGGTTACCTGCAACAACGAGCAGGTGTAATTGCAGCTCCTCCGTCTCCATTCAGTTCACTGGTAAGGAGCACGCAGAGTGTAACTGCGACTTCTCATTGAAGTGAAGGGGACGGAGGAGCTGCAATTACTCCTGCTTGCCGCTGTGATGTCGACGGCGAGCAGGTAAACAGTGAGGAGAACATAGTGCTCGTATGAGTGCTGCATTCTCTTCAAACAGCTGAATGACAGGGGTGCCGGGAGTCAAACCCACGCCAATCTGATATTGGTGACCTATCCTGAGGATAGGTCATCAATATTGGAAGGTGGCCAACCTCTTTTATGGTAAAACCAGGAATATGTTGCACATAAAATATCAGATCAGATGAGTATCTATGAGAATTACAGGTATATACACTGTGTTTATATATCTACAGTTGCAAGAAAAAGTATGTGAACCCTTTGGAATTATATGGATTTCTGCACAAATTGGTTATAAAATGTGATCTGATCTTCATCTATGTCACAACAATAGACAATCACAGTCTGCTTAAACTAATAACACACAAAGAATTAAATGTTACCATGTTTTTATTTAACACACCATGCAAATATTCACAGTGCAGGTGGAAAAAGTATGTGAACCCCTAGACTAATGACATCTCCAAGAGCTAATTGGAGTGAGGTGTCAGCCAACTGCAGTCCAGTCAATGAGATGAGATTGGAGGTGTTGGTTAAAGCTGCCCTGCCCTATAAAAAACACACACCAGTTCTGGGTTTGCTATTCACAAGAAGCATTGCCTGATGTGAATGATGCTTCACACAAAAGAGCTCTCAGAATACCTACGATTAAGAATTGTTGACTTGCATAAAGCTGGAAAGGGTTATAAAAGTATCTCCAAAAGCCTTGCTGTTCATCAGGTAAGACAAATTGTCGATAAATGGAGAAAGTTCAACACTACTGCTACTCTCCCTAGGAGTGGCCGTCCTATAAAGATGACTGCAAGAGCACAGCGCAGACTGCTCAATGAGGTGAAGAAGAATCCTAGAGTGTCAGCTAAAGACTTACAAATGTCTATGGCATATGCTAACATCCCCGTTAGCGAATCTACGATACGTAAAACACTAAACAAGAATGGATTTCATGGGAGGATACCACAGAGGAAGCCACTGCTGTCCAAAAAAATCATTGCTGCACGTTTACAGTTTGCACAAGAGCACCTGGATGTTCCACAGCAGTATTGGCAAAATATTCTGTGGACAGATGAAACCAAAGTTGAGTTGTTTGGAAGAAACACACAATACTATGTGTGGAGAAAAAGAGGCACAGCACACCAACATCAAAACCTCATCCCAACTGTGAAGTATGGTGTTGGGGGCATCATGGTTTGGAAATTTTCCAAAAATGTTGGTTGAATCTGAATTTTTGGAGAGTCTGGCAAATTTCTCGAAAGGACATCTGACATTTTCCAGATTAGAAGACAGGAAATATAAGAAAAGAAGACCACATGACCTCAGATGTATATACACCGGCAGGCATTTGCCTCCAAAAAGCTAAAATTTTTAACAAAATTTTTTTTAAACATAAAAGTGCAGTTTGCTTTTAAAGAGGCTGTTTGTCACCACCAACTACCATCCGTTTACCCAAAGCCATTTATGTCACTGTTACTTTAAGATTACTAATGCTGGCTTGGAGTTAGAGAGCTTGAAAGGAGTTGTATACAGTCCTTAGAGACCCCAGCTAATACTCAGCTACTCAGGGCAGTCGGAACAATTTCTTTTTGGGTCAAATTTGTTTGGTCCCAAATCAAATCACTTGACTGATTTGGTTGATTTGAATCATTCTGAATCAAATTTCAAGAAATTCTCTCATTACTAGCAGGAATAAGTGCAAATTTGAGAAACTGATTGAAATGCAGTATTTACATTTTTCTTAATGTACATTTAATTTTATTTTGAGATAGTTTAGCCAGGAAAATATATATTTTATCTGGCTCATTCAGCAAAAAAGTTCTTTCTTGACTCTTGAGTAGTGTATTGTCATGGTCTTACCTGCTTGCTGCTCTCCTTCGTTTGACATGTGCTGGCGGCCATCTTGGTTTCTGGGTTTCTTGTAGCCTTCCACCCTGCGGCTCCTCCTTCCCCTGGGAGGAGCTGGATGCCTAGCTCATATATATAGGAGGTCTGTGGCTTCAGTTCCTTGCTTGGTCCTCTTGTGTTCACATGCTTCTAAGACTGCTGCTGCTTCTGGTTCCTGATCCTGGCTTCGTCTGACTACCCTGCTGGTTCCTGATCCTGGCTTCGTCTGACTACCCTGCTGGTTCCTGATCCTGGCTTCGTCTGACTACCCTGCTGGTTCCTGATCCTGGCTTCGTCTGACTACCCTCCTGGTTCCTGACCTCTGGCTTCGCAAAGACTCTGCTCGGTTTCACCATTCGTTTGGACTTTTGCTTTACAGCTTTATTTTCAATAAAGCCTTCTTATTTTCACTTATCTCTTGTTGTACGTCTGGTTCATGGTTCCGTGACATTAGGACCAAGCCATGAATTCTGACGGTACAGGGCCATCCTCGCTACCCACGCTGGTTGCCAGACTTGATCAGCAGGATCACCTGTTGGGTCGGTTCGCTGTGGCGTTGCAAACCCTGCTTGAACGCACGGCTCATTTCGCTCCCGTTGCCGATGGGTCGGTTGTCGCTCCTGGGCTCGCTCCTACTGCCGCTCCGGTTGTTGCGCCAGAGTCTACCCCGACACCTGTTGTTGCGCCTGCGGTGTTTCGGGGTATGACCGGTTCTGCCCCTCTTCCACAGCGCTTTGGGGGAGAGCCAACTCAGTGCCGAGGTTTCCTTAACCAGGTGGGCATTTATTTCGAGTTGCTGCCACATGCCTTTCCTACTGAGAGATCAAAGGTGGGCTTCTTGATCTCGCTGCTCTCGGACAAGGCCTTGGCCTGGGCCAGCCCTTTATGGGAGAACAACAATCCGGTGGTTGCCGAGTTTTCCGGTTTTGTTGCTTCTCTTCGGAAGGTATTCGATGTGCCGGCTCGTGCTGCCTCTGCTGCGAAGCTCCTTATGTCCATCAGACAGGGTTCACGATCCGTAGCTGAATACGCCATTGAGTTTCGTACCCTGGCAGCAGAGGTGGGCTGGAATAATGAGGCTCTGGTCGCTGCTTTCTCTCATGGTCTCTCGGATGCCTTGAAGGATGAGGTTGCAGCTAAGGACCTACCAGTTGAGCTCGAGTCTCTTATTTCTTTCCTGATTTTGATTGACACCAGACTCAGGGAGAGACCTTCCTTTAAGGAGAACCTGCGGAGGTCTTCTAACAGATTGGTGCCTACGTTTGCTGTCCCACCCGTGCCTCCCTCTCCTCCCACGCCTCCTGGGGATGACTTGTCTGGGGGTGAACCCATGCAGCTGGGGTTTGCTCGCCTGTCCGAGGGGGAGAGGGCACTCCGGAGACGCGAGGGCCGATGCATGTACTGTGGTCTCGGTGGGCATTTTCGGTTGGCATGTCCGAACCGTCCGGGAAACGCTCGTACCCTGAGATCCTGTCGGGGGCAGATCTTGGGTGGAGTCTCCTCGTCCCCGGTTTCCCGTGTTGACAAACCACTGATCACTGTTGTCCTCTCCTGGGTCGGGGGCTCGGTGACGACCCAGGCGTTGGTGGACTCTGGTGCTGGTGGTTTGTTCATTGATAGTGTGTTCGCTGCCGCCAATTCCATTCCTCTGCAGGCTCGAGGTTCCCCACTGGCTCTTGAGGCGATAGACGGCAGACCCCTTCTGCCGCCACACGTGACTCATGAGACCCTTCCAGTGGGGATAGCCATTGGTGCCGTTCACAGAGAGTCGGTCTGCCTCCAGGTTATTTCGTCTCCACACTACTCGGTGGTCTTGGGGTACCCCTGGCTCCAGAAGCATAATCCGACTTTCGATTGGAGATCGGTCGAGATCCTCTCGTGGTCACCGCAGTGTGGGGCTAGTTGCATCCATGGGTCTGTCAAGTTGCTGTGTACTTCCTCGGACTCTCTGTTGCCTCCTGAATACGAGGAGTACCGGGATGTATTCGATAAGGTGCGCGCGGTTGCCCTACCTCCGCACCGCCCATACGATTGTGCCATAGAGTTACAAGCTGGTGCCGTTCCTCCTCGTGGCAAAGTCTATCCACTGTCGGTAGCGGAGAATGAGGCCATGGAGGAGTACGTGAGGGAGGCGCTTTCACGCGGACACATTCGCAAATCTTCGTCCCCGGCAGGGGCTGGATTTTTCTTTGTGAAAAAGAAGGGCGGTGAGTTGAGGCCTTGCATCGATTACAGGGGTCTCAATCGCATCACGATCAAGAACGCTTACCCGATACCCTTGATTTCCGAGCTGTTCGATCGCCTTAAAGGGGCCACGGTCTTTACCAAACTCGACCTGAGGGCGGCATATAACCTGGTAAGGATCAAGGCGGGCGATGAGTGGAAGACCGCGTTTAACACCAGGACCGGTCATTACGAATCCTTGGTTATGCCCTTTGGGTTGTGCAATGCGCCCGCAGTCTTTCAGGAATTCATCAACGATGTTTTCCGTGACCTGTTGCAGCAGTGTGTGGTAGTCTATTTGGATGACATCTTGGTATATTCTGAATCCATGGAGGCCCACATTCTGGATGTCAGACGAGTGTTGCAACGGTTACGAGAGAACAAGCTGTTCGGTAAGCTTGAGAAATGCGAATTTCACCGATCCCAGGTAACCTTCTTAGGTTACATCATTTCCGCTGAGGGGTTCTCCATGGATCCTGAGAAGGTTTCGGCTGTCTTACAGTGGCCCCAGCCCAGTGGTCTTCGTTCCCTGCAGCGCTTTTTGGGCTTCGCCAATTATTATCGGAAGTTCATCAGGGACTTTTCCATGCTGGCCAAGCCTCTCACGGATCTGACCAGGAAGGGCAGTAATTCCCAGGTCTGGCCGCTCGAGGCCATCCGAGCTTTTGAGGCCCTAAAGTCCGCCTTTGTGTCGGCTCCGATTCTGTCGCATCCCAACCCTGGGTTGCCCTTTGTCCTCGAGGTGGACGCGTCTGAGACGGGAGTAGGCGCCCTTCTGTCTCAGCGTAGAACACCAGAGGGTCCTCTGCTTCCTTGTGGGTTTTACTCCCGGAAACTGTCTTCCGCGGAGTGCAACTATCAGATTGGTGACAGGGAGTTATTGGCCATCGTGCAGGCCCTTAAAGAATGGAGGCACTTGCTCGAGGGTTCGGTGGTTCCGGTTCTCATCCTGACGGACCACAAGAATCTGACCTACCTTTCTGAGGCCAAGAGATTGACACCACGTCAGGCCAGATGGGCTCTGTTCTTGTCACGTTTTAATTACGTGGTCTCCTACCTACCCGGTTCCAAGAACATCAGGGCGGATGCCTTATCACGGCAGTACTCCGAGCTGTCCAGGGAGGAGTCGATTCCGACTTCGGTCATACCTCCGAATCAGATCCTGGCCGCCATTCGCACCAGCCTGACCTCTCCCCTGGGTGAGCAGATTTTGGCGGCTCAATCTGGTGCTCCCTCTGGGAGACCCAACGGCAGATGTTTTGTGCCTGAGGAGTTGCGCACTCGGTTGTTGCGAACCTACCATAACTCCAAGACCGCGGGGCATCCTGGAAAGAATCAGCTGTCCTGGGCTGTTTCACGTCTGTTCTGGTGGCCTTCCCTACGTTCCGACATCGCCGCATATGTAGCGGCATGCTCCGTTTGTGCCCAGAGTAAGTCCCCTCGGCACCTTCCATTGGGCCTTCTGCAACCCATAGCCACCGGGGAGCGCCCATGGTCACACCTGGGGATGGATTTCATTGTGGACCTCCCTGCATCCCGAGGCCATACGGTCATTCTCATGATTGTGGATCGGTTTTCCAAAATGTGCCACTGTGTTCCTCTCAAGAAGTTACCCTCTGCACAAGAGTTGGCCACGATTTTTGCCAGGGAGGTCTTCCGGTTGCACGGTTTGCCTAAGGAGATTGTGTCGGATCGGGGGAGTCAGTTTGTGTCCAGGTTCTGGCGCGCCTTTTGCTCCCAGTTGGGGATTCATCTCTCCTTCTCCTCGGCCTACCACCCTCAGTCCAATGGGGCCGCAGAACGATCCAATCAGGCCTTGGAGCAATTCCTTCGTTGCTATGTCTCCGATCACCAAGACAATTGGGTTGACCTCCTGCCTTGGGCTGAGTTTGCCAGGAACACGGCGGTGAACTCTTCCTCTGGGACGTCTCCCTTCATGGCCAATTATGGGTTCCAACCTGCCGTGTTACCGGAGGTATTCTCTCCCCAGGATATTCCGGCTGTGGAGGATCACCTTTCCGTCCTACGTGCTTCTTGGGTACAGATCCAGAAGTCCCTTGAGGTCTCTGCGCAGCGCCAGAGACTCCAGGCTGATCGCAGACGAGCGCCTGCTCCTTCCTACCAGGTCGGAGACCGTGTATGGTTGTCCACCCGCAACCTCAACCTTCGAGTGCCCACTCCCAAGCTGGCGCCTCGCTTTGTTGGTCCCTTCCGAGTGCTTCGCAGGGTAAACCCGGTAGCCTATGCCCTTGCGCTTCCTCCTGGCATGCGGATCTCCAACGTGTTTCATGTCTCCCTGTTGAAGCCACTGGTGTGTAATCGTTTCACTTCCTCGGTTCCTCGGCCTCGTCCGGTCCAAGTGGGCAATCGTGAGGAATATGAGGTGAGCAATATCCTGGACTCACGCCTGGTCCGCGGTCGGTTGCAGTTTTTGGTCCATTGGCGTGGTTATGGTCCAGAGGAGCGTTCCTGGGTTCCCTCCGCAGATGTCCATGCTCCTGCCTTGCTCCGAGCCTTCCACGCACGCTTCCCTCAGAAACCGTTTTGTGCTCCGCGGAGGAGGGGCCCTTGAGGGGGAGGTACTGTCATGGTCTTACCTGCTTGCTGCTCTCCTTCGTTTGACATGTGCTGGCGGCCATCTTGGTTTCTGGGTTTCTTGTAGCCTTCCACCCTGCGGCTCCTCCTTCCCCTGGGAGGAGCTGGATGCCTAGCTCATATATATAGGAGGTCTGTGGCTTCAGTTCCTTGCTTGGTCCTCTTGTGTTCACATGCTTCTAAGACTGCTGCTGCTTCTGGTTCCTGATCCTGGCTTCGTCTGACTACCCTGCTGGTTCCTGATCCTGGCTTCGTCTGACTACCCTGCTGGTTCCTGATCCTGGCTTCGTCTGACTACCCTGCTGGTTCCTGATCCTGGCTTCGTCTGACTACCCTCCTGGTTCCTGACCTCTGGCTTCGCAAAGACTCTGCTCGGTTTCACCATTCGTTTGGACTTTTGCTTTACAGCTTTATTTTCAATAAAGCCTTCTTATTTTCACTTATCTCTTGTTGTACGTCTGGTTCATGGTTCCGTGACATGTATGTGTTCTGTATTTCTTCGATGGGTGTCCCACAAAGTTTATGTTGTGCTTCATTACATCATCAGGGGTTAAAAAAAATAATAATTATATATATATATACACTCACCTAAAGAATTATTAGGAACACCATACTAATACGGTGTTGGACCCCCTTTTGCCTTCAGAACTGCCTTAATTCTACGTGGCATTGATTCAACAAGGTGCTGATAGCATTCTTTAGAAATGTTGGCCCATATTGATAGGATAGCATCTTGCAGTTGATGGAGATTTGAGGGATGCACATCCAGGGCACGAAGCTCCCCTTCCACCACATCCCAAAGATGCTCTATTAGGTTGAGATCTGGTGACTGTGGGGGCCATTTTAGTACAGTGAACTCATTGTCATGTTGAAGAAACCAATTTGAAATGATTCGAGCTTTGTGACATGGTGCATTATCCTGCTGGAAGTAGCCATCAGAGGATGGATGCATGTTCTCATTTTGTTTACGCCAAATTCGGACTCTACCATTTGAATGTCTCAACAGAAATCGAGACTCATCAGACCAGGCAACATTTTTCCAGTCTTCAACAGTCCAATTTTGGTGAGCTCGTGCAAATTGTAGCCTCTTTTTCCTATTTGTAGTGGAGATGAGTGGTACCCGGTGGGGTCTTCTGCTGTTGTAGCCCATCCGCCTCAAGGTTGTGCGTGTTGTGGCTTCACAAATGCTTTGCTGCATACCTCGGTTGTAACGAGTGGTTATTTCAGTCAACGTTGCTCTTCTATCAGCTTGAATCAGTCGGCCCATTCTCCTCTGACCTCTAGCATCCACAAGGCATTTTTGCCCACAGAACTGCCGCATACTGGATGTTTTTCCCTTTTCACACCATTCTTTGTAAACCCTAGAAATGGTTCTGCGTGAAAATCCCAGTAACTGAGCAGATTGTGAAATACTCAGACCGGCCCGTCTGGCACCAACAACCATGCCATGCTCAAAATTGCTTAAATCACCTTTCTTTCCCATTCTGACTTTCAGTTTGGAGATCAGGAGATTGTCTTGACCAGGACCACACCCCTAAATGCATTGAAGCAACTGCCATGTGATTGGTTGACTAGATAATTGCATTAATGAGAAATAGAACAGGTGTTCCTAATAATTCTTTAGGTGAGTGTATATATATATATATATATATATATATATATATATATATATATTAAAGCAAAGATGTGAGGTTTTAGAAGGGGCCACATCACCATGAAAATGCATTTTATAGAGCCAAAGGAGCTAAACAGATTGATGCTTAGTTATGGTGAAAGATTTAGTAAAACATGTCATTTATATACTTAAATTTCAGATTTTTTTTTGCCTTAGGAGTCCAGTGGGTGTCCTACCCAGTCACAGACAGAAATCAGTCACTGAGCAGGCCTGAGTAGAACTACCTGCTGAACTTTGAAACTCAGAATCACATGGCGTCTGCGGACTGCTTTGCATTTTCAATGTGTCGGATTCCCTTTACAAAATTACAATTTTGTCAGTATTTAAAAGCTTTCCACGGCTCATATTTTCTAGAATTTAAATTCACTGATTTGAAAGACATTTTTAGGAAAGATTTATGTATGAAAACTGGTGTAAAGTAGAAGTGGCTTAGATGCCCATAGCAACCAATCATATTGATTCTTTATTTTCCAAAGGAGCCCTGAAAAATGAAAGGTGAAACCTGATTGGTTGGTATGGGCAACTAAAGCTACTTTCGCACTCGCGTTTTGGCTTTCCGTTTGTGAGATCCTTCATCGGCTCTCAGAAGCTGTCCAAAATGGATCAGTTTTGCCCTAATGCATTCTGAATGGAAAAGGATCCGCTCAGAATGCATCAGTTTGCCTCCGATCAGTCACCATTCCACTCTGGAGGCGGACAACAAAACACTGCCTGCAGCGTTTTGCTGTCCGCTTGATGAAGCGGAGCCAAACGGATCCGTCCCCATTGACTTACATTATGTGCCAGGACAGATCCGTTTTCTGTGGCACAATAGTTCATGACGGATCCGTCTTGGCTATGTTATAGATAATACGAACGGATCCGTTCATGACGGATGCAAGCGGTTGTATTATTGTAACGGATCAGTTTTTGCAGATCCATGACGGATCCGCCCAAAACTCGAATGTGAAAGTAACCTATGTCAGTTCTACTTTACACCTGTTTTGATATATCTCCCCCATATGTTTATTATATGCCAGAGGTGCTGATTTAAAAAAAAAAAGGAAAACCTCATCTACACGCTGTGGAGAGTGTCTACACCTGAATCTGCACATACTGTAATTTCACATTGGGTGCAGAGGTTAAATCTGCAGCATTGCAGTTTATGGATCTCACCCTTTGTAATACAGAGGGTGAAATCTGCCACAATACAGCAGAGCCATGGTCAGGCAGGAACTCACAGCACTGTACGTCAATAGGTCACAGGAGCAACTTTCTTGGACCAAACACGCTAGTGTCAGATTATCCTATGGGAGGGTTTCTATGTTCACGTTTTCTTATGCAGTTTTGAAGCCAACAAAAAAAATTTAAAAAAAGGAAAGAAAGAAAGATGACATCTGATTCTGTCTGTACACTTAAGGTCCCATTACATCGGATGACAGAGCAACAGATTATCGAAAAAGAAGCGTTTCTTCCCGACAATCTGCTGCTCGCTGGCGGAGGAGACCGGGTACTCCTCCACTGTATGGGGAGGAGCAGTCCTTAATGCCTTCGCTCTTCCCCATACAGACTCATTGTTTGCCGGCAGCAGATCATGTTTACACAGCACAATCTGCTGCCAGAAAATGACGATTTTTGTGTATGCACAAACGATCCGATTATTTGATGAATGAGCATTTTGCTCATTCATCGGGTAATCGGCAGTACATTTACATCACCAGATAATCGCTCAGAGGAACACTTGTTAGTGATTATCTAAGATTTTTGGCCTGTGTAAAGGGCCTTTAACTCTCCCCTTATAATTCACACCTGATATTGACTTCAAAAACTGTATCAACAAACCTGAATGTGTAAACCTGGACTAAAAGGTCATCATTTAAAGTAATTTTTGTGAGTAATATATTGATAAACTATCCTCAGGGTAGGTAATCAGTATCTAACTGGTGGAGGTCCTACATCTAGCACCCTCACCGATCAGCTGTATGTATAGGCCCCATTGTTACTTTGAGCACAACGACCCCATCTTAGGGCTCTTTCACACTTGCGTTGTTCTGTTCCGGCATAGAGTTCCGTCGTCGGGGCTCTATGCCGGAAGAATCCTGATCAGGATTATCCCAATGCATTCTGAATGGAGATAAATCCTTTCAGGATGCATCAGGATGTCTTCAGTTCCGGAACGGACCGTTTTTTTGCCAGGAGAAAATACCGCGGCATGCTGCGCTTTTTGCTCCGGTCAAAAATTCTGAACACTTGCCGCAAGGCCGGATCCGGAATTAATGCCCATTGAAAGGCATTAATCTGGATCCGGCCTTAAGCTAAACGTCGTTTCGGCGCATTACCAGATCTGACGTTTAGCTTTTTCTGAATGGTTACCATGGCTGCCAGGACGCTAAAGTCCTGGCAGCCATGGTAAAGTGTAGTGGGGAGCGGGGGAGCAGTATACTTACAGTCCGTGCGGCTCCCCGGGCGCTTCAGAGTGACATCAGGGCGCCCCACGCGCATGGATCATGTGTCGCATGGATCACGTCATCCATGCGCATGGGGCGCTCTGACGTCATTCTGGAGCGCCCCGGGAGCCGCACGGACGGTAAGTATACTGCTCCCCTGCTCCCCACTACTACTATGGCAACCAGGACTTTAATAGCATCCTGGGTGCCATAGTAACACTGAACGCATTTTGAAGACGAATCCGTCTTCAAATGCTTTCAGTTCACTTGCGGTGTTACGGATCCAGCGGGCACTTCCGGCAAATGGAGTACACGACGGATCCGGACAACGCAAGTGTGAAAGAGGCCTTAGGCTAGTGAGTTCACATGTCCTATGCTGAATTCTTATCAAGTGAATGGGCCTTAGCTGCAATACCAAGCACAACCACTATACAATGCATGGCACTGTGTTCAGTATCCTGTGAGGAGGCCACTTCAGAGAGCTGATTGGCAAAAGTGCCAGGAGTTGGAATCCCAACCAATCTGATATTGATGACCTACAGTGTCCTTATGAATAGAGCTGAGAAGTTCATAGAACTTTTATTATCCTGGAGTTAGGGCTCATGCACATGACTGTTGTTTCTGTCTGCATCCAATACATTCATTTCAATGGGGCTGCAAAAGATGCAGACAGAACACTGTCTGCTGTCCGCATCCGCATGTCCGTTCCACAGCCTGAAAATAAGATAGAACATGTCCTATTCTTTCTGTTTGGCAGCCCACTCCTTAACAGTGCAGCAGCCCACCCCTTAGCTTTGACCTCCACAGCAGTCCGACCCCTTAACAGTGTTCTCCACTGTGGCCCGTCCCCTTAACACTGACCCTCCCACAGTACCCTGCACATTGGCCTGCCCCCTTAACATTAACCTGCACAGGGTCCCTCCCCTTTAACAGTGACCCCCCACTGCACCTTAATACAAGACCTCCACAGCACCGTGCACCGCACCCCCTTAACAGTGACCTCTGACAGAAAAGAAAAATGGCTGAGTAGTTATGGAAACCTTGTGTAGCTGTGTATGTCAAGACTGAAGGACCTGCAAGTTTCCATTGGATAATAAAGGTATTGTTACTGTGTGAATGGCAGTTAGAATGTGAGGGAAGCTGCGAGCTCCTATCAGCTAATAAATTTTTCAGGAATATTTCAGGAATGGTACGTCCTATAGATCTGAGATCCAGTCTAAAACCTTCCCAGACACCTGGTGTACCTATGTGCCAAATTTGGTACAAATCGGTCCAGTCATTTGGCCGTGCATAAAGAACAGACAGACTAATAAGAGATAAAACCTACTAAACCAAAAGAAAATGTGCCGTAGTTTGGCATTATTTCCATTGTTTTATTGGTTCACATTGGTGTTTTTAACTCTACATTAAATTTTACGGTATCTTTAGTAGCAAGAATAGAAAAGTCTGCAGAGCTATCCTTGCTCTAAGAAATACTGTACCCATAGTGGATCCCTCAGGATTTGTCAGCATGCATTTGCAAACAGATCCAACATAACTGTCAGGACTGTGTTACAAACAGAAGGCATGGTGCTAGTGTGAACAGAGCCTTAGGTATATAAAATACAATTTGGTATTTAAATGAATGTTCATGGCGGTCTAGATAAAGAATGGAGAATTCTGAAAACCCTTGAATCCTCCTTCTTGGCCCAACTGCTCTTACTAGGAATAGCTTTATATTTTGCCATTGTGTTGTATGTTGTCTACATTATGCATCTGCCAGTCAATATATATATTTGACAGTACAGAATTTGCCATTCATAAGTGCAGATTATAATTAAGATCTTATTCCCTCATCTCTGCTGTCTCTTTCTTCACCTTTTCACACACAAAGAAGAAAGGAGCTGTCATCCGTAACACTGATGCCTAAATGGGAGATTACATGAGGTTACATATTCTCGGTGACATCTCTGAACTGTGGCAACTGAAGGCAAATGTCACTTGTCAAACAAGTTTTATATATAGTCTTAAGACCTCCCCGTATAGCTGACCATGAAAAATCTATTAATGAGTATTTTGATTCTTTTATATGTGTTACATAGGTCAAGAGAAATTTAGGAAAATTATAAATTAGAACAGATCGATAGATCTCGATTTGGTTTCAGGTTTTATATGACAGAGGTCCTTGACCTTTTGTACTTTGTAAGCTACAGTCAACATAAAAATGGAGGCAAGATAGATTAAATGAGAAAAAAATAGAAATCCTAACATTTGCAGAAAAATATTTCTGAGTGAGATAGAAGATACTGGTATTATACTGAATCGACTGTTCGGGGGTCAATATTCTTAATATTGATGTTGTATTATAACCATTGCTGATGGTCATTTCTAAGGGCATCTTAGGCTTTCAAGACACTAAGATATAGAAGAAATAGCATGCTATTGCAGTATTTCATACTTTCAGTGCAGTTCTATCGTTTTTCTGTCTGTGAAATGGCTGACCATAATTTAGGATGGGTCTATATTACCATAACATACGGCAAATTGTTTTTTTTTCCTTCAAGTGAGAATGGTTACAACTGATGAGAGACTTTCTGTTGGGACTAAAATCACAAGGAAGCCTGCCAAGTGAATGCACACCCTATGGCTCTGCCAACTTGAGCAGCGCTGAGAAATGATTCCACAAAGGTATTTGGCATTGCGGAGTGCGTGAACAACTCACATATCACCATAAGTATCAATGACCTAATGGATTTTACATGCACTTTTCCTCTGTGTGTGTTTGACATAAGTGAGTTAAAAAGCTTTTAACTGGATGCAGCCTAAGGTCAAGGTGCTGCTGCTTAAATCAATGTTTTGCTGCGTTAAAAATCCTACAAAAGGGATTTGCTTTCTGCAAGGCTCCTCTTTAACTAAAAATCATTTTGCGTTATTGTTTGCCTGTCTTTCATAAAATATCTTGTCCCCCATCCCACCTCAGTAGCCACACCAACTTACTTCTCTGACAATCAACTTACTTCTCTGACAATTTACCATTTATGTATGTGTTCTGACGGAATTCCTCCTGTCATCCCACTAGTTCCACCTCTATGTATAATGTGATGGAAGTGGCTTATCTTAACTGTACATGATAAATGCCATTTGCTAAAGTGAGACAACCCCTTTAAAGAGGACCTGTAACCGCTCTTGATATATCTGTTTTAGTATCTACTTGCATTCCCCTTATTATACACTGGAACTGGGGGTGCATTATATACTGGCACAGGGGGGCACCAAGGCACTGGCACTGGCTGGAGCATTATATACTGGCACTGGAGTCACCAATCACTGGCACTTGGGGGAGCATTATATACAGGCACTGAGAGGGGCACCAAGCACTGGCACTTGGCGGGGGCATTATATACTGGCACTGGGGGAGCATTATATACTGGCACTGGGGGAGCATTATATACAGGCACTGGGAGGGGCACCAATCACTGGCACTGGGGGAGCATTATATACAGGCACTGGGAGGGGCACCAATCACTGGCACTGGAGGGAGCATTATACACAGGCACTGGGGCAGCATTATATACAGGCACTGGGAGGGGCACCAATCACTGGCACTGGAGGTAGCATTATTTAAAGGCACTGGAGGGAGCATTATATACAGGCACTGGGGGATCATTATATACAGGCACTGGGGGGAGCAATATATATTTGCACTGTGGGAGCATTATACACTGGCACTGGGGGGAGAATTACATACTGGCACTGGGGGAGCATTATATACAGGCACTGGGGGAGCATTATATAAAGGCACTGGGAGGGGCACCAATCACTGCCACTGGAGGTAGCATTATATAAAGGCACTGGAGGGAGCATTATATACAGGCACTGGGGGAGCATTATATACAGGCACTGGGGGAGCATTATATACAGGCACTGGGGGAGCATTATATACAGGCACTGGGGGGAGCAATATATACTGGCAATGTGGGAGCATTATATACAGGCACTGGGGGAGCATTATATACAGGCACTGGGGGGAGCAATATATACTGGCAATGTGGGAGCATTATACACTGGCACTGGGGGAGCATTATATACAGGCACTGGGGGGAGCAATATATACTGGCAATGTGGGAGCATTATACACTGGCACTGGGGGGAGAATTACATACTGGCACTGGGGGAGCATTATACACTGGCACTGGGGGGAGAATTACATACTGGCACTGGAGGAGCATTATATACTGGCACTGTGGGGAGCATTGTAAATTGCCAGTGCCCAAAAAAAAGAAGACATGTGGGTGTGTTAGAGGGTGGGCCAGCAGGCCCGTCACATTTATCATTTTCTATGCCGGTTTTTGGTGTAGAAAATAACTTAAATCTACACTAGCAAGGGAGCAGGCGTAGATTTAAGCTTGGTATATGCTGGTGCATTATGCGTTGAAGTTATGTAGAGGCCTGTGCCTCTACATAACCTTGGCAAAACCACCACTAGAGCAGTGGTATTAAGACCGGCGTCTAAATAGCCAGCCTTAATAAATGACCCCAAAAATCCATAAAACTGTGATGGAATTGTGTTTTAGTTTTTTTTTTGTTACCAGCTTCCCACTAAATTGTATGCAAAGGTTAATGGTGCAATTGGAAAGTACAAGTTGACCTGCAAAAAGTGAAGGGAAATATAAAAAAAGTTATGGCCCTGGGAAGGCTGGGAGTAAAAAACAGAAAATGGCCCAGTCCTGAAAGGGTTAACGCCTGTTTATCTATTAATCTGTAGTAACAATTTATTAATGATAAAAGCTTTATTGCTGACATACTTCCACTGAATGTATAATCTAATTGTGATGAAATACTTCAGAGAGGTTGATAGGTGTTGAGTAATATTACCATGTTTTACCGGACTAATGAAGAAACAGTCATGGAACAGTCATGTCCTTCCGACATTACATGAGCGATTGGGATATAATCAGTAGAGAAGAGTTAGAAGATATAAATGAACATGGCTGCTAATGTAACTGACTATTATGACTGATCAGCAGCAATTTATTTTTCTTCACTATAAAGGTTTATGTTCTCACCTCAGATAAGCAACAGAAGAACTTACAATAAAAGTGATGTATTTAAACAAGTATGATCAGATATCCTGTTCATTTAAGGTCACTTTACGGGTCGGGCGGTCATGACAGTGCCATTTCCTAATGTAGATCTCCAAAATAAATGATTTTTACTGTACCTCTGTAGTAATATTCTACACCATTATTCAACTATCCATTTATAAACTGTTACACCAGAAATGAGTGGGAATCTCCTGATGGGATTAGTTAATTATTTGCGATTCCCATCACGTTACATCATTGTTTGTGAGATATGCACTTTTTGGTTTATTATTTGTACTATGAGGACGTTTTTTTTTTAAAAAAGGATAGTGAAATATTGAGAAAAGACACTTATCACTAGAGTTGAGCAAACCTGCCTTTTGGCAGGTTCAAGTTTGGGTTTGAGGTTTAAGTGAATTACATAATGGATTCAGTGGGAACGTAATTCAATGCCGACATGCCGCATAATACAAGTGTATGGCCAGCCCCGAGGGTTCCGTTCTGCTGGCCATACACTTGTATTAGGACGGCATGCAAAACGTATTGCCTCTAAAGGCATTGCGTTTGGCATGCCGGCATTGACTTACGTTATAGATTCAAGAGAATCCCTTGCGTAATTCACTTAAACTTCGAAATCGAACCTCGAACCTGCCAAAAGGCAGGTTCGCTCAACTCTACTCATCACCATAATACTGTAAGGTCACAGTACTGTAATACTGTAAGCTTCTCCCCAACCGTAAGGGGTGAAATTGGAAGAAAGCTGTATTCAGAAAGAAACTTTCTGGATACTGACACTAGACACTGGTGTAAAGTAGAACTGGCTTAGTTGCCCATAGCAATGAATCAGATTCCACCTTTCATTTTAGACAGCTCCTTTGGAAAATGAAAGGAGGAATCTGATTGGTTGCTATGGGCAATTAAGCCTGTTCTACTTTACACCAGTTTGTTAAATGACCCCACAGGTTTCCTAATTCCAGGAATTATCTTTTGTGTATTTACTAAGAAATGCTGCTATTGTTATATATTTAACCCCTTCAACCCCGACCCTGTTTTCACCTTCCTGCCCAGGCCATTTTTCGCAAATCGCCATGTGTCACTTTATGTGGTGATAACTTTAAAACTTTGACTTATCCAGGCCATTCTGAGATAGTTTTTTCGTCGCATATTGTACTTCATGACACTGGTAAAAAAGTCAAAAAAAGTAATTTTTATTTATAAAAAAAATACTAAATTTTGAAAAATTAGCAAATTTCCAAGTTTCAATTTCTCTACTTCTAAAATACATAGTAATACCTACAAAAATAGTTATTACTTTACATTTTCCATATGTCTACTTCATGTTTGGATCATTTTGGGAATGACATTTATTTTTTGGGGATGTTACAAGGCTTAGAAGTTTAGAAGCAAATCTTGAAATTTTTCATACATTTTCAAAAATCCACTTTTCAAGGACCAGTTCAGGTCTGAAGTCACTTTGTGAGGCTTACATAATAGAAACCACCCAAAAATTACCCCATTCTAGAAACTACATTCCTCAAGGTATTCAAAACTGATTTTACAAACTTTCTTAACCCTTTAGGTGTTCCACAAGAATTAATGGAAAATAGAGATACAATTTCAAAATTTCACTTTTTTGGCAGATTTTTCATTTTAATAATTTTTTTCCAGTTACAAAGCAAGGGTTAACAGCCAAACAAAACTCAATATTTATGGCCCTGATTCTGTAGTTTACAGAAACACCCCATATGTGGTCGTAAACCGCTGTACGGGCACACGGCAGGGCGCAGAAGGAAAGGAATGCCATACGGTTTTTGGAAGGCAGATTTTTCTGGACTGGTTTTTTGACACCATGTCCCATTTAAAGCCCCCCTGATGCACAACTACAGTAGAAACTCAAAAAAGTGACCAGATTTTGCAAACTACGGGATAAGGTGCCATTTTTATTGGTACTCTTTTTGGGTACATATGATTTTTTATTGCTCTATATTACGTTTTTTGTGAGGCAAGGTAACAAAAAAAATTGATGTTTTGGCACCGTTGCCTTTTTGATCGCTTGGTGTTGCACTTTTTGTAATGTAAGGTGACAAAAATGACTTTTTTACACTGTTTTTATTTTATTTATTTTTATGGTGTTTATCGGACAGGGTGGATCATGTGATATATTTATAGAGCCGGTCATTACGGACGCGGCGATATCTAATATCTGTGGGTTTTGGGTTTTCTTTCTGTTTTTTATTATAAAATAAGGGGAAAGGGGCGTTTTTTTTCTTTTTTATTTTATTAATTTTATTACTTTATTAATTTTATTAAAAACCCTTTTTTTACTTTACTTTATTTATGACATTTACGGTACTTTTGGAGGTCTGATCCCCTCTGCAATGCATTACAATACATCTGTATTGTAATGCATTGCCTGTTAGTGTATGACACTGAGTCATACACTAACAGGTTGCCCTAGGAGACCCAGCCTGAGGCTGAATCTCCTCGGCACCCGTAGAAGGCAGTTTACGATGCCGTGCAAGGCATTGGGCAGCCTCTGCACGGCATCGGGCTATCTTGTGTCGCATCGGGTCCCCGCCACAGCAGTGCGGGGACTCGATGCGATCGTTCACCTGACACCTCTTCTATGTCGCGGTCAGCGCGGACCGAGGCATAGAAGGGGTTAATCCGCCGGCATCGTTTTTTACAGCGATGCCGGCGGATTCAGCAGTACGTCTGTGATCGCGCGGGCACCGGAGCAGTGCGCGCAATCACTGCAGGGGCCCGGCAGTCAGTGGTAGTCGGGCCCCTGCAGTGATCGCGCGCACCGCTCCGGTGCCCGCGCGATCACTATGACGTACTATTACGTCAAATTGCGGGAACTCAGTGGTTCCCATGACGTAACAGTACTTCAAAGGTCGGGAAGATGTTAATATCAACTTTTTTAGGCTACTATCACATTGGCGTTTTGGCTTTCCGTTTGTGAGATCCGTTCAGGGCTCTCACAAGCGGTCCAAAACGGATCAGTTTTGCCCTAATCCATTCTGAATGGAAAAGGATCCGCTCTGAATGCATCAGTTTGCCTCCGTTCTGTCTCCATTCCGCTCTGGAGGCGGACATCAAACCGCTGCTTGCATTCTGACACACAATGTAAGTCAATGGGGACGGATCCGTTTTCTATTATACAGTCCTCCATTGTCTGAACGGATCTGTCTGTACAGATCCATGACGGATCCGCACCAAACGCGAGTTTGAAAGTAGCCTTAGGCATTTGTATCAGCCATGTCTCTGTGTGTATTATGGGGCTGTACTACGTCTGGAAATCATGTGACATTACTACCTGCCATTGATTTTACAGGGTTCTCTATTTCTTTTGGACTGTGCATGCTTGAAGGGGTTGTCTCACTTCAGTAAATGGCATTTATCCTGTAGAGAAAGTTAATACACACCACTTTCTAATGTATTGTTATTATCCATATTGCTTCCTTTGCTGGCTGGATTCATTTTTCCTTCACATTATACACTGCTCGTTTCCATGGTTACAGACCACACTACAATACATCAGTGGTGGACGTGTTTGCACACTATAGGAAAAAGCACCAGCCTATGTGTGCTCCTATGGTTTCGACCACCAGAGAGGCTGGCACTTTTTCCTATAATGTGCAAGCACGACCACCACTGATGGTTGCAGGGTGGTCTGTAACCATGGAAACGAGCAATGTATAATGTGATGGAAAAATGAATCCAGCCAGCAAAGGAAGCAATATGGATAATAACAATACATTAGTAAGTGCCTTGTATTAACTTCCTCTATATAATAAATGCAACTTACTGAAGTGAAACAACCCCTTTAAATGAAGAACAATGAGCTTGAAATTCGTAAGCGGGTCAGTTATGTCTGGTGTAAAAGTATTTACTGTAAATTAATATTTGGACACATTTTACTACAGAGGTGCAGTAGGACATTTCCTGCACTCTGCCATATTGCATCCAGGTGTTGCCTGTCACTGGTAGTGACACTCCAATGCACTGTGCTTGTCCAAATGACTTATAATGGGTTCAGTAAATTTTCCACTGGAGTTTCATGGTTTTTAACGCAATATTCCTGCAGACTGTGCTCAGAAATGCCAGAACCCATGACAAAAACCATCTGACATTAATTTGAATGGAGACCAAAGGAACCACAGCTCATAAGATTACTATTATATATTGCATACTTTTACTCATTAAAGGGGTTATCCCATGAATAATGTAAAAAAAAATAATATCAGACATCATACAGTAAAATCTCTTTCTAACAAAGCTAACACCAGCTCTGTACCTCACATGGATCCAGAGATCTCCCCATTCATTGCTTTGCTAGATTTATATCCAGCTGGCAGCTCAAGGGGAGGGTCTTTTCTGCTGCAGCTAAGGGGGCGTGTCTCAGCTCTACCTATCACAGCTCAGGAGGCGTGTCCATGCTCTTTCTATCACAGCTCAGGAGGCGTGTCCATGCTCTTTCTATCACAGCTCAGGAGGCGTGTCCATGCTCTCTCTATCACAGCTCAGGAGGCGTGTCCATGCTCTTCTATCACAGCTCAGGAGGCGTGTCCATGCTCTCCCTATCACAGCTCAGAAGGCAGTTCAACGATGAAACTGAGCATTTGCGGCCTTCTTAATGACCAGGTCAAAGAAATAAGATATTGAGTGGCACAGATACAGTTTACTGAATAACTTAGTAGCTACAAAACATTTTTAATTACATGCAATTACAAAAGTATTCAAATCCAGGTGCTGGTTTGAAAACCTGTAGAATATTTTTCGTTGGACAACCCCTTTAATGATATGCTCTTTTTACATCAATGATCTAATTGATATTTCTCCTTCTGTCTGTAAAGAAGTAGTTTTTCTAATACTGGTTATCGATGTTTGTACTGTGAAAACACCATCAGCATCAGTCTGCATCTGTAAAACACACTGTTTTGCGCACAATTTAATTAATCTCTTTTGGCTATAGATGTAGCACGGTGGCCATATCTGTTGAAATACTGCTCATAAAACCTTATTTATTTTAATTAAGGGGATATACTATGGATATTCTGTTCACTTACTGTGCATTGTTCATTCATAGTGGACTAACTACCATCTGTCTGTTGCGTCTAATGAATAGACAGGCTTTGTGGTAATTAGGCAGACTGCTATTGTGTTCTGGAGTGCTTCAGATGAAGCTGAGTTTGATTATTGGACAGTACTATTGATGCTCATTTGGTTATTCGTCAAGAACTAATCCACCCTTATTGACTAATTTAACACCTGGGTCCATTTAGTTAGTTACATTTATTTTTAAAGGTGTACTAGCCCCAAAATAAGATGGCTCTTTCATAGCTAGTCTGGAGAGAATTAAGAGATGAAGAAATGAGCTTGCATTCATATTTGCCCTCAGTTCTTTTTTTGCCAGGTCAATCTTCATACTTTTAACCAACAGAAGTGAAACCTAAATTTTAAAATAAGCCTTATACCACCATGCCAATATATTTTCTGAAAGTAGACATCTGGCACATCACAATCATGGCCGCCTTCATGCAATTTTGCACCAAACGTAACAAAAACCCTTTTGTTGAAAATAATCCCCAATAAATAAGGTATATAATTTATATAGTCCAGTCACTGCAATTTCGGACAATTCCCAAACTAGAGGACTACACCTCGCTTGTTGCCAGGATTCAAATTGGTTGATGGTCTGCCCTGTGCCAAGTCGGCTGGCCTTAAGATGGATTTACATGCACTGAGGAGCAGTCAATTGTCGGGAAGGAATTGTTCCTTACCGACAGTCGGCTGCCCGTTTACTGAGGGTGAAGCACTGTTTAGACAGCATGATCTGCTGCCCAGAAACAGTAATTGATGTGCCTGTATGAACGACAGGATCACCCGATGAACGAGCATTTTGATTGGGTGATTGCCAGCACCTTTCCCAGATTGTCATCGGGATTGTTATCAGAAACATTCATTCCTGATAATCTGCATCTCTAAATCCACCTTAAGAATCAAAGACACAGGCGGCTTGCTGTGTAATGAATTTTCTCCCATGCATAGCCTGTTGAACTTTTTTATTAACTATATCCTGGGGAGGGTCTACCAAAAAATACAGAATTTTTGCAGAATGGAACAGCTGGCTACTAATAGAACAGTCCTTTCCTTGTCCGTAATGCGGACAGTAATAGGACATGTTCTATTTTTTTTTGTGAAACGCACATACGGAAACGTTATGCAACCGGAGTAACTTCCGTTTTTTTTTTTTGCGGACCCATTGAAATGAATGGTTGCACATACCGTCTAAAAAATAAATAAAAGGACACTTAAAGAAAATACATTTGTGTGCATGAGCCTTTATTATTATTATACTGCTGACATCATCAGTTCTGTAAAAATCATGCTTTTCATGACTCATAAGTGGATGTTAGCAGACAAACAGACATTTAAGCATAAAGACTTAAAATGGAGAATACTTAACAATTATTACAATTAGCACAATTCATGTTGATTAACTACTTAATTTCTTTCACACTCCCTGATTGGCACAGGAGTTATAACTTAAAGAAAGTTTCCTGTTTCACCCTCTCTGGTGTCACTGGAAGACTGTAGAGGAGAAGAGTAATAACAGGCTGAGGGCTTTCTTCCTTCATTTACAGACTCACACAACCAAGAAATAAGGCTTCTTTCACACTAGCATTTCTGTTATTGATAATACAGCCGTCTGCATCTGTTATGAACAGATCCGGTTGTATTATCTTTAACATAGCCAAGACAGATCCGTCATGAACTCCATTGCAATTCAATGGGGGACGGATCCGTTTTCTATTGTGTCAGAGACAACTGATCCGTCCCCATTGACTTGCATTGTGGGTCATGACGGATCAATTTTGCTCCGCATATCATGGCGAAAAGAAAACCGCAGCAACGCAACTAAACAGAATGCATTCCATTTTGGACCACTCTGTTCTGTTCAGTTACGTTTTGTCCTCATTGATAATGAATGGGGTCAAAACTGAAGGATCTCAATACCGGAAAATAGAATCCCTAGTGTGAAAGTAGCCTAAAAGTTTTCATGCTGCTCCCAGAATATTACACCTAGAATATTAAGCCAGGTGTCACTTGAAAGCTAAGATTCTGGGACTTTAAAAGGGTTCTCCGGGAATTAAGAAAATTTAAATACCTAAATATTACTTTATTATAAATATATTGTTAAATACCTTTCATTATTTATAATGGCTCTTTTTGTCTGGGGAGCAATCATCAGGGGAAACAAAATGGCTGCTGTCCCATCAGTTTACACAGAGCCTGTCATTCACACATGAGGGCAAGTTACTTCACAACAATGAGGTAAAGAGCTGACTCAACTCCCTCTCTTACATGTCAGGGATTATGGTCCTGAATACAGATGATAAGAACTTTGAATCTCTGGTTCATGAGGAGACATGAAGTATAGAGGGGACAGACAGGACAGACTGTGGTAATGGAGACTGTAAACAAGTGCTGCTGCTTATTAGCCACACCCCATCCTCATCTCATGTCGCCTCATCATCTCCATTCCCGAAGAGATTCACCTGTATTCAGGATCATGATTCCTGACAAGCAGAGCAGAGAGGAGGATGAGGCAGCCCTATGGCTCATTGTGGTGAAGTAACTTGTACTCCTGTGTGATTAGGACAGGTTTTGTGTGTACTGATAGGACGGCAGCCATTTTATTTCTCCTAATGATTGCTCCCTAGACAAAACAAGTAATGAATGGTATTTGTGAATATATTTATTATAAAATATTATTTGAAGTTTTTTTTTATTCCTGGAGAACTCCTTTAAGGTGTTATACATATATTAAAGGTCCTTTTACAGCGACAATTTAGCAGATGATTTTTGGGAAGAAAGCATTCTTTCCCAACAATCGCGTACTTGTCAGTGAAGGAGACAGCTACATTTACATGCAGCGTTCTCCTCCACAGTATAGGGAGGCATGATCACTAATGCCATCTCTCATCCCCATGCAGAATCATTGTTTGCTGGAATCAGAGTGTATCTTAGACGCTACTATCTGCTGCCAGGAAACTAAGATTTAGGTGACCACAAAAACGATCGTCTTCGGTGGCACTTTTACACTGCCAGATAATTGTTAATGAGCATTCGAATTAATGCTTGTTAGCAATTATCTGACCGATTCTCAGCCTGTGTAAAGCGACCTTAACACTTGAAAGGAATGAGGGGAAAAAAATTACATGTCAGTTTGCAGTGACATTAACAAACTTGTAGAAATTCTTGAGAGAAACAGGACTGACAACAATGTTTCCTTGGCTTAAAAGGAATGGGTCATCAGAAAATAACCTATTGTTTAAATTGCATTTTATGTTAAACATACTTTTGTAGAATTTTATTTTTATGTCACTATATATATATACACTCACCTAAAGAATTATTAGGAACACCTGTTCTATTTCTCATTAATGCAATTATCTAGTCAACCAATCACATGGCAGTTGCTTCAATGCATTTAGGGGTGTGGTCCTGGTCAAGACAATCTCCTGAACTCCAAACTGAATGTCAGAATGGGAAAGAAAGGTGATTTAAGCAATTTTGAGCGTGGCATGGTTGTTGGTGCCAGACGGACCGGTCTGAGTATTTCACAATCTGCTCAGTTACTGGGATTTTCACGCACAACCATTTCTAGGGTTTACAAAGAATGGTGTAAAAAGGGAAAAACATCCAGTATGCGGCAGTCCTGTGGGCAAAAATGCCTTGTGGATGCTGAAGGTCAGAGGAGAATGGGCCGACTGATTCAAGCTGATAGAAGAGCAACGTTGACTGAAATAACCACTCGTTACAACCGAGGTATGCAGCAAAGCATTTGTGAAGCCACAACACGTACAACCTTGAGGCGGATGGGCTACAACAGCAGAAGACCCCACCGGGTACCACTCATCTCCACTACAAATAGGAAAAAGAGGCTACAATTTGCACATGCTCACCAAAATTGGACTGTTGAAAAATGTTGCCTGGTCTGATGAGTCTCGATTTCTGTTGAGACATTCAAATGGTAGAGTCCGAATTTGGCGTAAACAGAATGAGAACATGTATCCATCATCTGATGGCTACTTCCAGCAGGATAATGCACCATGTCACAAAGCTCGAATCATTTCAAATTGGTTTCTTGAACATGACAATGAGTTCACTGTACTAAAATGGCAACCACAGTCACCAGATCTCAACCCAATAGAGCATCTTTGGGATGTGGTGGAACGGGAGCTTCGTGCCCTGGATGTGCATCCCTCAAATCTCCATCAACTGCAAGATGCTATCCTATCAATATGGGCCAACATTTCTAAAGAATGCTATCAGCACCTTGTTGAATCAATGCCACGTAGAATTAAGGCAGTTCTGAAGGCAAAAGGGGGTCCAACACCGTATTAGTATGGTGTTCCTAATAATTCTTTAGGTGAGTGTATATATATAAAAATAAATAAAACTGTAATTCTGAAATTTTAACAGTGGCCACTAGATCTGTTCAAGTAACTTTTCTGTAGCTGTTATGATTATCACCAAAAGGAAGAATTGCAATGACAAGTAGTCTTGAGCGAATCGAGCTTCGGTTCATCGATCTGAAGTGGATTTGTTCAAAAAGTTAAATTTTAATGCTGTCTCCATACATCATTAAAATATATTAAAAACAAAAAAAGTTATGGCTTTGGGAAGGTTAGGAGTAAAACAAATGAAAAAAAATAATAATGCCCCAGTTATTAAGGGGTTAATTCCAACAGTGAAGAGAGGATTCTATCTTCCAGTTAAACATGAAAATGAAGAGAACATTGTTTTGACACCGTAAGTCTTATTACTTTCATGTGTCCTCCATATACCTCGACATAAGACTCAGACTCAGTATGAATAGAGTCTAAGTAAGATTCTGACTATAGGAAAGAGAGAAAGCAAAAGCCAAAGCTCTGCGTTCCAAGCGAGGAATAGCAGTCTCATAGCCATATGAAAATGACTGTAGTAGAAAATGTATCCACTGAAGGGCAGAATTCTAGTCCCAGGACAACATCCATGCTGATATTGAAGATTATTGATGATATCTGCTGGTTATAGGAGCCACTGAGATGAGCATCCTACATCCTCCAGCAAAATGCTTGTTCATTGGATGAAATAATCTTTTGTGCAGACACCTCAATCTTGGTTTCTGGGCTAATCGTATATTAGATAAAACTGAAAGGGATCTGTTACTTTCAAAGTTGAATAAGGCAGTGGGGGAGTTTTATCAAAAGTGGTGCAATGGAAAGTTGGCTTTCATTTTACATTTCAGAGCTCCTTTGGAAAATGAATAGCGGAATCTGATGCTATGGGCAACTGAGCTTTGCAGTTTTCCTCTACTCCAGTTTTTATAAGTCTCACCTTGAAAGTTTCTAGTATTTCAGAAGACAAATATCTAAAATGTTGTACATTAAGATACATAATGATTCACTGCATTACAAATACAGAATGAGGAGGATTATGAGCAAGATATAGCAGTCAACAAATACTGTCAAAGTAAATTGTGCTGGTAATGATTTCTGTGGACGAGTAGAAGTCTCACGGCTCCTTCTTGGGACGGAAAACATGGCAAGATTTTTGGCATAGGGAAAGATTTACCAGTATTCCACTGTGGATCAAAGGGAATGGGGGTCTCAGAGTGTTCAGTCTAGTTGATTGTTTAGTTGACTAGTTGAACATCTGCAGGGAATACAACACACCCTGACAAATGTCTAGTTTGAGTTTTTATGGAAAGGAATCATACTGTCATAGGATAATAAGGTAGCAGGACGAATTTCAGAGCTTAGGAAGCATGAGCAAAGAGTACTTACTCTCCACCCAATGGACATTAATCAAGCACTTGAAGAGTCAGAAAATCAGCATTCAGTAATATTACAAGATACTCTTTAAAACATTTCCACATCTTTGTAGATAAATTAGGTTTTCATATAAATTTAGATTCCATGCTAGCTGAATTGAATGATGTCATTAAAGCAAAATGAGGACATATTTTACAAGTTCACCCTCTATTTTAGCCCCTATTGGGCTTTCCTTCAGGTCATACTATACATTTGAATAACCCAAAGCGGTATTCAAATGTATGCCACGATGAGTACATTCACTTCAATGAGGCAGACGGAGTTCAAAAATTTCCTCTTTAATCTCTGTTTGTCATGCTTTCCGGTCTGTTCTGGCTTTTTGTGCTGAACATAAACATGTGCTGAGCATAGTCTACCAAGCTATTCTGTCTGGTTAAAAACCAGAAAGAAATGGTGTCCTTTGAATACCGTCTGCCTCGTTAAAGTGCTAAGTCATAAAGGGAGCAGCAAGTCAAAAAGCCAATATAAAATATAATTATAAAAATAGGGTAACGACTGTAACGAATGTGCCCAAATGAAGCACCATCACACAAAAATTGTGATTTAACCAATGAACAGCAATGTTTCAGTCCCTCTATGGGACCGTATAACTTAAGAATGGTTCCATAGAGGGACTGTTGCTGTCTGCTGAATGAATACATCAGTTTTTAGAAGTTTTTTAGAGTGCTGCTTCATTAAGTGAATGTACTCACAGTATATGAGAATAACGCTTTCAGGCATTCAAACATACATCCATTATGGAAAGCCCAGTGGGTACTATAATGCATTGTGAACCCAGCATAACAGATCCATATGTTCATGAACATATTTCATAGATTTTATTGTATTATTTCCTACTTTTAAATAACGTTAACCCCCACCTCTTTTGAATTCATTTGAGGATGACAGAAATTATATTTACATCTAAATTAGATGCTCGGCACTTTCAGCTCCGTTTTATGTTTAGTTATTCCATTCATCCACAAATCCAGATCAAGTTTGTTTTTGAAGTATGATAATTCATGCCCTATGTTGAATTTTTGATGTATTAATTGATAATCTCATGTTCAAAAATGTGTCTGAACTTTAGTGTTAAGACAGATGACATACAACTATTTTTGTGACTTACTGACATTAAGCATTGTAAAAACCAAACTAAAGCTGTCAATAAAATCAATATGGTTGACATTCAATGTGATGTGTTAATTCAGCGATTAAGTATTTCTTCCTAAAACAGAGAAGGAATCACCACAGAAAATATGGTGGAGATTTATGAAGCTAAAGGGACCAGAATTCTGGTTTAAATGGGTTGTCCCATCAGGGAACCAGAAGCAGGCCCTACAACTATTTGATATATATGACATTTCCTGTGTATATGCAATAAAAATCCAGATTGTAATTACTCTTTAATATGTGCCAAAAAATGGTGTCAATACTTTTTGTGCCTTAATCAACAAGGAGTGTGGCTTGACAGGATGGGCCTTTTGCAGGGAATGGATGTGGCTTAGCAAGATAGTCGACATGTGGCAAAATTGCAATTAAATTTTGGCACAAATAAATGAATTAATAGGTGGTGTGAAATGTTAATTTATTATCCAGAAGAACCACTTTGATAAATCTGGTACATTCTTAGATTTACACTGTCTAAATATTAGTATTAGTAAATGTGTCTAGTTATCAAGCTATATGTAAAAACTTATGTTTCCACCATTACAGCTTGCAAAGGAACTGTCATCCAACTTTCCCACCATATGAAGCCTGTAGATTAACACCATAACAGCCACCAGGCTGCAGGAGTTCCTCATATCCGACATAGCCAGAAAGGGTTGGAGATCCAGGCCCCATTGACTATAATGGGACCCAGTAGAGATCTAGTATGTTTTGGGCAGAAAAAAATGGTACTTGTAGGAGTTTTTGTCCACCTGAATGCTGGCACTAATGCCGGAAACAGGCCAGATCACCGCTGGGTTCCATTATAGTCAATTGCTCCATTGGGGAAATGCAGTATCAGGCTATGTTCTTCTGCCAGAACAGCTTGCCGGAAGATTCTAACGCTAGTGTGAAACTATCCTAAAGCTCCTGCAATCTAGCAGGAGCAGGCTGAGTCTGGGTGTCTTTGGTATCATGCCAATAGCAATGCAGTTCATAACATAGCTATCACAACTAAAGCAATATCTAGTACTAGTGTATACACTCACCTAAAGAATTATTAGGAACACCATACTAATACGGTGTTGGACCCCCTTTTGACTTCAGAACTGCCTTAATTCTACGTGGCATTGATTCAACAAGGTGCTGATAGCATTCTTTAGAAATGTTGGCCCATATTGATAGGATAGCATCTTGCAGTTGATAGAGATTTGAGGGATGCACATCCAGGGCACGAAGCTCCCGTTCCACCACATCCCAAAGATGCTCTATTGGGTTGAGATCTGGTGACTGTGGTTGCCATTTTAGTACAGTGAACTCATTGTCATGTTCAAGAAACCAATTTGAAATGATTCGAGCTTTGTGACATGGTGCATTATCCTGCTGGAAGTAGCCATCAGAGGATGGATACATGTTCTCATTCTGTTTACGCCAAATTCGGACTCTACCATTTGAATGTCTCAACAGAAATCGAGACTACTTCAGACCAGGCAACATTTTTCCAGTCTTCAACAGTCCAATTTTGGTGAGCTCATGCAAATTGTAGCCTCTTTTTCCTATTTGTAGTGGAGATGAGTGGTGGGGTCTTCTGCTGTTGTAGCCCATCCGTCTCAAGGTTGTGCGTGTTGTGGATTCACAAATGCTTTGTTGCATACCTCGGTTGTAACGAGTGGTTATTTCAGTCAACGTTGCTCTTCTATCAGCTTGAATCAGTCGTCCCATTCTCCTTTGACCTCTAGCATCCACAAGGCATTTTTGCCCACAGGACTGCCGCATACTGGATGTTTTTTCCTTTTCACACCATTCTTTGTAAACCCTAGAAATGGTTGTGCGTGAAAATCCCAGTAACTGAGCAGATTGTGAAATACTCATATCGGCCCGTCTGGCACCAACAACCATGCCACGCTCAAAATTGCTTAAATCACCTTTCTTTCCCATTCTGACATTCAGTTTGGAGTTCAGGAGATTGTCTTGACCAGGACCACACCCTTAAATGCATTGAAGCAACTGCCATGTGATTGGTTGACTAGATAATTGCATTAATGAGAAATAGAACAGGTGTTCCTAATAATTCTTTAGGTGAGTGTATATATATATATATATATATATATATATAAGGGATAAGTTAATCGACTTCGGATGAAACATCTGAAGTCGATTCGCATGAAACTTTGTTCTAATACTGTACAGTGCAGGAGCTCCGCAGAGTATTAGAATGTATTGGCTCAGATGAGCCGAAGTTATTGTTTCGCGAAGTCTAACTTCATAAATTTATTTGTACTGTAAAATCATTTCCCGAGCTCCTGCTCTGTACAGTATTAGAACGAAGTTTTATGCGAATTGACTTTGGATGTTTCATCTGAAGTCGATTCGCTTATCCCTTTATATGTGTTGACTGACATGGCAATTATCAGGAATGAACCATTACTCAAAGGACATCTGTCAGCAGATTTGTACCTATGAAACTGGCTGACCTGTTACATGTGCACTTTGCAGCTGAAGACATCTGTGTTGGTCCCATGTTCATATGTGCCCGCATTGCTGAGAAAAATGATGTTTTGATATATGCAAATAAGCCTCTCGGAGCAACGGTGGCGTTGTTGTTACACCAAGAAGCTCTGCTCTCTCCTCTCCACTTTGATTGACAGGACTAGGCAGTGTAAATGTGATTATGCCTGCTGACCCTGTCAATCAAAGTGCAGAGGGTGCGGCAGTTGCAGAGAGTGCTGAGCCTCTAGGTGTAATGACAACGCCCCTATTGCTCGTAGAACATTTTTTTTATCAGTGTGGACACATATGAACATGAGACCAACACAGATGCCTTCAGCTGCCAAGTGCACATGTAACAGGTAAGCCAGTTTCATAGATACAAATTTGCTGACAGATGCCCTTAAAGCAGCGGGGGAGAAATGCGTTTACATTTGCCGGCAGAAGATTTATATTTTCACGGGGCCGTCTGCTGCCGGCAAGCAGTCATTTTTGGAGCAGCATTGAAGATGCAATCACCTGACAAATGAGAATGTTCTTGTTCATCCGGTGATCGGCAGATTTACACAGTGCAGTTATTGAGTACGAGCATTTCTGTGTGAAAGGCCTAGATGAACCCCAATTCCATGTAACTGTAGAAGATTGGTGCGTTCTTTAATTATTATGTTCAAACTATTACTCTGAATTATCATTGTTCCAGTAACCTCGTGTCTAACATAACTACCTTTCACTTCCCTGTAACTTTATAGATATAAACTGCTATTTTCAAACTCCAATTACTAGATGTTATTACTACATCTACAAGAAGAGGTACTAAGATCAAAAGACTAATTAGTTACTTCCCATGCAATGAAAAAATCATATACAACATGTGAAACTGTCAAATATAATAAAGATAGGATTTGTCTTACTGCATTGCTTCCCTCTAGTGGAATTTTTTTCACAGTAGGGAAATATATACCGGTATATATTTTTTTAAATGCACAACTGTATTTCTAACATTGATACTTCATTATTATGACTGCTGTACTTGTCAAATCATTAACCCCTTCTACCCCAAGCCAGTTTTCACCTTTCTGCCTAGGCCGTTTTTTTGCAAATCTGACATCTGTCACTTTATGTGGTAATAACTTTGGAACACTTTTACTTATCCAGGCCATTCTGACATTCTTTTCTCATGACACATTGTACAGGGTGGGCCATTTATATGGATACACCTTAATAAAATGGGAATGGTTGGTGATATTAACTTCCTGTTTGTGGCACATTAGTATATGTGAGGGGGGGAAACTTTTCAAGATGGGTGGTGACCATGGTGGCCATTTTGAAGTTGGCCATTTTGAATCAAACTTTTGTTTTTTCAATAGGAAGAGGGTCATGTGATACATCAAACTTATTGGGAATTTCACAAGAAAAACAATGGTGTGCTTGGTTTTAACGTAACTTTATTCTTTCATCAGTTATTTACAAGTTTATGACCACTTATAAAATGTGTTCAATGTGCTGCCCATTGTGTTGGATTGTCAATGCAACCCTCTTCTCCCACTCTTCACACACTGATAGCAACACCGCAGGAGAAATGCTAGCACAGGCTTCCAGTATCCGTAGTTTCAGGTGCTGCACATCTTGTATCTTCACAGCATAGACAATTGCCTTCAGATGACCCCAAAGATAAAAGTCTAAGGGGGTCAGATCCGAGCATTCCTAGATGAACAGTTTCCTGGAAAGTGGATTGGTCATCGTGGCCAGTTGAATGGCCCCCAAGGTCTCCCGATCTGACCCCCTTAGACTTTTATCTTTGGGGTCATCTAAAGGCAATTTTCTATGCTGTGAAGATACGAGATGTGCAGCACCTGAAACTACGGATACTGGAGGCCTGTGCTAGCATTTCTCCTGTGGTGTTGCTATCAGTGTGTGAAGAGTGGGAGGAGAGGGTTGCATTGACAATCCAACACAATGGGCAGCACATTGAACACATTTTATAAGTGGTCATAAACTTGTAAATAACTGATGAAAGAATAAAGTTACGTTAAAACCAAGCACACCATTGTTTTTCTTGTGAAATTCCCAATAAGTTTGATGTGTCACATGACCCTCTTCCTATTGAAAAAACAAAAGTTGGATTCAAAATGGCCGACTTCAAAATGGCCGCCATGGTCACCACCCATCTTGAAAAGTTTCCCCCCTCACATATACTAATGTGCCACAAACAGGAAGTTAATATCACCAACCATTCCCATTTTATTAAGGTGTATCCATATAAATGGCCCACCCTGTACTTCATGACAGTGGTAAATTTGAGTCAATATATTTCACCTTTATTTATAAAATAATCCAAAATGTACCAACAATTTGGAAAAATTTGCAATTTTAAAAATTTCTGTTTCTCAGCTTTTAAAACAAATAGTGATACCTCAAAATAGTTATTACTTAACATTTTGAAAATGTAATTTTTCATATTTTTTTTTGGGAAGTTAGAAGGCTTATAATTTCAGAAGCAATTCTTCAAAACATTTTTAAGAACATTTCCAAAACCCACTTTTTAAGGACCAGTCACTTTGTGGGGCTTACTTAACAGAATCCACCCATAGATGACCCCATTTTAGAAACTACCCCCCTTATTCAATACTGATTTTTTTGTTAACCCTTTATGTGTTCTTCAAGAATTAAAGGAAAATGGAGATGAAATTTCAAAATTTAACTTTTTGGGCAGATTTTCCATTTTAATAAAAAAAATTCTGTAACAGCTAGGGTTAACAGCCAAACAAAATGTTAAATCTATTACCCTGATTCAGTTTACAGAAACACACCACATGTTGTGGTAAACTGCTGTATGGGCACGCAGCAGGGCGCAGAAAGAAAAGGAATGCCGTATGGTTTTTAGAGGGCAGATTTTGCTCGACTGGCTTTTAGGTACCATGTCACATTTGATGACCCCTTGATGCACCCCTACAGTAGAAACTCCCAAAAAGTGACCCCATTTTGGAAACTATGGAATAAGGTGACAGTTTTGTTGGTACTATTTTGGGGTACATATGGTTTTTGATCACACTATATTACGCTTTTTTGTGAGGCAAGCTAACCTAAAAATGACTGTTATGGCAGTTTTATTTTTTGTTTATTTTACAGTGTTCACCTGACAGGTTAGATCTTGTGCTATTTTTATAGAGCAAGTTGTTATGGATGCAACAATACCAAATATGACTACTTTTGTTTTTTGTTTCAGCTATACATAATAAACATTTTTGAAACAAAATCATGTTTTTGTTTCTCCATTTTCTGAAAGCCATATATTTAAAATTTTTCTGTCACTTGTCTTATGCAGGGGCTCGTTTTTTGCGGGAAGAGTTGATGTTTTTAATAGTACAATTTTTGGGCGCATATGACTTTTTGATCACTCAACATTACACTTTATGGGGTAAGGTGACAAAAGTTTTTATTTTATTTTTATAATGGCATTCACCTTAGGGGGTAGATTATGTGATCATTTTATAGAGCAGGGTTTTTCCGGTATTTTCACATAGAAACTTACCCTGGTCTGCATGTGAGTTAGTCCCCTACTAGCATAGTTGTTTTAACCTCTTTTTTCCCCTACAATCATGTGAATTCCTCCAATTTTAATGTGATTATGTTTTAATTGAATTTAACAAAGGAAACATTTTTTCAGTGTACTCATTTTGATATGTGCTATAACACCTTTATTGTAGGGTTAGATTAATTTTTGGGTGTGCTTGATAATAGGTATGGTTGAGATAGGATTTATTAACAAAATAATATAATGCAGAAACACATATGGCTGGTGCAAGTTCATTTGCATATTTTTTCCCATGCAGCATTGCCTCAAAAATTAGTCTCCATACACCGCTGTGCCTCTTTAATAAGAATCACTATCCTCTTGATCTGTATCATAGACTCAGAAAAAGCTGTGATATTTTCCACAGTACTAGCCAGTAATATACAGTGTATTCTTTTTTGTTCTAAATCAGAGAATTCATCTTCTGTCTGCTCCCCAGGACCTTACCAGAAGAGTAATAGGGGTCATTGACCCTAAAAATTATTGTTTTGCCTTTGTAGGCCTGATGTATATAAAAAAAATAGAAATAAAACTTGTCCAATTTTAAGATATCCTTAATCTATAACATTCTCAACTGCAAATCTTTCCATTAGGCTAAATTAAAATATCATAATTGATTTCTTCACCCAAACTGAAGATGACACATTTTGTATATACCTGGTTTTAGTGTGCATCTTGAAGACCAAATTACTCCTTTTCAACTTTCTCATCAAATATCCAATAATACAGGTTAAAGTTAAATTCTGCAAGAAAAAGAAACAATTTCTTTTTTGCCTGAGCTAAACTAGATCTGTGACCCCAACACCTTAGGTTGGCCATACATATTAGACCGTTGACAGCCAAATGATGGGGGTAGTGTCTGCAGGCAAACGCACTCACCTTACGTTGCAAAATGTCCTTTTTATTTCAGCAGAGGGGAGGGATACAAAACATGATACAATCGCAGGTTACATGGCGACGGCCGTTTCGCTTTGTCCACGTTTCATCTGGCCACGTTTGACTGACTCTCAAGGAGTGCGCCCAGTAGTACCACAGGTGCTGACTAAATGCACTAATTGTGGTGTCTGCATCATGGAGTGGGAGTAACCACACCCTGGTGTGTCAGCCAAACAGAAACATAGTAACACATATAATTAAAACCAATAATCAGAGCAGTCATATTTATGGATATCACAGAAAAATCATATTTATGAATGTCACAGAAAAACACTCATGTTCAGTTTCTCATTTAAACCTAAGGGGCCAGTGGCTGCGGAGCGTATGATCCAGCATCCTTCTCTTTCAATAGATCCCGTCCCCTGTCACCCCCTCTGGGAGCAAGAGGTACGGTTTCAAGTCCAGCAAACCTGAGGACAGATACATCGCCATTATCTGCAGATCTAATATGATCAATTAACCGGGGGACCCCTTTACTCGTCTCAATTGAATGGATATGTTCCAGGATACATTCAAATAAACTGCGCACTGTTTTACCAATGTAGAACATACCACATCTGCACCATAAAATGTAAACTACAAATTTTGTTTTTCAAGTGATCAAAGTATTTACTCTATGAAAAATGCCTGCAAAATTCACTGTGGACCACTGAGGGTTAAAGCGGCACATAGAACAATTACCGCAGCGTTTGTTGCCCTTCGGTTGCCATGCGTCCAGCCAAGTCTTATTTCTCCAATCTTGAAAGTGGCTGCGGACCAATTTATCGCGTAACGTATGGCAGCGTCTAAAGGCGACAAGGGGGCGGAAATCCTTAAAATAGGAACTTGTATCGTTGGCAATGATACTCCAGTTATCTTTAATAACCTTTTTAATAACATCAGCCATTGGGCTATACCTAAAAGAAAAAACAAAAAGGTTTTTTTCCCGGATTTTTCATGATTCCTGAATGGAATCTGATTTATAAAAGTTATCACGTCCTAATAGAGTGGCCTTGGTCAAAGCCTCGTCCAGGAGCCTGGGGGGTGGTAACCCCTTGCTCTCAAGCGAGATCTTAACTCCCCTGTCTGGCGATTGTAACTGTCCTCAGATTTGTTGATGCGTGTCAAACGTCTGAATTGGCCGTAAGGAACGGCACTCTTCACTGATTCAGGATGGTAACTCTGATAGTGTAGAAGGGAGTTAGTCGCTGTCGGCTTTCTATAGTCCTCAGTCACAAGCTTCCCATCTCTCACCTTTATCAATACATCCAAAAATTCAAGGCGATCGCCTCCATAGTTATAGGTGAAACGGATATTCATATCATTAACATGATTTAGATATTGCACAAAATCTTTAAACATAGCTTCAGTACCAGTCCGAATTATGAGAATGTCATCGATAAATCGTAAAAATGTTTGTATATATGCTACATATGGATTGGAGACCGAATAGATAAATTTATCTTCTAAGTGTGCAAGGTATAAATTTGCAAAGGTACACGCGACGGGAGTACCCATCGCGGTACCGACGCATTGTCTGAACCAAACATTCCCAAACAAGAAGGCATTATTGCTCAGTATCAGTCTTAGGCCATCTACAATGAAATCTCTGAAGACCTTGCTTTTGTCTGTATTTAAGAGAATTTCTGATATGGCCTGGATACCCTTTTCTTGGGGGATGCGCGTATACAGACTCTCTACATCCAGGGACACCAGGTGATACTCCTCCTGCCACTGGATCAATGCCAGTGACTGGAGGAGATCAGTGGTGTCTCTAGCATATATACTATAAATCTAGAAGTTAGTTTCATCATACATTTGGATTATCTTTATTACAATTACTTACTACTGATATACTGTAGTTCATATATATGGAGGTAATAGAGTCTAAAGCAAGCCATATACTGTGCATTAGACACATGTAGTTTGAGCCAGACTCTCCCCAGTGGCAGTTGGATTTCACCAGCCAATAATTTTCTTCTCTGGAAGATAAGCTGCTGCCAGAGAAATCTGGTAGTGGCTTTCTCCCCTCTCCCCTTTCTGATCTGAGCGACCTTTGTATGGGAATCTAGAGACATAGCTGTCAGCCAAGTGATCAATGTCTCATATGTATGGCTAACCTTAGTTGTGGCTACTTGGAAGTTTTACTTAAAGGCTTTCTCTCACCTTGATAACCCCTTTTCCTGTTTCAGAAGCTCCCATTAATCAGCATTTATTGCTTGGGAAAATTGTATCCAGCAGTGGCCACTATAGTGGAGCTCTAGTAAATATTCTCTGCATACAAATGAAAAGTAATTCATGGAGAGCTGGGTCCAGAGCAGCTCTTTGTTAATGGTTCTCTCCTCTGACCTATAGAGAGAGGTCTCTAGCAGGGTATCCCCGCTTATTATGCTCTTATTGGACACATAGAAAGGTTTTAAAGTGCATGATCAACCCTATTAAAGAAGCTGCTTCCAAAGCTAATCTGTTACACTGTGCAAGTGCCAAGTCACTGAGCACACGTTTAACGGACTTGAAGCTTCACAGGGCCACATTGTTCAATAGCTCTACTGCTGTACATATATGTCAATCAAATGGAAAGGGGACATGCACAGAGCACAGGGGCATTATGTAAGTTGTGCACAAAGGACTCAGGCCAACCCTTTTGTGCTCAAAATTGTTTCTTGGCATAAATATTAAAACAAATAAATTTCTGCTGCAGTTTAACCTACAGAAAAAAAAAAGGCATCATTTTACTCAGCATGATCAACCCTACCAGGCAATATGCCTGGTTTATTAGCATGGATCATGCTGACAGATGCTTTTTAAGATTATGTTTGGAGCTGTGATATGAAATAGAAATTCTGGTTATACATTATAGTTTCAAAGATTTTTTTTTTTTAAATGTCATTGCTACTGTGCTGGATTAATTATTACTATGCCAATTCACTATGCCTTAATTTTCAATGCTTTTTTCCTTACCTTTTTGCTAGTTTGAATCATCATTCCCTATAAATATTAGCTAAGGAGAAATTTAGTAGTATCAGTTCTGAGCAGCAAGTAATTATTTTATATAATATGTAAACTAAATTGACAATTAGACTAATTAACAATATTTAAAGTGGCTGGAAATCACTGAGACAAAGCCTTAAAGCTGCTGATAAAGCAAGTAATTTTCTGGGAGAATTTATGTTGTTCCTAATGGATACAGTGACATTTGTGATGTTTAAATACAATGTAATGCTAATTTGTACATTATCATAGCAGTAATGTTCATTTCATGTATCCAGTTCCTTTTTGTAAGAAATCTAGGACAAAAGTAATTCATTTTATTAAATTTTTTATTTTATTATTATATTTATACATATAGTATTATTGTGCACCTGTATTTTGTGAATTGCCTCTATTCTTGCATTTTTGTTTGTATAATATGCTACACACTTTCTTTCTTATGCTTTCTCACCAGAAGTAATAGCATATTACTAAAATATGTCATCACTTGCTGATTGGTGGCGTTACAACTTCCAGCATACCCACCTGTCCTCAGATTTATTTTTAAAAACATGCTTTATTTTCACCTTTTTAATTTGAAAGATATTAATATTTTGGATCTCTTGTGATTAATGGTATTAGTAGAGAATGTCTTTACTGGAGTGAGCAGTCTACAGTGCCTGGCTTGTCTCTGACTTCAGGGAGCATGGACTTACTGTGCCAACCAAGTGGTTAGAATTAGTTTTTCACCCTTTAATCTATATACAGGGATCTGGCCTTCACTACAGGAGAGCCACCAGGCTGCTACCTCTTGAAATAGTCCTGGAGTGGTTGACTTCTGAGTCACTGGGGTCACTGACACTGGTGGAAAGCACAGAGGTATCAGGCAATACACATAGTCAGGACTTCAAGTCACTGTGGTCCTATACACTGGTAGCAAGCACAGAGAGATTAGGCGATACACATAGTCAGGAAACAGTAATAGTTCAGGACAAGCAGAGTATGTGCAAATCTGTGAAATAGTCCAGAAGTCAAGGCAGGCGGCTCAGGGTCAGTACGATGAAGAGCCATGGGTCAGATCAGGCGGCAGAGTCAGGATCCAGGAAGCAGGGTTATTCCTCAGTGGTAAAAAGGCATGTTTTGCCTATTGCCTTTTTACCACGAGGAAGTAACTACGTGGTCCGTCCGAAACGCGTCTGGTGGCATTACTGCTTCGGAGAGTGTGAATGAACATCCATCCAGAACACAGCGCATGGTAGGAGAACAATCTGGCGTCCCGGTGAACTCAATGCGCATGCGCAAAGAGATGCTCAGTGAAGGAGCGATACAATTGAGAACAACGTAACCAGAGACCCAGTGAGAGCATAACAATGACGATCTATTGTGGATACGTGAGTAACAGTTATACCACACGCCGGATAAGCAAACTGTGAGTTGAAAGCTTTACATTTATGGCCTTATATCTACAGAAACGAGCCATTTAATATGGGGCAGTGCATGGTTCATGTTACCATTGATATATACGAAGTACTACAGAGCATTATCCAACCTAACAAACTGTGTGGATGTGATTAAACTATCAAATAACAACTAAAACCATTAAACACGTCTGAAGCATAACAACTAATTAGGAAACTGTGTTTTATATTAAGCACATTTTTTATTCATATTTTTACTTTTATATTGAAATACATACGTGAGCTCCGCATCAAAGGGACTTAGTTTATGAAATAGATGACATGAATTGTATTTTTATGTGTTTCTGAATTACGTGGTTTTGTGGAACCACCTTTTATATAGGTGTATTTTCAATTAATTAGAATATTAAATTGTGTAATTATGTGCAAATTCATGTGAGCCAACCATTGTTGTTTATTATTTGTAGGGTTGTCCCGATACCGATACTAGTATCGGTATCGGGACCGATTCCGAGTTTTCTCGGCGGTACTCAGCCGCCGATACCCCGCCCCGATACATAAATAGAATACTATGGGCGTAACTATGGGCGGGGCCCGGTGCAGTCACTGTACTCTTACACCGGGCCCCGCCGCTCACCGAAGTATTTATAAACGTGAATCCTTATCCTGTTGTTAAGTTGAACTAACGCTGCCCTCTCCCATGTCCCCCCTGTATCCCCACAGCACTTACTTAAGCTTCCATAGCAGGCAGAGCAGACGGCAGCAGTAACGTCACTCACTGACGTAGAGCGCCTGCTCCGCCCACTTTATGAGTGAAGCAGGCGGAGCAGGCGCGCGACGTCAGTGAGTGACGTTACTGGTGCCGTCCGCTCTGCCTGCTATGGAAGCTTAAGTAAGTGCTGTGGAGATACAGGGGGATACAGGGGAACATGGGAGAGGGCAGCGTTAGTTCAACTTAACAACAGGATAAGGATTCACGTTTATAAATACTTCGGTGAGCGGCGGGGCCCGGTGTATTGGGGGACACTGTTATGAGGGGGATCTGTGGATGACATATAGCAGTGTCATCCACAGATCCTCCCCATAACAGTTCCATCCCCAGATCCCCTATAACAGCACCATCCACAGATCCCCCACCAAATAACAATGCCATCCTCAGATCCCCCCACCCCATAACAGTGCCATCCACAGATCCCCCATAGCAGTACCATCCACAGATCCCCATAACAGTGCCATCCACAGATCCCCCATAACAGTGCCATCCACAGATCCCCCATAACAGTGCCATCCACAGATCCCCATAACAGTGCCATCCACAGATCCCCCATAACAGCACCATCCACAGATCCCCATAACAGTGCCATCCACAGATCCCCCATAACAGTGCCATCCACAGATCCCCCATAACAGTGCCATCCACAGATCCCCATAACAGTGCCATCCACAGATCCCCCATAACAGCACCATCCACAGATCCCCATAACAGCGCCATCCACAGATCCCCCATAACAGTGCCATCCACAGATCCCCCATAACAGTGCCATCCACAGATCCCCCATAACAGTGCCATCCACAGATCCCCCATAACAGTGCCATCCACAGATCCCCCATAACAGTGCCATCCACAGATCCCCCATAACAGTGCCATCCACAGATCCCCATAACAGTGCCATCCACAGATCCCCCATAACAGTGCCATCCACAGGTCCCCCATAACAGTGCCATCCACAGATCCCCCACATGACAGTGCGTCATCCACAGATCCCCCAAAACGGTCACATGACATTTAAAAAAAGTATCGGTATTCGGTATCGGTGACTATTTGAAAAAAAGTATCGGTACTTGTACTCGGTCCTAAAAAAGTGGTATCGGGACAACCCTAATTATTTGATTTGGTTTCGCTGAGAGGTGGTCGGTGGGCTGTGCTCCATAGATGCCAGTGAGCGTCCACTAATACATTTTGTGTTGTTGTAAAACCAAAAGGAATCTATTGCTCAGGCAAGGGATGGGACAGTTAGCCCAGTATATATAGGAGGGCTGATTAGCTCATTAGTCAAACAGTTGAACACAGAGCAAAAAGGGAATTAACATTAGCAGTGCTACAGGAAGACGTTCAATGAATAGATACTAATACACAGGGTGGATTTAATTTAAATCAAACTGATTTAAATCACGATTTAAATCACTAGTCAGTAAGGCTTGATTTAAATATCGTTTTCTACATAAAGACTAATTCTTTCTGGTATAACTTATAATATGCAAGTAGATGAAGATTTTTAGAATAACAACTTTTCATATTAGTTTGATTAGGTTGATTCTGTATTCATAGTTTTGTAGAAGTTAGGATTAAGGTCTTTTTCTCAACTCTGTTCATGTTATAACATTTTTGCTGTGAAGAAGAGGCATGTGATCTCTGCTGAGTCAAATTCAGTTTTGAGAACTGCAAAAGTAAACCAAGCATCTGTGATAATATCTTGTAGGCAGAGAAACTGCCCAATAATCTTACAAAAACCTCTGGAAGAGCATGACATTGTGAATGGAGTAATGGAATTTATTTACCAAAAAAATTAAACATTTACAGCCTTATTCTACATAATTATAAAACTAATCTTTATTTCATGATGGAATAACCTTTGGATGGTAATACATTTTCCTCAAAAGGCATTTTATATAAAAATGTGTTCAATGCTAGGCGAGTGATGCAGACCTGTGTCTACCCTGGATGGGGGGGGGGGGGGGGGTGTAGCACTGCAAAATAAAGCCCCTTAAAACCCACCATAAAAACAACCATAAGTCATTAAGGAGTTGAAATATTACTTCTTACGTTATATAGGTAGAGTGAATTGTATCAAACAAGGCTAAACAAACAGCAGTGTTCTGTATCAAACAGACATGTGTATAATGGATATACGGCTGTTGAACATTTGTGTAAAGTGATCATGAGGATTGTGTTCATGGAATGATCATCTCAGTAATTAGGAATCCGATTCTTGTCAGACAGGAATTCTCCACAATATGTAGAATTGCAGGCAGGTTCCTAATGTTACGCAATGAGACAGTAGTGCTGTGTAACAGGAGAGAAAATCATAGCTACAATTTCTGCTCTTCTTCCCCTGCTAATGAGGAAGAGCTGCCATGTCCTCCCACACACTGTATAGTTTCTAGCAGTTCTTTACCACCTCCTTGTCCTTCAGATCAGGGTACGTATATGGAATGTCTACGTTTTATTAAGGACATTTTCTGCAAATATGTGTCATAAAGAGAGCCAGATATCAGACCAAGAGGTATCATATAATCACAAACCTCATAATGTTCCCGTGCAGGTTGGCATCCTGGTTAATGAAATGAAAAAGTGTACTTTCCTGTCACATCTTGCCTTTATTCATTTGAACGCAGAATCCTTCGTGCCCGTGTGTGATTCTTAACAATTCCTTTGAAAACAACGTATCTTAGAAACATGTGACTGGCGATCTCCTGTGCAGCTTTTTAGTAGGCTTACTAGCCATGAGCTTCAAACCCGTTTTGTGCTTTAAAATAGTTTCTGTGCAGCAGGGGCACACTTAAAGGGACCCACAGTTAATTGGAACCCCTACTGTGCCATCTGTCAATAATCAAACATCTTCAATTAGGTGACAATTTCATTGTGAGAAGTGGAAGACAGATGCCGGAAATGTGATGATATTGGAAATATCATCACATACGGTCAAGATATACTTTCTTCTGCTTGCTTTTGAAAAAAGCTATTGATATGAAATAAACGTATTATTATAGTGTATCCAATAGGCTTTCATTTAGTAAATTGTATTCTAGCACTATCATGCTGCTCCATATGAGCATTGTAGTGGCATTTTGTGTTTCTACTTACATTCATATGCTACTAGTTTAATGTTTAAAGGGGTTCTGCAGTTTGTTTAAACTGATGATCTATCCTCTGGATCTGATCAGCTGTTTGAGAAGGCAGTGGCGCTCCAGCAACACCCGCGGCCTTCTCACTGTTTACCGCTGGCCCAGTGACATCACGACTAGTATCAACTGGCCTGGGCGCGGCTAAGCTCCGTTCACTTGAATGGAGCTTAGCCGCTCCCAGGCCAGTGATACTAGTCGTGACGTCACTGGGGCATCGGTTAACTGTGAGAAGACCGCGGCACTGCTGGAGCGCCGCTGCTTTCTCAAACAGCTGATCGGTGGGGGTCCCGGGTGTCGGACCCCCGACGGTCAGATGCTGATGATCTATCCAGAGGATGGATCATCAGTTTAAACAAACTGCAGAACTCCTTTAATCTGATGCAATAACCATATGCTAATGTAATGATAATATCTCAAGCTTTTATGGAATATATTGGATTAGAGACTTGTTTAGAAATTTTCTCTCTTCAAGTACTCATGCATGGCACTGCAGGGACTCCGTATGTGGCTCTACCATACGTTATCAGGTGCCTATCTGGGAGATATGATCCCTCAGAAGCAATTCTTCTCCAGAGCATATCTTCAAATTTGACACCCATATGAACCCCCGAGGCCCCATGTAACTCTGTGGGTGTCCTGTATTATATGCAGACTACAGAGAGTGAAGTAATGATCACATATTACCCTAGATAAAGCTAGGGAATAAAAAAATGTAATGCCTCTGCAATACATTCGGATCCCTCCAAGGCCGCTTTCAGACAATCAGTATTTTCCATCAGTATTTGTAAGCCAAAACCAGGAGTGTCTCCAAAACATGAAAGAGATACAAATCTTTCCATTATATGTCGTCTTTCCTGGTTTTGGCTTATAAATACTGATACAAAATAATGAACTTTGAAAGTGGCCTAAATTAATAGATTTGGGTAATGGTATTATACTAGCAATATCATATTTGAGCAGATCACTTGAGCAAAGCACTTTTCATATTTTGCTTATAAAGACCAGGCTATTTTGTAGTAGAAGCCAGTGTGTTATTTTTATTTTAAAAAAAGACATAAAAATTTACCAAAAATCATTTAATTAAAATTAATAAGAAGGATTAAATAAAGCTGTTTTCAAACACTGACAAGCTCTTACAGGATAAAACACACTTTAATTGAAACTATTGTGCGAGGGGATTATACATTCGGAAATGCTGTGTCTGAAGATGAGGTAAATACTGGAAGGAATAAGATGTTTTTCATCAAATTTTATGTTATTGTTCTTTGTCTGTTTGTGACCTATTTTCATTTGATGGCTTGTTAGAAAAAAACAACTAATGGAATATATCATCTTTTTTATAGAAAACATCAAATATTCTAAGAATGAAATTCTTTACAAATGTAGTATACACTCACCTAAAGAATTATTAGGAACACCTGTTCTATTTCTCATTAATGCGATTATCTAGTCAACCAATCACATGGCAGTTGCTTCAATGCATTTAGGGGTGTGGTCCTGGTCAAGACAATCTCCTGAACTCCAAACTGAATGTCAGAATGGGAAGGAAAGGTGATTTAAGCAATTTTGAGCGTGGCATGGTTGTTGGTGCCAGACGGGCCGGTCTGAGTATTTCACAATCTGCTCAGTTACTGGGGTTTTCACGCGCAACCATTTCTAGGGTTTACAAAGAATGGTGTGAAAAGGGAAAAACATCCAGTATGCGGCAGTCCTGTGGGCAAAAATGCCTTGTGGATGCTAGAGGTCAGAGGAGAATGGGCTGACTGATTCAAGCTGATAGAAGAGCAACGTTGACTGAAATAACCACTCGTTACAACCGAGGTATGCAGCAAAGCATTTGTGAAGCCACAACACGCACAACCTTGAGGCGGATGGGCTACAACAGCAGAAGACCCCACCGGGTACCACTCATCTCCACTACAAATAGGAAAAAGAGGCTACAATTTGCACGAGCTCACCAAAATTGGACTGTTGAAGACTGGAAAAATGTTGCCTGGTCTGATGAGTCTCGATTTCTGTTGAGACATTTAAATGGTAGAGTCCGAATTTGGCGTAAACAGAATGAGAACATGTATCCATCATGCCTTGTTACCACTGTGCAGGCTGGTGGTGGTGGTGTAATGGTGTGGGGGATATTTTCTGGGCACACTTTAGGCCCCTTAGTGCCAATTGGGCATCGTTTAAATGCCACGGGCTACCTGAGCATTGTTTCTGACCATGTCCAACCCTTCATGACCACCATGTACCCATCTGATGGCTACTTCCAGCAGGATAATGCACCATGTCACAAAGCTCGAATCATTTCAAATTGGTTTCTTGAACATGACATTGAGTTCACTGTACTAAAATGGCCCCCACAGTCACCAGATCTCAACCCAATAGAGCATCTTTGGGATGTGGTGGAACGGGAGCTTCGTGCCCTGGATGTGCATCCCTCAAATCTCCATCAACTGCAAGATGCTATCCTATCAATATGGGCCAACATTTCTAAAGAATGCTATCAGCACCTTGTTGAATCAATGCCACGTAGAATTAAGGCAGTTCTGAAGGCAAAAGGGGGTCCAACACCATATTAGTATGGTGTTCCTAATAATTATTTAGGTGAGTGTACACAGCAGTGTTAAACAAGATTTAGATGTAGATCTTACAATAGCATTTCTAAATTTACTAAATGGCATATCAAGAGTTGTTAGTGAGCTACCTTTAAACATTATTTTTTCTTCATGAGAGCTTCAAAGATTCTGCCACCGCATAATAACAGTACTCATTTATATAATTATTGTCTTAACATAGCAATTTAATGTATTTATGTGTGATCTGATTAGGGACATGAGGAGATACTCCGCTCATGCTATCTCATCCATTCTGTTTTTATTGGCTAAGCACTTTAAATTCTACTACTCTTTTATCCACAGAGCAATTGTGATAAGAATTGTCACAAAGCCTTGTTTCTAATTTTGGATGGTCCACAATCAATCCGAGAACTCCAATATGTATTGGATTGCTGTAATAAGTCAAAACTTCTGACTGCTTATGGTCTAACTGCCCTGGAGCTGCATATCTGGCTACTTGAATGGTGCTGTGTTGCAGTTTCTGGAATAGAGGTTAAGCTGGATTTATTTTGTGAAGGGAAAAGAAGGGTTCCCAGAGGACAAATCCCCAAAATATATCATAAAAGTTTGTGGGAATACCTATTTAAATGGTAAAAATGTAAAGTGAGATGATTTAGGCAAAAAAAAAAACACATAAAACTTGTCCATTTCAATAGCTTCTAAAACACAACTTGTTGAACAGTTTAACCCCTTAAGGACCCTGAGATTTTCAATTTTTGCGTTTTCGTTTTTCACTTTCTGCCTTCCCATAGTCCTAACTTTTTTATTTTTCCATTCACATAGCCTTATGAGGGCTTATTTTTTTGCGGGACGTTGTACTTTCTAATGGCACCATTTATGGTTGGATACCATGTAGTAGGAAGCGGAAAAAAAATCCAAATGGGGTAGAATTGGGAAAAAACACAATTCTAATAAAGGTTTTTATTTTTTTACACTGTACACTACGCGGTAAAAGTAACCTGTTATCTTCATTCTCCAGGTCAGTACGGTTACGATACAACACTTGTATAATTTTTCTTGCGTTTTAATACTGAAAATAAATTAAAACCTTTGAGGGAAAAAAAAAAATGTATCATCATATTCTGACCCCCTATAACTTTTTTGTAGTTCTATGTACGGGGCTGTGTGTGGGCTAATTTTTTTGCAGTACGATCTGTTCTTGTCAGCGATACCAATTTGAAATGTGTGCGACTTTTTGATCACTTTTTATAAAACAATTATTGGGTAGTTGAAGTGACAAAAAAAATTGCAAAATGTTTTTGTTTTGTTTTTCCCCATTACGCGATTTGCTTTATGCCATTAATATTGTTATATTTTAATTGTATGGGCATTTTCGCACGTGGCGATGCCCATGATGTTTTTTTTTTATTGTAAAGGGGGGTGATTTGAACTTTTTCTTTTTTATATTTGTAAAAAGCCTTTTTTACTTTTTATTTTACATTTTTTTCAGTCACCTTGGGTGACAAAAACTGGCAATCATTAGATTGCCCATCGTGTTCATTGATGGCTAAATAGCCATCACTGAAAACATTATTTGAACTATACCAATACATGCTGCCACCTAGTGGCCTGTATTAGTATATATAGCCTGCTTGAGGCTTCAGTGTATTTCAGCGATGTAACAGGTTCCCCTATCTCAGTCGGGGAATGCTTTTACCAGAGCGTAAGTCGTCGAGTTCCTCTTCCGGCTGATCAGATGCAGTGGTCACATTTTTACCACAGCATCTGAAGGGTAAAATGTATGCAATCAGCCTTATGACTGATTGCATACATGTGCCGTGGGTCTGTGCTTATTAAAATAGCAGAAACCTCACGGTTTTGGCCCCCGCAGCACGTGCAAGAGGGCACCATGTTTGGGGACCGGACTTCCGCTGTACATGTACGGCGGATGTCCTTAAAGGGTTAACATCTTAAAATGAAACAGTTGAAAGTAATTATGTGTAATTGTGTCCATTTGTTGTGGTTTAGTTTTTTTCTCTTTAAGGATAATTGCTATGAAAAAAATATTATATGAAGTAATGATTTTGCAGCAGATGATCTATTCCAAGTATATTTTATTGTACGTTCAGAGATAAGACTGTGACAGTGTGAAAGTATGTACATTTTCTTCAAGGTTTTTTTTTTTTTTCATGTCTCTCAGCAGGAGTCTTATAGCATGACTCATATTTTATGTGAAATTGTGTTTCATTTAAAGAAAGGTAGACAACCAATATTTACAAAAATAATTTACTTTATATACCTATAAAGTACATTGTGAGAAGTGCATGGAAAATAACATGTTTCATATTAAGTGCCATCTCAACATTTTTCTTCTAAATGCATTACCTTTACCCGATAACCCTCACCCTTTTAAGAGGCAGTTCTTCCCAGGTCTTGTTATTTTGTGCATTTGGCTTGGTTTAACCCCTTCAACCCCAGGCCTGTTTTCACCTTCCTGCCCAGGCCATTTTTTGCAAATCTGACATGTGTCACTTTATGTGGTGATAACTTTAAAACACTTTTACTTATACAGGCCATTCTGAGATTGTTTTCTCGTCACATATTGTACTTCATGACAGTGGTAAAAATAAGTTAAAAAAATAACAACATTTGTATTCATAAAAAAATACCAAATTTAGCAATTTTTTTTAAAAATGTGCAAATTTCCAAATTTCAATTTCTCTACTTTTATAATAGATAGTAATACCTTTAAAAATAGTAATTACTTTACATTCCCCATATGTCTACTTCATGTTTGGTTCATTTTGAAAAGGACATTTTATTTTTTGGGGACGTTAGAAGGCTTAGAAGTTTGGAAGCAAATATTGAAATTTTTCGGAAAATTTCCAAAACCCACTTTTTAAGGATCAGTTCAGGTCTGAAGTCACTTTGTGAGGCTTACATAATAGAAACCACCCAAAACTGATTTTACAAAATTTCTTAACCCTTTAACTGTTCCACAAGAGATGAAATTTCTGAATTTCACTTTTTGGGCAGATTTTACATTTTAATCCATTTTTTCCAGTAGCAAAGCAAGGGTTAACAGCCAAATAAAACTCAATATTTATTACCCTGAATCTGCGGTTTACAGAAACACCCCACATGTGATCGTAAACTGCTGTACGGGGACACGGCAGGGCGCAGAAGGAAAGGAACGCCATATGGTTTTTGGAAGGCAAATTTAGCTGAACTAGTTTTAAGATGCCATGTCCCATTTGAAGCCCCCCTGATGCACCCCTACAGTAGAAACTCAAAAAAGTGACCCCATTTTAGAAACTACGGTATAAGGTTCCAGTTTTATTGGTACTGATTCGGGGTACATATGATTTTTTATTGCTCTATATTACGTTTTTTTGTGAGGCAAGGTAACAAAAAAAGGGATGTTTTGGCACCATTTTTATTTTTTATTTTTACAGCGTTTAACCTAGGGATTACTATTTACAAAGTGCCAATGCCACAGACCATTGGCGCTACTTAGTAACAATAGTGCAGCAGTGTCCCTGACAGCGCTGTACCTCCGCTGTAGTCACACACAGAAAACAACTTCTAATAGAATATGGGGATGCCGCGCACCTCTGCTTTACCTACTATGTGTTATAATATGGGGGTACTGTTTAGGGGTCAAGCCTAATGGGCTGTTTTACCTTATTTTCTTTGCAGATCCTCCTCGCGATTATTGCTAGGTCCGCTGGGGGTTCGGTTCAGGTTTTGTGGATTTTCTTATTTCTCTTATTCAAGGGGCTCCAACAGTCTCCACTGAAGGCAGAGAAAGTTCTTTTAACAGTCTTATTCAAAAGCTCGCCCCGACCGGTGGCGCAGCCTTTACTTTTTGAATCTCACTCGTGCTCACAGTGTGGAGCAGGTGATGTCACCAGAGCTACGGTTCCTCTCAGACACCAAGAAGGGGAGTTCACCCAACGCGTTTCTAGCACTGCGGTGCTCTTCGTCAGGGATTCTTCTGGGTGCCATCTTTGTCTGTCTTTTATCAGCTGCGATCCTTGTATGTTTAACCCTTAAGCTGCTGTAATATATTTAGTCAAATCCAAACAACTCAATTTCTTTATTTAACCTTCTTGGTTCCATTGAATCCATGTTAAAGATCCACTGAGTCTCTTTCTTTGACATATATTTAACCACCTCAGCCCCCAGTGCTTAAACACCCTGAAAGACCAGGCCACTTTTTACACTTCTGACCTACACTACTTTCACCGTTTATTGCTCGGTCATGCAACTTACCACCCAAATGAATTTTACCTCCTTTTCTTCTCACTAATAGAGCTTTCATTTGGTGGTATTTCATTGCTGCTGACATTTTTACTTTTTTTGTTATTAATCGAAATTTAACGATTTTTTTGCAAAAAAATGACATTTTTCACTTTCAGTTGTAAAATTTTGCAAAAAAAACGACATCCATATATAAATTTTGCTCTAAATTTATTGTTCTACATGTCTTTGATTAAAAAAAAATGTTTGGGTAAAAAAAAAATGGTTTGGGTAAAAGTTATAGCGTTTACAAACTATGGTACAAAAATGTGAATATCCGCTTTTTGAAGCAGCTCTGACTTTCTGAGCACCTGTCATGTTTCCTGAGGTTCTACAATGGCCAGACAGTACAAACACCCCACAAATGACCCCATTTCGGAAAATACACACCCTAAGGTATTCGCTGATGGGCATAGTGAGTTCATAGAACTTTTTATTTTTTGTCACAAGTTAGCGGAAAATGATGATTTTTTTCTTTTTTTTTTTTTTTCTTACAAAGTCTCATATTCCACTAACTTGTGACAAAAAATAAAAACTTCCATGAACTCACTATGCCCATCACGAAATACCTTGGGGTCTCTTCTTTCCAAAATGGGGTCACTTGTGGGGTAGTTATACTGCCCTGGCATTCTAGGGGCCCAAATGTGTGGTAAGGAGTTTGAAATCAAATTCTGTAAAAAATGACGAGTGAAATCCGAAAGGTGCTCTTTGGAATGTGGGCCCCTTTGCCCACCTAGGCTGCAAAAAAGTGTCACACATCTGGTATCTCCGTATTCAGTAGAAGTTGGGGAATGTGTTTTGGGGTGTCTTTTTACATATACCCATGCTGGGTGAGATAAATATCTTGGTCAAATGCCAACTTTGTATAAAAAAAATGGGAAAAGTTGTCTTTTGCCAAGATATTTCTCTCACCCAGCATGGGTATATGTAAAAAGACACCCCAAAACACATTCCCCACCTTCTCCTGAGTACGGAGATACCAGATGTGTGACACTTTTTTGCAGCCTAGATGGGCAAAGGGGCCCACATTCCAAAGAGCACCTTTCGAATTTCACTCGTCATTTTTTACAGAATTTGATTTCAAACTCCTTACCACACATTTGGGCCCCTAGAATGCCAGGGCAGTATAACTACCCCACAAGTGACCCCATTTTGGAAAGAAGAGACCCCAGGGTATTCGCTGATGGGCATAGTGAGTTCATGGAAGTTTTTATTTTTTGTCACAAGTTAGTGGAATATGAGACTTTGTATGAAAAAAAAAAAAAAAAAAAAAAATCATCATTTTCCACTAACTTGTGACAAAAAATAAAAAATTCTAGGAACTCGCCATGCCCCTCACGGAATACCTTGGGGTGTCTTCTTTCCAAAATGGGGTCACTTGTGGGGTAGTTATACTGCCCTGGCATTCTAGGGGCCCAAATGTGTGGTAAGGAGTTTGAAATCAAATTCAGTAAAAAATGACCTGTGAAATCCGAAAGGTGCTCTTTGGAATATGGGCCCCTTTGCCCACCTAGGCTGCAAAAAAGTGTCACACATCTGGTATCTCCGTACTCAGGAGAAGTTGAGGAATGTGTTTTGGGGTGTCTTTTTACATATACCCATGCTGGGTGAGATAAATATCTTGGTCAAATGCCAACTTTGTATAAAAAAATGGGAAAAGTTGTCTTTTGCCAAGATATTTCTCTCACCCAGCATGGGTATATGTAAAATGACACCCCAAAACACATTCTCCACCTTCTCCTGAGTACGGAGATACCAGATGTGTGACACTTTTTTGCAGCCTAGGTGGGCAAAGGGGCCCATATTCCAAAGAGCACCTTTCGGATTTCACTCGTCATTTTTTACAGAATTTGATTTCAAACTCCTTACCACACATTTGGCCCCCTAGAATGCCAGGGCAGTATAACTACCCCACAAGTGACCCCATTTTGGAAAGAAGAGACCCCAGGGTATTCGCTGATGGGCATAGTGAGTTCATGGAAGTTTTTATTTTTTGTCACAAGTTAGTGGAATATGAGACTTTGTATGAAAAAAAAAAAAAAAAAAAAAAATCATCATTTTCCACTAACTTGTGACAAAAAATAAAAAATTCTAGGAACTCGCCATGCCCCTCACGGAATACCTTGGGGTGTCTTCTTTCCAAAATGGGGTCACTTGTGGGGTAGTTATACTGCCCTGGCATTTTCCAGGGGCCCTAATGTGTGGTAAGTAGGTAAATGACCAGTGAAATCCGAAAGGTGCTCTTTGGAATGTGGGCCCCTTTGCCCACCTAGGCTGCAAAAAAGTGCCACACATCTGGTATCGCCGTATTCAGGAGACGTTGGGGAATGTGTTTTGGGGTGTCTTTTTACATATACCCATGCTGGGTGAGAGAAATATCTTGGCAAAAGACAACTTTTTCCATTTTTTTATACAAAGTTGGCATTTGACCAAGATATTTATCTCACCCAGCATGGGTATATGTAAAATGACACCCCAAAACACATTCCCCAACTTCTCCTGAGTACGGCGATACCAGATGTGTGACACTTTTTTGCAGCCTAGATGCGCAAAGGGGCCCAAATTCCTTTTAGGAGGGCATTTTTAGACATTTGGATACCAGACTTCTTCTCACGCTTTGGGGCCCCTAGAATGCCAGGGCAGTATAAATACCCCACATGTGACCCCATTTTGGAAAGAAGACACCCCAAGGTATTCAATGAGGGGCATGGCGAGTTCATAGAAATTTTTTTTTTTTGGCACAAGTTAGCGGAAATTGATATTTTTTATTTTTTTCTCACAAAGTCTCCCGTTCCGCTAACTTGGGACAAAAATTTCAATCTTTCATGGACTCAATATGCCCCTCACGGAATACCTGGGGGTGTCTTCTTTCCGAAATGGGGTCACATGTGGGGTATTTATACTGCCCTGGCATTCTAGGGGTCCTAAAGCGTGAGAAGAAGTCTGGAATATAAATGTCTAAAAAATTTTACGCATTTGGATTCCGTGAGGGGTATGGTGAGTTCATGTGAGATTTTATTTTTTGTCACAAGTTAGTGGAATATGTGACTTTGTAAGAAAAAAAAAAAAATTCTGCTAACTTGGGCCAAAAAAAAGACTGAATGCAGCCTTACAGAGGGGGGGGGGGGGTGATCAATGACAGGGGGGGTGATCAATGACAGGGGGGGTGATCAATGACAGGGGGGTGATCAGGGAGTCTATATGGGGTGATCACCCAACTGTCATTGATCACCCCCCTGTAAGGCTGCATTCAGACGTCCGTATGATTTTTACGGATCCGATCAGTCTATCAGTGGATCCGTAAAAATCATGCGGACATCTGAATGGAGCTTTACAGGGGGGTGATCAATGACAGAGGGGTAATCAATGACAGGGGGGTGATCAGGGAGTCTATATGGGGTGATCACCACAGTCATTGATCACTCCCCTGTAAGGCTGCATTCAGACGTCCGTATGATTTTTACGGATCCGATCAGTCTATCAGTGGATCCGTAAAAATCATGCGGACATCTGAATGGAGCTTTACAGGGGGGTGATCAATGACAGGGGGGTAATCAATGACAGGGGGTGATCAATGACAGGGGGGTGATCAGGGAGTCTATATGGGGTGATCACCACAGTCATTGATCACTCCCCTGTAAGGCTCCATTCAGACGTCCGTATGATTTTTACGGATCCGATCAGTCTATCAGTGGATCCGTAAAAATCATGCGGACATCTGAATGGAGCTTTACAGGGGGGTGATCAATGACAGAGGGGTAATCAATGACAGGGGGGTGATCAGGGAGTCTATATGGGGTGATCACCACAGTCATTGATCACTCCCCTGTAAGGCTGCATTCAGACGTCCGTATGATTTTTACGGATCCGATCAGTCTATCAGTGGATCCGTAAAAATCATGCGGACATCTGAATGGAGCTTTACAGGGGGGTGATCAATGACAGGGGGGTGATCAGGGAGTCTATATGGGGTGATCACCTCCGTCATTTATCACTCCCCTGTAAGGCTGCATTCAGACGTCCGTATGATTTTTACGGATCCGATCAGTCTATCAGTGGATCCGTAAAAATCATGCGGACATCTGAATGGAGCTTTACAGGGGGGTGATCAATGACAGGGGGGTAATCAATGACAGGGGGGTGATCAGGGAGTCTATATGGGGTGATCAGGGGTGATCAAGGGCTAATAAGGGGTTAATAAGTGACGGGGGGGGGTGTAGTGTAGTGGTGCTTGGTGCAACATATTACTGAGCTGCCTGTGTCCTCTGGTGGTCGATCCAAACAAAGGGGACCACCAGAGGACCAGGTAGCAGGTATATTAGACGCTGTTATCAAAACAGCGTCTAATATACCTGTTAGGGGTTAAAAAAATCACATCTCCAGCCTGCCAGCGAACGATCGCCGCTGGCAGGCTGGAGATCCACTCGCTTACCTTCCGATCCTGTGAACGCGCGCGCCTGTGTGCGCGCGTTCACAGGAAATCTCGCGTCTCGCGAGAGGACGCACCGGCGCGTCCACCCAGAACAACAGGACCGCCGCAAAGACGCAATCCTGCGTACGGCGGTCCTGAGGTGGTTAATATGATCTCCTCCACGTATGTCCGCCTTTACTATTTCGATGCTTCTGGTAATTATTTATATTTTTCTTTTTAGTTTTTTTCATTTTTTATTTATTTATTTTTTTGCCCTTAGGGATTGTATTACAGGATTATTCTTGGATATTATTATTCAGTACTTTTTATTTTTATTTTTAGTTTTTTTTATATATAAAAAATATTTATATTTATTATCCCCTAGTGATAATGTTTTTGTTTTTATTTTATGTTTATTTATTTCCCCTTCCGGGCCTCGTCCTCTGGCGGCGTTTTATTGATGACATGGCATTTATTTGGAGGGGTGGTGAACCCACTTTAAATGTGTTTTTAGAGGATATTAATAAAAATGAGTTTTATCTGGAGTTCACCCCAAACTATAGTTTTAAAGAGGTTAATTTCCTGGACCTCACAATTTATGTTGAAAAAAATAAATTTTCTACTAAAACCTATGAAAAACCCACGGACTCCAATAGCTACATATTAAGAACCAGCTGCCACCTCCCCCGGTGGCTAAATAATATCCCCAGAAGCCAATTTATGCGCAAGGAGAAATTGCACAGACGTCACAGAATATGACAAGGAGGCTGAAAAACTGCAGAATAAATTTGAGGATAAAGGATATGAAATGAATAAACTAACAAAAAAATGTGAGATGAGACAAAAATTGCTTTTTTTACACTGTTTTTATAAAAAAAGAAATTATGGTGTTTATCGGACAGGGTGGATCATGTGATTTATTTATAAAACCGGTCATTACGGACGCGGCAATACCTAATATGTGTGTTTTTTTATTTTTTATTATAAAATAAGGGTAAAGGGGCGTTTTTTTTTTCTTTTTTACTTTATTAATTTTATTACTTTATAAAAAAATGTAAAAACACTTTTTTTTACTTTTTTACTTTACTTTATTTATGACATTCACTTTTGGGGGTCTGATCCCCTCTGCAATGCATTACAATACATCAGTATTGTAATGCATTGCCTGTTAGTGTATGACACTGAGTCATACACTAACAGGTTGCCTAGGAGACCCAGCCTGAGGCTGGATCTCCTCGGCTCCCGTAGAAGGCAGTTCCCGATGCTGTGCAAGGCATTGGGCAGCCTCTGCACGGCATTAGGCTGCCTTGTGTCGCATTGGGTCCCCGCCACAGCAGCGCGGGGACTCGATGCTCTCCCTCATCCGACACAAATCTCTTCTATGTCGCGGTCAGCGCGGACCGCGGCATAGAAGGGGTGGTTAATCCGCCGGCATCGGCTTTTACAGCAATCCGGCGGATACAGCAGGGGCCCGGCTACCACGGACTGCCCCTGCAGTGATCGCGCACGCACCGCTCCGGTGCCTGCGCGATCACTATGACGTACTATTACGTCAAATTGCGGGAACTCAGTGGTTCCCATGACGTAACAGTACGTCAAAGGTCGGGAAGGGGTTACGTATGTGTTTATATTTAATTTGTACATTACTCTGTTTCTTCAGCTTCTTAGAAACACATAACTGCTTTTAATGTGAGTAATTTTAGCTTTCACAAGGTTGTCTCCCAACTTCTCCAGACTTCTTAAAAGGTAAATGTGTCTTAGGCTTAGTTCACAGTTGCTTTGGTAATCCGGTAGTCTGATCCAATACAGGACAATTTGACAAGTGGAGTTCAACATGGCTAACACTTTCTTCTCACAGCACCTGCCAAGATTATCTGGCTTATTCAACTCTCCTAAGAGTAGTACTTGGCCTGAGCACGTAGCTACCTCAAATATACAGTCGACTTCATTATGCAGCAATGGATCCACCATCCCCATATAACTGCAAAGTAATGTGCGGCCTTACTTGGCAAAAAACGCTAAAATATAACCTTTATTTAATAATATTAAAATAAATAACCCCACATAAATGAAAAAACAAAAAATAGTGTAGCTAGATACTATAAGAAAGATATTGAGGAAATGTCTAGGTAAGTGTATATAAGTATTTGCTATACACAAAACAGGGTGGGCAGCTTAATGCAAAATTCACTGAAAGAAAAGGAGGGGCTAAAAATTAACACTTTAATCGATATGCATTAAAAAAGGGAAAGGAACTCATGAATCCCTTGGATAAAACTTATAAGTGGCAAACACATATGATGACACACATAGGACTACAGTATATGTGTCACGGGTAGAGTCACGGCAATCAAGATGGAGTGGAGGTGCACCCCCTGAGCTGCCACCCGGTCCCCTGTCCCTGCCTCCTTGCACCACCCGCCCTAGGTGACAGAGCGCAACCGGGCGACAGTCCCTAACCTACCAAGTGCAAGCAGAGAGAAAGAGACAGCAGGGAAGAGGACAGCCACTGAGAAGTTACAATAAGCGGACAAGAGGTAGAACAAAAACAGAAGGCGAGGCGGGTCAACTAGCCGAGGTCAGTCCAGGAGGTGACGTCAGAACAAGGGAAGAGACAAAGACAAATCCGTAAACAAGCCGAGGTCAAAATCCGAGAGGTAGCGTCAAGTTACAGGGAGCAGGCAGAAGAGGTGTCAAGAGGCGGATCGAGGTACAATTCCAGAGGTAGCTAAATAACAATAAAGTAAACAGCCTATAGGACGAAAATCACAGGCAACCTGTAGCCAGCAGGCCGCCTGTATTTTTAGTGGGGAGTGAGGGTCATGTGACGTGGCTAGCGTCACATGACAGACAGACAAGTCGAGCACCGAGTGATCAGCTCAGCGCTCAAGGCAGACCTAGGAGCAGGGAGCCTTCCAGCTAGCAAAGCCACCCTGGGAACGAGGCCAAACACAGATCCTCGCTCCCGAAACTAAGCAGCAGGTCTGTGGCTGATGGGAGACAGAGTGCCCCTTCGGCGTCCCGTTACAATATGAGTATTGAATGTTAAGGGTGAAAATTGTGTGTTTAAAACATCACCACCCCCCTGTTATTGCCACAGGTGGAGTGTATTGGCTATATAATGTTTCTGAGCTGTGAGTCCGGCGTTTGTCAAATTTGCACTACACCCCTTATACGGGCCCAACAAGCTAGAAAGTAAGAAGCCAAATTGTAACAAGAGACCATTTCACTGCAGAGCCAACATTGACCCCTTGGTTGCTGGGGAAAGTACAGACAGGTTTATGAATGAATACACCTAAGGCTCTGTTAAAACAGTGAAGCGGATGTGCCAGGGCGTAGCTACAAGTGACTGGGCCCCACAGCAAAATTTTTGTATGCCCCCCCCCCCCCCCCCCCCCCCTGTGCTTCACAACTCCCTCCTCCTGTGTGAACCTCACTCCTTTGGCTAGTCACAATCTAGACCAGACCAGGCTGCCATGCCATCCTTTTCCTATACAATATATATATATATATATATATATATAGAGAGATGATGAAAAATGGGCAGCACTCCGGTCTTGTGAAAATATGATGATGTTTTATTCACACCCCAACGCAATGCAGCATTTCAGCCATCTCAATGGAGCCTTTGTCAGCTTGACAAAGGCTCCATTGAGAGGGCTGAAATGCTGCATTGCGTTGGGGTGTGAATAAAACATCATCATATTTTCACAAGACCGGAGTGCTGCCCATTTTTCATCATCTCTATTGCACTGTTCCTTGTCCAGGATCATTTATGTATTTGCACCCGGCATCCTATAGAGTGCTGCTGACTAATTTTGCATTTATATATATATATATATATACACATACAGTGGATATAAAAAGTCTACACACCCCTGTTAAAATGTCAGGTTTCTGTGATGTAAAAAAATGAGACAAAGATAAATAATTCCAGAACTTTTTCAGCCTTTAATGTGACTTATATACTGTACCACTCAATTGAAAAACAAACTGAAATCTTTTAGGTGGAGGGAATAAAAAAATATATATAATAATGTGGTTGCATAACAGTGTACACACCCTCTTATAACTGGGGATGTAGCTGTGTTCAGAATTAAGCAATCACATTCAAAATCATGTTAAATAGGAGTCAGCATACATCTGCCATCATTTAAAGTGCCTCTGATTAACCCCAAATAAAGTTCAGATGCTCTAGTTGGTCTTTCCTGAAATTTTCTTAGTCGCATCCCACAGCAAAAGCCAAGGTCCACAGAGAGCTTCCAAAGCATCAGAAGGATCTCATTTTTAAAAGGTATCAGTCAGGAGAAGGGTACAAAAGAATTTCCAAGGCATTAGATATACCATGGAACACAGTGAAGACAGTCATCATCAAGTGGAGAAAATATGGCACAACAGTGACATTACCAAGAACTGGACGTCCCTCCAAAATTGATGAAAAGACGAGAAGAAAACTGGTCTGGGAGGCTTCCAAGAGGCCTACAGCAACATTAAAGGAGCTGCAGGAATATCTGGCAAGTACTGGCTGTGTGATACATGTGACAACAATCTCCCGTATTCTTCATATGTCTGGGCTATGGGGTAGAGTGGCAAGACAAAAACCTTTTCTTACGATGAAAAACATCCAAGCCAGGCTACATTTTGCAAAAACACATCTGAAGTCTCCCAAAAGCATGTGGGAAAAGGTGTTTTGGTCTGCTGAAACCAAGGTTGAACTTTTTGGCCATAATTCCAAAAGATATGTTTGGCGCAAAAAAAAACAACACTGCACATCACCAAAAGAACACCAATACCCACAGTAAAGCATGGTGGTGGCGTTATCATGCTTTGGGGCTATTTGTCTTCAGCTGGAACTGGGGCCTTAGTTAAGCTAGAGAGAATTATGAACAATTCCAAATACCAGTCAATATTGGCACAAAAACTTCAGGCTTCTGCTAGAAAGCTGAACATAAAGAGGAACTTCATCTTTCAGCATGACAACGACCCAAAGCATATATCCAAATCAACAAAGGAATGGCTTAACCAGAAGAAGATTAAAGTTTTGGAATGGCCCAGCCAGAGCCCAGACCTGAATCCGATTGAAAATCTGTGGGGTGATCTGAAGAGGGCTGTGCACAGGAGATGCCCTCTTCCCTCTACCTAAAAGATTTCAGTTTGTTTTTCAAATGAGTTGTACAGTTTATAGGTCACATTAAAGGTAGAAAAAGTTCTGAAATGATTTATCTTTGTCTCATTTTTTTACATCACAGAAACCTGACATTTTAACAGGGGTGTGTAGACTTTTTATATCCACTGTACGTGCTGATTGGTTGGGTAAGACTATTGGTGCCCGATTCAATAGGCCTGCCTTTTAGCGGGTGTAGGCTCTTGTGCACCTTCGGCAAATTATAGAAGCAAGCCATCTGAGGATGTCTAGATATGAATGCATCCAGTTCCGTCTTGCTGATTAAATGGGCTTTAAGAGCTGAGCTCAGGATCTGCTTCAGCTCTTTAGAGTACTGTTCAGTTGGATTAGAGGAGAGGACATCATAACAATCCTTATTACTGAGGATGTCCATACACATCTTGACGTACACTTTCTGATCCAACACGACAATATTGCCCCCTTTATCTGCAGGCTTAATGAAAATGGTATTATCACTCTCCAAGGCAAAAAGACCCTCAAGCTGCTAAGATTGTCAGTACCCCATTTGTGTCCATCTAGTTGAACTAGTTTGTCAGTAACTACCCTTAAGAAAACATCCAGAGGGGTCGTCTCGTTGATAGAGGGATTCAAATGGGAGCGCTGCCTCATAGATGTAAATGGACCTTTCACCGGGGAGCCTTTCTCCCTCATTAAGGAGGTCCACAAGGTTGCATACATCCTCCAGATCAGCCAGGTCAATGCCCATTGTCTCACATTGACATTTATCTTGGTGGACAATTTTTTTTTTCTGTTTGAGGTTCCTTATAAATAGATTTAGATCCTTGACCCAGGCAAAAAGTTGGAACAAATGAGAGGCCTTTTTTAAGAAGACTTATCTCGCCCTCAGTCAATGTCCTGTGAGACAAATTAATGACCTGTAGCTCATCCGCTGTGGGCGCACAATGTGGGGATTATGTTGGTAAGATAAAACGGGAACTGAGACGTAGAGTAGGAGATCACATTGGGGACATTAACCACCACGCCATGTTTTGGAATATTACAATAGAGACTATAGGTCACTCAAATTTCGAGTCATTGAAGTGATTCGGAAATCACCCAGATGTGGCAACTGGAATAGGAATAGTAGGATTCTTTGTTAGGAGGCACAGTGGATCCACCGACTCAAAACGGTGGCCCGCTCGGCCTCTATGAACAGATCTCCTTTGCCTGTTTTCTCTGAGAGCCCTTCCTCTGCTTAGTTGACCATCATATTTATTTATCTATATTCCTTATCTCTGTCCCTTTTTGTCCCAGTTATATTGGTGTTTTACTGTGACGCGGTTGCCATGCAGACTGGTTGTCGGTGGCAACGTGTTGTTGGCTGTTTGCATGTGCTCTTCCCTTTTAAGGTTTGCCTCCCTGCTGTTTGGTGAGCAAGGGGTTAATCTTCATGCTAGTGGGGATTAAGGTGTTTCCTGGGTGTGGCCGCGGGCTTGATATATACCTGTAGCTTGCTGGCTGGGGGCAGTTGTACTACAGCCTTGCTTGGTGTTGGAGCTTTGCTCCTTGCCTGGGTGTTTCTGCCCAGTCCTTGAGGGCCACCTTATGGAACATAAATTGTCCTGCCTTATGTACCCTCCATGTACCTTTGCCCTCACTTGTATGTGTGGTGTGGGTTTATGTTCTGGGTGTGTGAAGCGTTTTGTTTGTTCTTACATGTCTGGGCTGTTGTTGGTGTTGGTTACCTGCATGTATGCTTTACGTCACCCGGTATGTTGATACCTCCGGAAGGGGGCTGGTTTCCCCCATTTCCCACTGTGACATAGAAATATAGAATGTGTCGGCAGATAAGAACCTTTTGGCCCATCTAGTCTGCCCAATATACTGAATACTATGGATAGCCCCTGGCCCTATCTTATATGAAGGATGGCCTTATGCCTATCCCATGCATGCTTAAACTCATTCACTGTATTTGCAGCTACCACTTCTGCAGGAAGGCTATTCCATGCATCCACTACTCTCTCAGTAAAGTAATACTTCCTGATATTACTTTTAAACCTTTGCCCCTCTAATTTAAAACTATGTCCTCTTGTAGCAGTTTTTCTTCTTTTAAATATTATCTCCTCTTTTACCTTGTTGATTCCCTTTATGTATTTAAAAGTTTCTATCATATCCCCTCTGTCTCGTCTTTCTTCCAAGCTATACATGTTAAGGTTCTTTAATCTTTCCTGGTAAGTTTTATCCTGCAATCCATGTACCAGTTTAGTAGCTCTTCTCTGAACTCTCTCCAAAGTATCAATATCCTTCTGGAGATATGGTCTCCAGTACTGAGCACAATACTCCAAATGAGGTCTCACTAGTGCTCTGTAGAGCGGCATGAGCACCTCCCTCTTTCTACTGGTAATTCCTCTCCCTATACACCCAAGCATTCTGCTAGCATTTCCTGCTGCTCTATGACATTGTCTGCCTACCTTTAAGTCCTCTGAAATAATGAACCCTAAATCCCTTTCCTCAGATACTGAGGTTAGGACTGTATCACTGATTTTATATTCTGCTCTTGGGTTTTTACACCCCAGGTGCATTATCTTGCACTTATCAACTTTAAATTTTAGCTGCCAGATTTTTCACCAATCCTCTAGTTTTCCTAAATCCTTTTCCATTTGGTGTATCCCTCCAGGAGCATCAACCCTGTTACAAATCTTTTTGTCATCAGCAGAAAGACACACCTTACCATCGAGGCCTTCTGCAATTTTGCTCATAAAGATATTAAGCAATATGGGTCCCAGAACAGATTCCTGAGGTACCCCACTGGTAACAAGACCTTGGTCTGAATAAACTCCATTGACTACAACTCTCTGTTGCCTGTCCCTCAGCCACTGCCTAATCCATTCAACAATATGGGAGTCCAAGCCCAAAGACTGCAATTTATTGATAAGCCTTCTATATGGGACAGTATCAAAAGTCTTACTAAAGTCTAGATAAGCTATGTCTACTGCACCTCCTCCATCTATTATTTTAGTCACCCAATCAAAAAAATCAATAAGATTAGTTTGACATGATCTCCCTGAAGTAAACCCATGGTGTTTTTCATCTTTCAATCCATGGGATTTTAGATGTTCCACAATCCTCCCCTTAAGTATGGTTTCCATTAATTTCCCCACTATTGATGTCAGGCTTACTGGCCTATAGTTGCCCGATTCCTCCCTACTACCTTTCTTGTGAATGGGCACAACATTTGCTAATTTCCAATCTTCTGGGATGACTCCTGTTGCCAGTGATTTGTTAAATAAATCTGTTAATGGTTTTGCTAGTTCACCGCTGAGCTCTTTTAATGGCTTTGGGTATATCCCATCAGGCCCCTGTGACTTATTTGTATTAATTTTAGACAGCTGACTTAGAACCTCTTCCTCTGTAAAGACACATGCATCAAAAGATTCATTAGTCTTCTTTCCTAACTGAGGTCCTTTTCCTTCCTTTTCCTTTGTAAAAACTGAACAGAAGCATTCATTGAGGCAGTCAGTTAGTTCTTTATCTTCTTCCATATACCTTCCTTCTTTTGTTTTTAATTTGGTAATTCCTTGTTTTAGTTTCCTTTTTTCATTTATGTATCTGAGGAATGCCTTATCGCCTTTTTTCACTGACTGAGCTAATTTCTCTTCTGCCTGTGCTTTAGAAGCTCTTATAACTTGTTTGGCCTCTATCTGCCTAATCTTATAAATTTGCCTGTCATCCTCATTTTTTTTATTTTTTTTTATAATTCCTAAATGCTATCTTTTTATTTTTAATGATTTTGGCCACTTCTGCTGAGTACCACAGTGGTCTCTTCCTTTTTTTGCTTTTAGTGACAAGCCTAATGCAATTTTCTGTTGCCTTCAATAGTGCCACTTTTAAGTAGTCCCATTTCTCCTGGTCTCCAATGAAACTGTTCCAATCTGATATGGACTCGTATACCACTAATCTAATTTTAGAAAAGTCAGTTTTTCTAAAATCTAAAACTTTTGTTTTTGTGTGGTGTGACTCAGTCACTGTTCTTGTAGTAAACCACACTGACTGGTGATCACTAGATCCCAAGCTTTCCCCTACAGTAATATCATATACCAAATTCCCATTTGTGAATACTAAATCTAAAATGGCCTCCTTCCGGGTTGGCTCCTCAACTACTTGCTGTAGAGATAATCCCAGTAGGGAATTTAGAATATCTGTACTCCTGGCAGAACTAGCTATTTTGGTTTTCCAGTTTACATCAGGAAGATTGAAGTCTCCCATAATGATAACTTCCCCCTTCAATGTCATTTTAGCTATTTCCTCAACTAGTAGATCATCAAATTCTTTGACTTGGCTAGGTGGTCTATATATCACACCTACACGAGTTACCTTATGATTATCAAGCTGCAAGGTAACCGAAACTGACTCTAAATTGTTCTCGCTAACTTGTATCAAATTAGATTTTATGCTATCTTTCACATACAGGGCCACCCCTCCCCCTTTTTGCCTTCTCTGTCTTTCCTGTATAGAGAGAACCCTGGTATTGTTATATCCCAGTCATTATTCCCCTTGAACCACGTCTCAGTAACAGCCACTACATCTATATTCTCAGATGCCATTATAGCCTCAAGTTCGTTTATCTTATTCCCTAAACTGCGAGCATTTGTAGACAAGAATCTGAGCTTTTCATTTCTTAACCTTTGTGCTGCTGGCATCTTCTGGCATTGTTCCGGGGGGCAGTTGGACTGCTGGATTATCACTCTTTTGCCCCCCTTTCCTAGTTTAAATGCTCCTTAGCAAATACTTGGAACTGTTCACCGAGGACATTCGTTCCCTTGAGAGAAAGATGCAAACCATCTTTCTTGTACAGTTCTTTTCCATTCCAACAAGAGCTAACATGGGACACAAAGCCAAACCCTTGGTTCAGACACCATTCACCAAGCTATACATTGAATTCCTTAATGCGCATCTTCCTGTCATGCTGAAGGTTATGCACAGGCAAAACTGCAGAGAATAAAACAGTTGATGCAACCTCCTGTATATCCTTTCCAAGTGTGTGAAAAGCTTCTTTCACCTTTGAAACCTCATTGCAAGCCATATCTTTTGTCCCAAGATGACAATAACATCCACTTCCCTTTCCTGCTTTCCTTGCCTAACAATATTAAGGATCCGTTGTCTATCCCTGCTAGCGGTAGCACCAGGGAGACATCTCACAACACCATTCTCCTCAAACTTCACACCTCTTATGATGGAATCGCCCACCAACAGCTGCTTACTATCAATCCTCACCTTCTCCTTTTTGTCTTTGGCTGCAGTCTTGCATACTCCATGTTGCTCTTGCACTCTAAAAGTTCTGCAAATGAATTATGGAGAGCCACAGACTGTGAGACATGTCTTCTATCCACAACTCTCAGTCTACCAGAACCTACAGTAACCCATCTTCCATTTCTAAGGGGCCTCTGTGGCAGTGGCATTGCAATGTTCTCAGCCTGAGTTTGTTTAATGGTTAATTTTCAAATCTCATATTTCAAAAAGGTAATTTCCTGTTGCATTATGGAGATCTGTCTACAGATCAGACAGTATCCAAACCTCTGAAGAGTGGAACCTGAAATAAAAGCACAACAATTCCTGCACAGAACCAGGTCTGCCATTGTAAAGAGGGGAAAGATTTTAAACAAACAAATCTTACTTGTTTAGTTTGTATCCACCTCCAGATTACCTCCTGAGTATCTCCAATGCACTTGTAAATCAGCACTTGGAATAGCAGCCTTGGAAAAGCATCAAGCTATAATTAGCAAGCTAATACTATGTTGCTATATATACACACACTCCCACCAAGGCTCCTCCCCCAACAGCAAATTAACACCTTACTCGCCTATGCTCATTTGCAATCAGACAATAGTGATACAGTGTCTAACAAATTCCTTACCTCTTTTGAAACACAGTGTCTGAGTATCCACCAGAAACACCACTGAAGTTCTGCTACAGTGGAAAAACTCTGAGTTAGACTAAGTTAGTCTCCTGAATATCTCCAATGCACTTGTAAATCAGCACTTGGAATAGCAGTCTTGGAAAAGCAGCACTTTTTAATTTATTTCTGTACATATTGATCACCTGCCTCATATCAGACCATGAATGGTTATTTATGTACACATGTATCAGATATCTTATATCCATTCCTTGGATTTGTTGTAATGTCCCCATTCCCCCCCCTCCTTTTTATTATCTCTCAATATGGCAGCCCCACTAAAGGCATAAGCTAAGTACCCCCCCAACCGCCCCCCCCCCCCTCACAATTTTCTTTGTTTTTGACATGCTTGCGTCTCATCAGCGCTATTATACATTCCATAGACCAGAAGTCCCTCCCGCCAATGCGTTCCACTGGCCAGGGGTACTCCCCTTCATTTACTATATTTTTAATTTGGCGCTACCTTCATATAGTGTCCCACCAGAGTGCAATATTATTAGCCCCAAACTGTATTTATGGCACCCTCTTTAGCTAGCATATGTGTGGTCTATTAGCGCTATGATGCGCTCCACCGACCGGAAGTTCCGCCCGCCGATGTGTTCTACTTGCCAGAAGTTAATATTCACGAATGGAAAATCCTGAGTCCTACTGCCTACACTTCTATTCTGACTGCATTGTACAGCTATGATCACGTACATTGCTAGCGCACATCTAATACTATCATATTCTTCTAAATTCATCCTCTATGTACACTTGGAACGCATATTGCATTCCACTGAACCGGAAGTTGGGAGGGTAGTAGAGAGGTGAGCGCCATTTACAAACATCACTCATCTATTTAGGTATATAAAAGGGGTACTTCCTATTAATCCTTGCACCTACATCATCCTGGTTGCCATTACCATCACTCATCTGCTGCCTAATTTCATCCCCTGATGAACCGATGACTATCTTCAGCGGGGAAACGCGTCAGGACCTACAGTAACAGATCTTCCAAGTAATTTCTAAGGTATCCACAGGGTTTAGCCACCGATAAATGGTGTCGCCCCTTTCGGGGCGGGTGCTCCGCTTTTAGGCTGGGATAGCCTGAAAGGGACACCCAGGGATAGGTCCTACCCCGACAGTATATCTTGCGGCCCTAAAACCCTGGTGGGCGCCCTCCGTTCCAGATTTACCACAGGAACGGTGAGTAATTGCATTATGCTGCCCACCCTGTTTTGTGTATAGCAAATACTTATATACACTTACGTATAAATTTCCTCAATTTCTTTCTTATGGTATCTAGCTACACTATTTGTTCGAGGGCATTTATTTATTGATTTATGTGGGGGTTATTTATTTTAATATTATTAAATAAAGGTTATATTTTAGAGGTTTTTGCCAAGTAAGACCGTCACTGATTCCTCTGTATAAATATTTTCTTCTGTGAGCTGCAATGTAATGCGCATTTACTTTTCTAAAAGTTGGGGAAACAAGGCACCAGCCAGGGTCACAATAACTAGCAATCAGCTGAATCAGAGTCCCCAGAGGAAGCGAGGCGAAACGTATGTCAGGGTTTTTCCTTTCTCCCCCCCAGCTCCTAGTCTGTATGTCTCATTTATTCCAGTGCTCCTTAACTTTTTCCTTTTATGCCCTCTGGTTTTATTTTAACTAGGGAGGCTATCTAGATCTTTGGATTTGGTCTAATTATTTTCCTGTTATTTATTGATACTTATGACAATATGATAAAGCATTGGGGAATGGATTTAAACACTACTTTGTAGTTAACATGGCACTGGTGCTGGTGAGTGACTCAGCTCATATCTTTGTATTACTGATTGAATATTCAATACTGCTAACCATATATTTTTAAGTGAGAGAGACTAATACATGCGGACCTAGAGCTTGGTGGGGCTATCATTATCACAGCATTGATCTGCACTGCTTTTTACTTATTATTTTTTATATTTATGTATTGCATGTCCTTTTGGATACGACACAATAAAGATGATTTTATAACTACATGTGTGTTGTTTGTAGTTTGGTCTTGTAGTTATGTTCGCACACATGATTTTTTTGCTTTATGGTTGCTTTTGTTTGGTTTTCTACTTTTTGGAAAAGAAAAATTTTGTATGCTTTTCATGCATACACTGAGCATATTTTGGCCTCAGCGACATTCCCTTGCTATTGTATTTACCTTAGTTGGTAAAGTCATTACAAGAGCTTTCTTTCCTTCACGTTGCAGTTACATAGGAGACGTCCATTCTTCTAGTAAACCACTCAATCACTGATATCTTCAGTGCCTTGTCAGCTGTACATGTTGGGGCTTATAGAGAGAAGTATACTGTAGCGATATGTATTCCTCATAGGTTCTTGTGCTAATGCCAGGCTGCCGGGGTTCTAAGAAGAACAAGATAAACACTAATGGAGCTGTAAACTTCTTTGAGTAAATATTCTCCCCTGGCTATGCTGTAATCCACTACAGATATTGCCTGGTGTGCAAATCCTTGCTGTCATTAGTTCATAAAACAAATGACATCTGGGCAGCCATGTGGGTCTAAAAAGGGGTTCATGGTGGTACTAGCCAGAGAGTAGAATGTTTATGAAAAATGGGTGACAGTATAAAAAGGTTGTAATCTTTATTTATTGCCATATAATAACAATTCTGATCTTTACTCTCATATTTCACCAGCATATTCCACTGTGCTGTAGAGGAACAGGTTTGAAAACAAATGACTAATCAATAAGACAAAGAGAGAGGTCTAAATGGAATTGGAGGAAAAATCACACACAATAGGTACATACTGCTAAAATGCTTGGAGAGTATTAAGTATTATTAATGTGCACGCATCAATCTGCAATTTGATATTAACTTCCTGCCACACACCACTTGATGTAATTGTGATCAAGGATACAGTGTATATCCAGACTAGCAAGTGCAGGGTTGCAGCTGTGTTCTCTAATGATGGTCAGGGAGACCATAATTTGGCTCTTAAGGGTCTGTGAAAGTCTGATAAGTTGGTTAGGGGTCCTAGCATTTGTACATTCACTAGAATAATATGGCATAGTAAATTCTGAGGTGTAGTGGTGTTGATATGCAATGATTCACTTCCAAATAGTAAACTGTTTCCTAAAGGGGTTGTCCGGTTTCAGGACAGAACTGGACAGCCTCTGAGATCTGGTTAAAATAAAGAACACATAAACGCTTGCCTGACAAATTCAGCAATGCCACTCAGGTTCTCCTGGCAAGGCTCTATTTACCCTTCTGCAGCAGTAATGTCACATTGACAACTCATGATCGCTGTACTCAATCTCAGGCCTCAACTGTGCACTTGTCGAAGACATGATTGTAGTGGTTATGTGTTATCAACATGATATCACGGCTGCAGTCGGCTAAATAAAGCCTGGCCAGAAGAACCTATTCATTTCAGGCGGATATTTACTTGCACTTACCTGTTCCTTATTTCAGATAGATCTTGTGGTTGTCCATTTTTCTTCAACAACCCCTTTAAAGAAACTGAATTAAGAAGCTAATCCTAAAGGCCCTAGCAGTGTATTCTGTATTTCATACAGATAGGTATTTTTAGGAAAAAAAAACTTTGGACTGTGGGAGCACGCTGGAGTACCTGGGGGAAACCCACACAAACACAAGGAGAACATATGCAGACAGTATAATACCTACAGCTACTGTACTGTACATGTGTGCCATAGACATGGAAACTTCATTTGACTTCATTTGACACAAATCGCTGTAAATCGGACATATGTCCTTTTAAAACTAAGAATAGTTTCTTTAGCCCATTTAGTAGTCCGAGACAATGAATATACCGCAGTGTATGAAAGTGTAGAATCTTTGCACTTGAATGCATTTCTCAGCAGGAAGATGCCCCTCATGACATAAATCCCATTTTATGTGAGATTGATTTTTCTGTTGAGTTGATCTCGGTATTCATTGCTTCCAAAAGGTAAAGGAAAATGTTTTATTTAATGGTATATCAAAAATGCATTAGAGGTTGTCAGATCGCACTGCTAATCATAAGAATGATTTACGTTTGATCAAATTATAGACTCCTTTAATTCATTTGGGACTGACTAAAAGCCCCAAAATTCTATTGCGTTTATGTATTAAACTAATATTTCCCCTAATTGTTGTGCATGTGGCAAACCTAATTTTCATAATGTGAGGTGATCTGTAAGATGAAAACTGCACATAAGATTGGGTAAACAAGTTAAGTGGATTTCAACAGTGCCTTCTATCCTTCATTTTGATGGATGCACATCTGACAGTCCAAAGCTGGAGCACGACTTTAAAGGATTCTTTAAAGATACTTTTGTTTCAAGAATGTTCTTAAGTCATTACACATAAATGTACATATATTTGTTTTATCTAAATCATAGTTTTTATTGGCTGTGTGAAGGATTAAGAATGTGCTGTGAGAATAATACTATAACAAGGGTTCAATGAGTAGAACATCTGGAGATGTCTCCACAAAGAGGCTGCTGCAGGTCTAGATAATGACCTCATGTTTTACATCAGTGCTGATTAAAGGTCTTTCTCCCAAATAAATTCCTAATTTTGAGCACTTACTGTACAGATTAAGGAAACTGATAAATGTATTTCAGTGCCTGCTTAAAAGTGACTACCTGAAGAAGAGTGCAGGATCGTGATAGAGAGAAATGTGTTGTATTATAAGTGCTCTGTGTCTAGTGCATTTATTATCTGTTCCGCAACTCTAATTGGTAAGTAGATATGAGCAAATTGCAAAAAAATTGATTTGGGTTCAATTAGGCCAAATTGGTTGATTTATTTGATTCAGGTCCTAATTAATTCTAACCGAATCTCAAAATTTGTGTATGAAACTCTGTGGTCTCCTAGGACAAATTCTGTATTTCTCGTCTCTCACTTATTAAAATGTTTTACAATACATTATTTTTTTCTCTTTCTTTTCTTTCTCTCTTCAAAATTCAACCAAATCGAATCACCAAAATCTCAGTTTCCGACCCACCATGATTTTTTTAAATTTTTACTGTGCTTGCACTATGATTGTGGCCTAATACGCTGAAATAGGTACTGTAATGTGGTAAATCTTCATTCTGGCACCAATCTGCAATTCCTCACAGTTCTGGTTTAGTAATGTCATCTCTAGGTCTGGACATTAGGAGAACACAGTTTTGTAATTAAAATCAGGGGTGGTTTCAAATGTGTATTCAAGATCATTGAGCAACCCTTTCTCTTCACTGTTTACCTGCTTGCCATCAACATTGCAGTGATGAGCAGGAGTAATTACATCTCCTCTGTCCCATTCACTTGCAGTTGTAATTACACTGGTCCGCTGCTGCAATGTCGACTTCAATGGGATGGAGCAGATGTAATTACACTGCTCCGCCACTGTAATGTCGACAGATAAACAGTTGATCGTCGAAAGTCAGCCCACTGCTGATCTGATATTGACGACCTTTCCTGAGGATAGGTCATCTATATGGGAAAACCTGAGAACCTCTTTAAGTGGCAACAGTTTAGACTCACATTTCAGTTATACAGTTATGTTATGTTTGGCAAGTTTTATGGTCACATATTTTACTATGACCATTTTGAGTGACTGATTTGTGTAGCCAGAGTACCTTCAGGGGATAATATTATAGTGTTTGCGTGCAGATACAATGATGTTTTATTTGTTATGGCGTTCTTTATAGGTATTTGCGGGACTCCTGCCGCCCATGCTTGATTCTGTTATCACTCAAGCAGTTTATAGCTATTGAGCAGTGCTAGTTTATGTTTTTTATTTTATTTATTTTTTAATTGTGTTTGAACTTGCAATAACTGTAGAACTTTGGACCACGGTAGTTCATTGTGACGGATACTTAAATGGACCGGAATAGCTAAAGTAGTCAATACTGGAAGCATAATACTTACTTTTGTACTAGACACTAGCTATCTTTATCTATCTGTCTATGATTTCTAGATCAATGCAGGATACTGACCTGGAGAAAAAAGTCTTATAAAGCACTTCTACATTTTCTTAAGACATATCCAGGTGACACCTGTGTTGTGCTGTCTGCTGGAAAAATAAAATCCCAGAAGCCTCTGTCATTATTAATAGCTCAACGGCCAGCATGAAGTTATTTGTATTTAAAAGAGGCGTATGAGAAAGGCAGTGAACAGAGAAATTGTTCCCAGACAGTAGAAGTAAATGGACATTAGAGAACTGTAAAACACATCAGATAATGCTAGAAGAAAACAGCTATACATAGAGCAAGTTTCTATTACTGCATCCAGTATTGGGACTAGAGGTGAGCAAATTTCTTAAAATTTTATTTTGGGTCTGATTCAAATGAATTGGTTGGAAGTTTCCTTTTGAGTACAAATAAATTTGACCTGATTCCAAAGTGCTCAGATTGCCCTGAAAAGTTGTGTCTGATACTCTGGGGTCTCCTAAGACTATATGCAACTACTTTAAAGCTTTTTAAGGCCAAAACAACATTAGTAAGCTTAAAGTGACAATGACATATATGGCTATGGGTCAATGCATAGTTGTCAGTGGTAGCAAATGGCCTGTTTAATAACACACCACTGCACTGTCTGATTTGTTATGCTTTTTAAAACAAAAAAAAAAATGGTTCAAAGATGTGTGCAAAGCAATGGCTTGTTCTGAATTAGTGGCCCAAAAAGTATCCCTTATGGGGCAGATGTTTGTGAGTGTTAATACACATGGTGGTATCAGAAGAATCAATGCCCTGTTTAGAGCAATCAGTCCAAATTTAATTCCTTACTGGGGGCAGGTGCCTGCCCATGGTTATACACAAAATGGTATTGGAAAAAGCAATGGTTTGTTCTGAACAAGAGGTCTAAAAATGATCCCTTATTTGGGACAGATGTTTGCCAGTGTTTATACACACACAATAGTATCAGAATAAGCAATAAGTTGTTGTGACTTGACAAGCCAGCCAAAAATGATCTGGGCAGATGCCTGCCAGTGTTTATACACACATCTTACAGTTTTTTAGGATTAGCACCCACATTCTTACTTTTTGATAATGTGGCATAGGTCTTACGTTTTCCATTACCTTGCCCATTGTCACTGTGTCCTTTTCAAGACATTTTATTTTGAATCCGATTTAAACAATAAGCAGTCATAGGTTTGGTATACTTATTAAATGAAGAAACTTTATAAAAGGTTTATTAAAAAAAAATTGCAATTGGACACAGTCTGTGACAGAATTACAGTATATGCTGATGGTGACACTGTCAAATATTCCTAATGTACTTTTTTTTTTAATGTTAAATGTGGTCTCTGGGCTTTTATCATTGTTGACCTATCCTGCCATAGACATAGTAACAGCTAGCAGGAAGAGAGAAGGGAGACAGAATGTGCATACTGCATGCACCTTTCCTTCATACAGCAGATTGGCAGGGGTGCCGGGTGTTGGACCCCTGCCAATCTGATATTGATGACCTTTCTTTACTTCTTCATGTAAACAGGCACAGTGCAGCTGAATGTTTATATGAATGATGTGTCATACTAAGCCATTCTTATTTGTCTTTACTATATCACATTTCTTTGTGAGTAGTGCGTGCAATGATGGGGAACGACGATTGCGTCGTTCCCTGTCATTGAACCCCTCAGATGCTGCATTCATCGCTAATCGCTGCATCTGAGATTAAAAAAAAAATTAGGGCTTTAAGGGGTTAATCAGTGGAAAAAAAAACTCATGAAATCTCGCCCGGGGCATTATGACATCATCACGCTAAAGGAAATTTAGCTTCTTAGCAAATCAAATTTTGCCTGAAATTTGAACCGAAGTCCACTTACAATACTTTGACACTCGATACTACTTACAATGTACCCGTAAAGATAGTGGGTGAGAATAGGTGCACAGTCATGTGACAGCTGTTTCACTGGGCATGTGGACTACAGTATAATGTATTTTAGAAAAAAATCCAGTGAAAGTTCCTCACATATTATTGTATAGTATGCTATTAATTTACAGTCGGTGACGGTCTGACCATTTATAGGAAAGCGACTAGCTATCCTGTCTTCCACTTGCTTTGTCTAGCCTTTTCCAGAAGTCATATTTTCTGTAATAAACTGATTCCACTTCTTTGTTGTGATCAACTGGGGTCACACAATCAGATATTGATGGTGTGCCCTAGCAATGTGGCATTAATATCTATTGTTAAGTACCCTGTTAATACTGCATATAACTGTTGTATATAAGTGTGGGCATACATGTTTTAGAATTTTAAATTTTTTTGCATATTAAATGCAAGCTAATATGGAAAATATGACAAATCGCTTTATAATCTAATGTAAATTATTGTTTACATTTATGGATAGATCAAGACAACATCATTCTTATTTAATGCTTCTTAATAGGAGCAGATGAAAGCTAGTGTTTGACAGAATTGGACGTCCCTGGGACTTTACTAACTGCTTATTGATTTTGGAAAGCAAATAAAAACTACTGTTTAAAGGGTATTTTGAACTCACAAGGTCATGCTATTTATCACCTTATCGACAGTGTTTTCTCTTCCTTTTCAAGAAAGATAAAATGATTATTGCTTAATGCTTACAAGTGACACTAATCAATTCTTCAAATGTACTATTAATTTGTATTGTGTATTCCTGTCTTCTGTGGTTCAGTCACGTGTTGTTCAGTCTATTTATACAGCAGGTTACCTGGTGTTGATATTTTAATAGCTTTTCAGGTTTGTGTGACTTATTCTTTTTGTATTTGGTAATATACCGTATTTTTTGCCCTATAAGACGCTCCGGCCCATAAGACGCACCTAGGTTTTAGAGGGGGACAATAAGAAAAAAATATTTTTCATTATACCTTAGGTCAGTCCACCAATCAGACCCCCAATGTTAATAAGACCTCAGATCAGACCCACAATTAGACCTCAGCTCAGACCCCAATGTGAATGACCCCCAATAAGACCTCAGATAAGAGCCCCATATGCCTCTCATCAGGCCCCATATGCTTCTAATCAGGCCCCATATGCCTCTCATCAGGCCCCATATGCCTCTCATCAGGCCCCATATGCCTCTCATCAGGCCCCATATGCCTCTCATCAGGCCCCATATGCCTCTCCTCAGGCCCCATATGCCTCTCCTCAGGCCCCATATGCCTCTCATCAGGCCCCATATGCCTCTCCTCAGGCCCCATATGCCTCTCCTCAGGCCCCATATGCCTCTCATCAGGCCCCATATGCCTCTCCTCAGGCCCCATATGCCTCTCATCAGGCCCCATATGCCTCTCATCAGGCCCCATATGCCTCTCATCAGGCCCCATATGCCTCTCCTCAGGCCCCATATGCCTCTCATCAGGCCCCATATGCCTCTCCTCAGGCCCCATATGCCTCTCATCAGGCCCCATATGCCTCTCATCAGGCCCCATATGCCTCTCATCAGGCCCCATATGCCTCTCATCAGGCCCCATATGCCTCTCCTCAGGCCCCATATGCCTCTCCTCAGGCCCCATATGCCTCTCATCAGGCCCCATATGCCTCTCCTCAGGCCCCATATGCCTCTCCTCAGGCCCCATATGCCTCTCCTCAGGCCCCATATGCCTCTCATCAGGCCCCATATGCCTCTCCTCAGGCCCCATATGCCTCTCCTCAGGCCCCATATGCCTCTCCTCAGGCCCCATATGCCTCTCATCAGGCCCCATATGCCTCTCATCAGGCCCCATATGCCTCTCTTCAGCCCCCCATATGCCTCTCTTTAGCCCCCAATATGCCTCGATTTAGCCCCCATATACCTCTCTTTAGCCCCCATATGCCTCTCTTTAGCCCCCCATATGCCTCTCTTTAGCCCCCCATATACCTCTCTTTAGCCCCCCATATGCCTCTCTTTAGCCCCCCATATGCCTCTCTTTAGCCCCCCATATGCCTCTCTTTAGCCCCCCCCCATATGCCTCTCTTTAGCCCCCCATATGCCTCTCTTTAGCCCCCCATATGCCTCTCTTTAGCCCCACATATGCCTCTCTTTAGCCCCACATATGCCTCTCTTTAGTCCCCCATATGCCTCTCTTTAGCCCCCCATATGCCTCTCTTTAGTCCCCCATATGCCTCTCTTCAGCCCCCCATATGCCTCTCTTCAGCCCCCCATATGCCTCTCTTCAGTTCCCAGTGCCTCCATCAGCCCCAAAATAAAATAAAAAAACACTTACCGGTACCTTTCCTGCTCCGGACGCTGCTGCTCCTTACTGCCTGCACTCGGTAATCCTCCTCTTCAGTCTGCTGTGTGTGGCACACACAGTTTGAGGTCACCACGCACCCCTCACATGTGCGCAGCCTTCACAGCAGAGCGCCAAGGACCAGGAAGAGGTGAGTATATCGCTTTCACCGCTTCCCGGTCCACCGGTACTAATCAGCGCTTCCATAATGGAAGCGCTTGATTAGTATTCGCCCCATAAGACGCAGGGGCATGAAAAATGTGTCTTATGGGGCGAAAAATATGGTATTTTAATCTTACATCATTTATATTGGAAATACAAAATATTGACGGCCATCTGTTCCTAAACTATCTCTTTGTATGTCTTTGGAGCAATCATTATACAATGATGATACATATATTATTTTCCATGTGATCATGATTGTCTTCTAGTAAGTTACAGTACATTCTAGATGTCCTAAATTGTATCCATGTATCTTAACACAATAGTCCATGTTTAATATGGTTAGTGTGCCACTTTTTTGCAATTATTTTTGCTAAAATATAAGTGCACCACATTTTAGACACATGAAAAAAAATGACTTTTTTCAAAATCCTTGACATTTCCTTGACAAAAAATTTTGGTGGACAGAATTTTGGTGAATTGAAACACATGCATGTATTTGGCTCAGAGACAGAATTTCAGCATATTGGGACAGATTCTCAGGGCATTTGGACACATTCTTGGCATACGCTAAGCCAGAAATGAGTGGTATAAACTTGGAGCATTTCAGATTGTCTACATTTAATCTTTAAGTAGACGGGATTAGTAAATGTGGTACACTGGCTGCTGATGAATATTTTTTACCAGTTCTGCCCTTGGCCAACCCCCTTAGAATGGAGGATTAGACAACTAAGAGGTCAGTCATGTCAAATGACATAGTCTGCTGCGCTACGCTGAATATGATTGGTCGGAACCCTCTGTGGCTTCAGTTTTTAGACTTCAGACTAAAGATGAGTGAGTGAATGCTGAATGAATCAGATTTGTTATAAATTTCCCCAAAACTCATCCACTAAATGAGCCAGAAATTTTAGCGATTTGCTTTGGACGTATTACGTATAAATGGAGCCCATCACCATTTACTGTGAATATTGGCACTGTATGCTGTCATGCCACTGTTCCATACCGTATGGCTGCTGTCACCATGATGCCACTGTCTGCCTATCTACCATCATGTCCCATACTGTATGGCTGCTACTGCTACCTCCATCATGACACTGCCGTTGTTTGCCTACCTACCATCATGTTCCATGCTGTATTACTGCTGGTGCCGCCACTGCAGCTGCTACTTCCTGCTGCCTATCCCCTTACTGCCACTTTCATTACCTCTCCTGACACTCCTTTTACTGCTACACAGCTGCCACTATCCCAACACAGCTGCACACACATCTACTTGCTCCCATGCCTGTTCTATGCAGTGCTGCTACTGCTGACAATACTATTGCTGCTACTATTATTCCTACGCACCTTACACTTTCCACATCCACATTGTACTGCTGCTGATTCTAAATGAAAGGGAAAATTTTTCCAGGCTTCTTTAACTTCAGAAGAAGCCACTGTTCTGACAGTTAACACTTGTGTATGTATAAATATAGGCATGCATTCTGTCCCATTAATGCATAATTTTGACTGCTTGTGCAGAACAAGCTACTGTCTCTTATTACATTAACATGTTTGTGTATAAACAGGGACAGGGATCTGCCCCCATTAAAGGGAGTCTTTCACCAAATATGACCATTACAGACCACTCAGATCAGGTTCTCCATTACTTTCCCCAGATTACTATGGTACCTTTCATATTGCAGTCCATCGCCGATTCTTTCCAAAAAAACACTTTTATACCATATGGTAATTAGGTTCTGAAGGTGCCAAGGGGCGATGTTCATGCAGCCGGTGCCCAGGCCCCTCTGTGCTTTGCTTACCAAACCCCTCCTATTTCACCCCTCTGGCCCGCCCTTGTTTAATATGATTACCTCCTCCTCTCCACCTGAAATCCTAATGTCATATGGTTTTCTACATGTTATGTCTTGATAGTGGTCTTTCTATGTAGTCACTTGTACATTTGTAAGACCGTGAACCGGGGAGGGACCCCCAGGATACAGCGAAGTCATGGAACAGGGAAAACGACACAGACACCAGCTTTTTTAAAAAAAAAACAGAAACTTTACTATGACAGTAGTATAACCGCAACAATACAAACATGAACAGAATATGCTATATCCCGGACCCACAGTCACTGTCCCTGCCCACTGGACAGGCCTAGCCAATGGCGGACACAGCAGACCCTGCAAAGTCAATACTGTGCCGCAAAACAGGACAAACCTAGCCGATTGCGCACACAGCAGAGCCTGCAAAGTCAATACTGCACCGCAGAACAGTTCTGTACAGCCTGACAATCACACAACCCTATCTATCTATCTAATTTCAGGCCTAAGCTTAGTCTCTGTTGCTTCAGGTGCCACTAGTATAAGGTGATGAGTAAATGGGTGTACTGACCTGCGTCCGTTCTGGGCCCGAGGATGCCTCTTACCCGAGATGGCCACCAGCCACTGAGCACACATGCGGCCTTGCTTGGTAGTTAGACTTCTGTCCAAAGGCTGTAAGTAGTCCTCCTGGAACAATCCCTCTTCCAAATAGCCGGATCTAGGTGAGGGTGTCACAAGGGTGTCAAGAGCCACGCCTGACTCCGTTATACCCGGTGTCAGGAAGTCGCAGCGGGTGGCTGGGCACTCTATGTAGAAACATAGTGCTGTTTCTTTATGGTAGCTTTCTAGGTTTGCCTTGCAACCCTTTTTGGCTCACTCAGGGATCCGTAGCTCCTTCTCCTCAGCTGTTTCTTGTCCAGCACTCCCAACCTCCTTATATTCCCCTCTCACACTTCTCTGGTTGCCAGATATAGAGCTTCCTGCCTGGACTTCTATACTGACCCACTGGAGCTGTGTAAACTGTGTTCCCTGTTGTTGTTTCAGAGTGTTACCCTCCGGATCTCTGTGGGCCTTGGTGGTCTGCTGTTGTCGCCCACCTGGGATTATATGTTTTGTCTGTATTGTCTGTCCTCTCCTTGGTGTTTTCCTTTAGTGTCAGTGGTGCGGACTAGTGATCCCACCGCCCCGTTCACTACACAGGGCTCATCTTAGGGAAAGCCAGGGTTTAGGCACATGATCGGCGTACGGGTGAGGAACCCGTCTAGCGACGTCAGGGCAGTCAGGTGCCAGCCGCAAGGTGAGTCAGGGGTCACCACCTTTCCCTCACTGGACAGGCCTAGCCAATGGCGGACACAGCAGACCCTGCAAAGTCAATACTGTGCCGCAAAACAGGACAAACCTAGCCGATTGCGCACACAGCAGAGCCTGCAAAGTCAATACTGCACCGCAGAACAGTTCTGTACAGCCTGACAATCACACAACCCTATCTATCTATCTAATTTCAGGCCTAAGCTTAGTCTCTGTTGCTTCAGGTGCCACTAGTATAAGGTGATGAGTAAATGGGTGTACTGACCTGCGTCCGTTCTGGGCCCGAGGATGCCTCTTACCCGAGATGGCCACCAGCCACTGAGCACACATGCGGCCTTGCTTGGTAGTTAGACTTCTGTCCAAAGGCTGTAAGTAGTCCTCCTGGAACAATCCCTCTTCCAAATAGCCGGATCTAGGTGAGGGTGTCACAAGGGTGTCAAGAGCCACGCCTGACTCCGTTATACCCGGTGTCAGGAAGTCGCAGCGGGTGGCTGGGCACTCTATGTAGAAACATAGTGCTGTTTCTTTATGGTAGCTTTCTGGGTTTGCCTTGCAACCCTTTTTGGCTCACTCAGGGATCCGTAGCTCCTTCTCCTCAGCTGTTTCTTGTCCAGCACTCCCAACCTCCTTATATTCCCCTCTCACACTTCTCTGGTTGCCAGATATAGAGCTTCCTGCCTGGACTTCTATACTGACCCACTGGAGCTGTGTAAACTGTGTTCCCTGTTGTTGTTTCAGAGTGTTACCCTCCGGATCTCTGTGGGCCTTGGTGGTCTGCTGTTGTCGCCCACCTGGGATTATATGTTTTGTCTGTATTGTCTGTCCTCTCCTTGGTGTTTTCCTTTAGTGTCAGTGGTGCGGACTAGTGATCCCACCGCCCCGTTCACTACACAGGGCTCATCTTAGGGAAAGCCAGGGTTTAGGCACATGATCGGCGTACGGGTGAGGAACCCGTCTAGCGACGTCAGGGCAGTCAGGTGCCAGCCGCAAGGTGAGTCAGGGGTCACCACCTTTCCCTCTCTGGATAGGGCCTTCCCATTTCCCTCCCTTTGCGTGACGCCGGTCATTACAGAGGGACAACAACAAATCCCCTTCCACTGCGTCCCCAATCATTCCAGGACACTCGGACACCAAGATGGAATCGAATTCAGTCTCACACAAAACATCCCTTCCACCATGTCAGCTCAGCTCCCACTTCCTGGTTCTTCCAGCAGCAGAGCATGAGTCAACCACACTTTTGCATATTTAAATTCAGCAGTAACTTAGGTCAAAATTCAGAATGACAGTTATATACAAACACTGAACAATGAGAGCTGTCTCACAATCACACACATTAGTCTCTTTCTCCGCAGAGTTACATTATCTCAATTTGGCTCACAAAAATGGACCTTGGACAGCATCCCAAGGAGCAGTATCCTGGGTATCAGTTCACACCCGGCTTAATGCTCAGCCTCAGAAAGTCCACTTGCAGGCTTTAAGGCAGCCTGCTCGCCTGACACACGGTCTTCAGACCTCAGCACAGAGATCTCCAGAGCTCCACTGCCAGAGGGAGGTAATCCACACCACCTGACAGTGCTGGCTGTTTTTTATAAGCCTGCCAAGACCCGGCCTGGAACTTGGGGTGTAGTCACCCACCAAACACTTTGACTACTCCCAGTAAGCGCCGTCCCGGATCAGCTATTTACAGCCATACTAAATAGCAAAGTGTCAATCAGCATTAGTTGCCGCTGACACATGAAAATACCGGCTCTTACTTCACCGAGGCCAGGAACCTCGGTGACACATACCTACCATCAATGATGACGCCTTGTACCTTCCTACATACTTCCCCCCTTTGTTCAACCCTGACAAAGTGAACACACGTCAAACAGTGTAACCGGGACAGGGGATCCGCGTTTTCCTGTAACCAGCCTGCCCTATGTTCCACGAAAACTTAAAGTTCTGTAAAGAGAAAAACCATCGGGTGACCTGGGCATTTCTGTCCTTGGTCTGGCTCATCCAATTGATAGGGGAGTGGTCGGTCACCAGATGGAACTTTTCCCCCAACAAATAATAGCGGAGAGACTCGAGTGCCCACTTGATAGCCAGGCACTCTCTCTCCACTATACTGTACATGGTCTCACCTGGGGTAAGCTTACGGCTGAGGAAGACAATGGGATGGTCCTCCCTGTTGACTTCCTGAGACAGTACAGCACCAAGGCCTACTTCATAGGCATCGGTCTGTACTGTAAACTCCCTTTTGAAGTCGGGCATCACCTAAACCGGGGACCTACACAGGGCCGACTTTAAAGCAAAGAAAGCCTCTTCCACCTGATCATCCCAGTGCAACATCACTGACTTGCGTCCCTTCAAGAGCCCTGTCAATGGTGCGGCCACTGTAGCAAAGTGGGGGACAAACCTCATATAATATCCCACCAGTCCCAAGAACGACTTTACTTGCCTAGTAGTGACAGGTCAGGGCCAATTCCATATCGCCTCTATTTTGTTTACTTGGGGTTTGATGACTCCACACCCAATGACATACCCCAGGTATTTTGTCTTCTCTAACCCTATTGCACATTTTTTGGGGTTAGCTGTTAGTCCAGCTTTTCGAAGGGAGTCCACTACAGCCTGAACTTTTGGTAGGTGACTTTTCCAGTCGGTACGGTGAATGAAAATATCGTCCAGGTAAGCCGAAGCGTACCATCGATGTGGACGCAGCACATTGTCCATGAGCCGTTGAAAAGTGGCAGGGGCGCCAAGCAGACCAAAGGGTAACACCTTATATTAGTACAGTCCCTCTGGTGTGATGAAGGCAGTTTTCTCTTTGGCAATTTCCGTCAAGGGTACCTGCCAGAACCCCTTTGGTGAGGTCCAAAACAGAAAAAAAATACCGGGCTTGTCCTAACCTCTCGATAAAATCATCCACCCGGGGCATGGGATACGCATCAAATTTAGAAATATCATTTAGTCTGCGGATATCGTTACAGAACCGTAACGTTCCGTCCGGCTTGGGTATTAAGACTATCGGACTGGCCCATTCACTTTTCGACTCCTCAATGACGTCTAGTTGTAGCATTAGCTGCACTTCTTCCGAGATGGCTTGTCGCCAAGACTCGGGTACCCGGTATGGTTTCAATTGGACTCTGGCCTGAGGCTCAGTGATAATGTCATGTTTGATGGTAGAAGTGTGTCTAGGGAGGTCCGAGAACACATCCGTATTCCTGATGACGAACTTCCTGGCCTCCTGAATCTGTTTAGAGGAAAGGCTGTCAGCAATCTTCACTGTGGCAACTGCTTCCCTTGTAACAGACCGTGAGGCTGGAAACTCTTCCCCTAGAAATCTCAGCTGTGGGCTGTCGTCTGTACTGGTCTCCCTATTTTTCCAAGGTTTAAGTAAATTCACATGGCTAGTGTACCTTGTACAGTCGTGGCCAAAAGTTTTGAGAATTACAAAAATATTCGTTTTCACAAAGTTTGCTGCTAAACTGCTTTTAGATCTTTGTTTCAGTTGTTTCTGTGATGTAGTGAAATATAATTACACGCACTTCATATGTTTCAAAGGCTTTTATGGACAATTACATGACATTTATGCAAAGAGTCAGTATTTGCAGTGTTGGCCCTTCTTTTTCAGGACCTCTGCAATTCGACTAGGCATGCTCTCAATCAACTTTTGGGCCAATTGCTGACTGATAGCAACCCATTCTTTCACAATCACTTCTTGGAGTTTGTCAGAATTAGTGGGTTTTTGTTTGTCCACCCGCCTTTTGAGGATTGACCCCAAGTTCTCAATGGGATTAAGATCTGGGGAGTTTCCAGGCCATGGACCAAAAATGTCAACGTTTTGGTCCCCGAGCCACTTAGTTATCACTTTTGCCTTATGGCACGGTGCTCCATCGTGCTGGAAAATGCATTGTTCTTCACCAAACTGTTGTTGGATTGTTGGAAGAAGTTGCTGTTGGAGGGTGTTTTGGTACCATTCTTTATTCATGGCTGTGTTTTTGGGCAAAATTGTGAGTGAGCCCACTCCCTTGGATGAGAAGCAACCCCACACATGAATGGTCTCAGAATGCTTTACTGTTGGCATGACACAGGACTGATGGTAGCGCTCACCTTTTCTTCTCCGGACAAGCCTTTTTCCAGATGCCCCAAACAATCGGAAAGAGGCTTTATCGGAGAATATGCTTTTGCCCCAGTCCTCAGCAGTCCATTTACCATACTTTCTGCAGAAGATCAATCTGTCCCTGATGTTTCTTTTGGAGAGAAGTGGCTTCTTTGCTGGCCTTCTTGTCACCAGGCCATCTTCCAAAAGTCTTCGCCGCACTGTGCGTGCAGATGCACTCACACCTGCCTGCTGCCATTCCTGAGCAAGCTCTGCACTGGTGGCACTCTGATCCCACAGCTGAATCCTCTTTAGGAGACGAGCCTGGCGCTTGCTGGACTTTCTTGGACGCCCTGAAGCCTTCTTAACAAGAATTGAACTTCTTTCCTTGAAGTTCTTGATGATCCTATAAATTGTTGATTGAGGTGCAATCTTAGTAGCCACAATATCCTTGCCTGTGAAGTCATTTTTATGGAACGCAATGATGGCTGCACGCGTTTCTTTGCAGGTCACCATGGTTAACAATGGAAGAACAATGATTTCAAGCATCACCCTCCTTTTAACATGTCAAGTTTGCCATTTTAACCCAATGTCACGGCCATGCCCATGACCGTGACTCCTTTACCGCATGCGGTTGCCTGCGGTTTTGTATGGGCGTTCAACCACGGGTGAGGGCCTCTTGTCTGTGGCCTCACTTGTGGTTGCCGCGGGCAACCAGTGTTGTTTTTAGCAGCAGAGCAGCCTGAGCGTCGCTAGGTAGCTTGATGCCCTGGCATGCGGTCACACCTAGCAACCTTTTGTTAGGTGTGTGTGTTGTGTGCACCGTGTGGTATGTTATTGTGTGCACTTTCCCTTTATGTATGTGTGTTTTCCCTTCTGTGGCATTGGAAGGGTTAACTTCCTTCCCAGTGTGTGTGTGTTGTCACTGGGTGTGTCCAACCTTTGGGTGTGGCCACTTTGGCCTATATATACCCTCTCTCTAGCAGGGCTCAGTAGGTTGCTTCAGTCTTGCTAGCTGAGGCAGCCTCCTGTGCTTTCCATTCCTCTGTGAGAGCCACCACTGTGGTCATAGGTTTAAGTTCAGGTTTTATGTCTTATTAAGTTTATGCTTACCTGTATGTGTCATGTCTGGGTGATGGTCTGTTGGGATTTTCCTATGTTGGTTTGTGCAGCTAATGGTTCTGGATTCTCTGTGTCAGGGATCCAGTCAGCAAGGCTGTGGCAGGTTGGTTGAGCTACTTAGTTCACCTGCCATTTCCATTAGTCTGTTTATGTTTCCCCTTTTTCCCAACAGCTTGGCCGTTGAGACTCCTGCTCCTCCGTGTCTAGGAGGAGTAGGTCGTCTTACCCTGACTCCTAGCGCAGGGACCGGACGGAGGGTGAGTTAGGGATCCGAGGTTCCTGTGCATGGGTCCTCCTACCTTTAAGGTCGGCCCATGCAGTTAGGAGTTAGGGTCAGGGTAGAGACGCTGTTAGGAGGTGACCTGCTCCCTATCCTGTTCTCCTGGCCGAGTAGGCCATAACATCACCTGGCTGCACACGGCTGAGGATTTCCCCCATCCTCAGCCGTGACACCCAATCAGCCTGACATAATGATCTCCAGCCTTGTGCTCGTCAACATTCTCACCTGAGTTAACAAGACGATTACTGAAATGATCTCAGCAGGTCCTTTAATGACAGCAATGAAATGCAGTGGAAAGTTTTTTTGGGATTAAGTTTTTTTGGGATTAAGTTAATTTTCATGACAAAGAAGGACTATGCAATTCATCTGATCACTCTTCATAATATTCTGGAGTATATGCAAATTGCTATTATAAAAACTTAAGCAGCAACTTTTCCAATTTCCAATATTTATGTAATTCTCAAAACATTTGGCCACGACTGTAGGTTACCTCACCAACTTTTTCAAGTACATCTTAGGGTCCCTGCCACCTACCCAGGAACTTACTGTCCACCGTCGGTACCAGAACCAAAACCCGATCTCCCGGGTTAAAGATCCGGACCCGAGCCTGTCGATTATAGACCCTACACTGGGCTCGCTGGGCTGCCTCCATATGTTCCCTAACAAGCGGCAACACTGTCTCCATCTGCTCTTGCATCTGAGTGACATATTCAATTACACTTTTATACGGTGTGGGTTGTTGTTCCCACGCCTCTTTGGCTATGTCCAACAGACAGCGAGGATTTCGGCCATATAGCAGTTCAAAGGGCGAGAGCCCAGTAGAGGCCTGGGGCACCTCCCGCACTGCAAACATGAGATACGGCAGAAGAAGGTCCCAATCCCTCCTATCTTTAGACACCACTCTTTTTAACATATTTTTTAATGTTGATTAAACCTCTCTAGCTGTTTTATGTGCAGTAACTTTCAGAGTTCCCTCATGACCTTTGACATAAAAGGGGTCCCCTGGTCAGTCACAACCTCTTTAGGTAGTCCCACTCAGGATAACATCTCCATTAACTCCTTAGCTATGAGTTTGGCCGATGTATGTCGCAGGGGCACCACCTCCGGGTACCGAGTGGCATAGTCTAGGATGAGCAAGATGTGTTGGTGCCCTCTAGCGGACTTCGGTACTGGGCATATAAGATCCTTAGCGATTTGCTCGAAGCGAACCTCAATAATCTGGAGAGGTACCAGGGGACTATGGAAATGTGGCTTGGGGTTAGTTATCTGGCAGGTTGTGCAAGACTTTCAATATTCTTCCACCTCTCTGAACACACTGGGCCAGTAAAACCACTGTAGAATCCGGTCCTGCATTTTCTGCCATCGCAGGTGTCCCCCACGAACATGTTGGTGGGCTAGCTTCAACACGAGCTTGCGATACACCTTGGGCACCACCAGCTGTTCAATATGCTCACCCCGTATTTGGTTTACCCGATACAGCATCTTCTGATGAACCACAAAATGGGGAAAGATAGACTCGGCCCCCAGTTGTTAAGGTTCACCATCAACTATTATAAAATTTTCCCAGGCCTGAGATAGTGTTTGGTCCCGGTGCTGTGCTGTACCGAAATTTTCCCTGGAGACATTGAGGTCTGCCAACTCAGGACCCGGCAGCAAATCCTCCACATCTCCCACCATTACACTCAGCGGAGTTGCCTCCCCCTCTTCCACTGCAATGGTGGCCACTGCTAGCGCTGGCCCTTCGGTCTCAGATTCCCAGGGTTCCAGTTTCCCCCCTGAGCAAGGCCACTCTACTGGGGTTGCACCTGTCTCACGGGTATTGTATCAGGCCACAGTGCCGGGAAACCCGGGAAGTCTCTCCTAATTATAAGTTCATAATGTAAATTGGTGGCGATGGCCACCTTGTGAGTCCACCTGGCAGCCATCGTGGACAGAGATACCAGGGCGGTTGGAATGGTCCTTTAAGTCTCAATGGATGCACACGACCACCAACTTTTCGTCCAGTAAACTTGGCAGGCAGCACTAGTGCAGCTCTTACCAGGGACACCAGACTCCCTGAGTCCAGCAGAGCCACCGCTAGAGTGTCTCCCTCTTCTACCTGCCAAAGTCTATAGTCTCGGGGGTTCCTTTTGCACACAGCTTCCTGGCATACAATGATTGGCGGTAGCCATAGTTAGTATCTATGGGATTCCCCCGATGGGAACAGCCGGCCCTTATGTGGCCAGGTTCCTGACACCGCCAGCAGACCATCGGAGCTGGGTCTGCAGGGGGTACATCCCGAGCGGGTTTTGCTGGCACCAGTCGCCAGGTCTGGGGTGGAGGTTTCCAAGGTTTGACTGCCCCCCTTCCAAAAGAACCCCCCGTAGATTCCCGGTAGCCTCATAGTGCTCCACCAGGTCGACCATCTTAAGGGCATTACCAGGAGACACCTGGCCGATCCAGTGTGGAGAGGGTACGGCAAAGCCCTCCAGAATACATCAGCCAACATACGGTCCAGCATAGCAGTGGAACTCAGCACATCAGGCTGCAGCCATTTTTGCAACCGGTGTAACAGATCATAATAGGTCTCGCGGGTTCAGCTGGATTAAACTCCCACTGATGCACCCGCTGGACCTGGACCAACACATTTACCACCAGTCTTGCCAGAATATCACCCTTTACTGTCGTGTAATCGGCCGCTTGATCATCCGGTAAGTTGAAAAACACCTGCTGGTGTCCGGATGCCAGGAACGGAGCGAAGACCTCAGCCCATTGATCTCGGAGTAGCTTCTCCCTCACGGCCACCTTTTCGAACACCGCCTGATAGGTCTCGACGTCGTCCGAGGGGGTCATCTTAGGGATCGCTGCACGGACCGCTTTCCGGGCAACGTGGACGTTCTGAGACGCTCCTGCTGCTTGTAAAGCCATCACATGCTGCAATAGCAGCTGGTTGGTTTCCTGCTGCTGCTTATTAGCCTCCAGCTGCTGCAAGTTAGCCTCCACAAGGGCTTTCACGACAGCTTCAATTTTGTCAAGGACCACAGGTTGTAATCTTGCTGGTTTGTAAGACATACAACCGTGCCTGGAAAAACAAACATTTTTTGGCCTTCAGGCCAGCCTCACTGCGCTTGCCCACATCCTCCACCAATTGTGGGGATTTGCTCTGGTAGGCAGGTTTGCGGACACAGTATAGAGGCAAAGGACCAGGTTGTAAATCACTCTTCAGTGTTTATTCACACTTATAACATAACACAACAGTCACTTTTCAGGCTTGGTGCTTATTCACACACAGAAAAACAAAATAAAGTTCACCTGGTATCTTAGGTGTCAGTTCACACTCGGCTGAATGCTCAGCCTCAGAAAGTCCACTTGCAGGCTTTAAGGTGGCCTGCTTGCCTGACACACGGTCTTCACACCTCAGCACATAGATCTCCAGAGCTCCACTGTCAGAGGGAGGTAATCCACACCACCTGACAGTGCTGGCTGTCTTTTATAAGCCTGCCAAGACCCGGCCTGGAACGTGGAGAGTAGTCATTCACCCAGCACTTTGACTACTCCCAGTAAGAGCCGTCCCGGATCAGCTATTTACAGCCATACTAAATAGCAAATTGTCAATCAGCATCAGCTGCCGCTGACACATGAAAATACCAGCTCTTACTTTACCGAGGCCAGGAACCTCGGTGACACATACCTACCATCAATGACGACCCCTTGTACCTTCTTACAATATACAGTATATATATATATATATATATATACAGTACAGACCAAAAGTTTGGACACACCTCATTCAAAGAGTTTTCTTTATTTTCATGACTATGAAGGCATCAAAACTATGAATTAACACATGTAAAATTATATACATAACAAACAAGTGTGAAACAACTGAAAATATGTCATATTCTAGGTTCTTCAAAGTAGCCACCTTTTGCTTTGATTACTGCTTTGCACACTCTTTGCATTCTCTTGATGAGCTTCAAGAGGTAGTCCCCTGAAATGGTCTTCAAACAGTCTTGAAGGAGCTCCCAGAGATGCTTAGCACTTGTTGGCCCTTTTGCCTTCACGCTGCTGTCCAGCTCACCCCAAACCATCTCGATTGGGTTCAGGTCCGGTGACTGTGGAGGCCAGGTCATCTGGCGCAGCACCCCATCACTCTCCTTCATGGTCAAATAGCCCTTACTTTCAAAGTTTTCCCAATTTTTCAGCTGACTGACTGACCTTCATTTCTTAAAGTAATGATGGCCACTCGTTTTTCTTTACTTAGCTGCTTTTTTCTTGCCATAATACAAATTCTAACAGTCTATTCAGTAGGACTATCAGCTGTGTATCCACCTGACTTCTCCTAAACGCAACTGATGGTCCCAACCCCATTTATAAGGCAAGAAATCCCACTTATTAAACCTGACAGGGCACACCTGTGAAGTGAAAACCATTTCAGGGGACTACCTCTTGAAGCTCATCAAGAGAATGCCAAGAGTGTGCAAAGCAGTAATCAAAGCAAAAGGTGGCTACTTTGAAGAACCTAGAATATGACATATTTTCAGTTATTTCACACTTGTTTGTTATGTATATAATTCCACATGTGTTAATTCATAGTTTTGATGCCTTCAGTGTGAATCTACAATTTTCATAGACATGAAAATAAAGAAAACTCTTTGAATAAGAAGGTGTGTCCAAACTTGGTCTGTACTGTATATATATATATATATATATATATATATATAAAGAAAGAAAAATGGCGGCACTGGCTCCAGAGGGAAATGGCGGGTGCACGTCCCAAAGGGAATGGACTGGTTTCCCTGATGGATAAATTCAGAAAAATGAGCGGCACTCCAAGGATAAAAGCAGTGAACCCTTTATTCACACCGGTGTGAATAAAGGGTTCACTGCTTTTATCCTTGGAGTGCCGCTCATTTTTCTGAATATATATATATATATATATATATATATTTTTTTAACAACACAATGCAACAGCAATCTGCAAACCAAATAAAGTACAATAATGCCATAGTTGTAGAAAATATTATGGTGCTAATGCTACGCTTATTTTGTAAATTTGAGATTCTTGGCAAATACATTTTGTACAAAATTATTTGGGCCTGTCTGCCAAACATCAAGACAATCTCTGTAAGACGGGAACCTAACACTAAATACTACCTGTTATGTGCCATAATGGCCACCATAAAATTCAGGGAGTGCAAGTTCCACATGCATGCTGAGCCCACTCTGCCTTTTACCATTTTTTGTGCCATAATGGCCTCCATTAAATCCAGGCAATGCAGGTACCAACATGCATGCCGAGCCCACTCTATACCTTTCCTGGTGCCAGACGGCTTCCAATGAATGCAGGGTGAGCAGGCTATAGCTTTATACTTACAGTAATTAAAATCAGCCTATGGGGCAGATAGGCTGGTCAGGAGTGCAAGACCAACTGGATTCAGCCACACCTCCAGCTCAGTACAACTGCAAGAAAAAGGGGGGTCAGTCAGTACATCCCAAGGCGCAGGTGCACACCGCCATGGCTAGAAACACGAAGAAAAATAAATCAATTCAACGGTAAAAGGCAGAGTGGACCCAGCATGCGTGTGGATCCTGCACTCCCTGAATTTAATGGTGGCCGTTATGGCACATACCAGGTAGTATTTAGTGTTTGGTTCCCCGCTTACAGAGATCGCCTTGACTCCGACAGATGGGCCTAAATACAAAATGTATTTACTAAAAATCTAAAATGTATTAAATAAGCGTAGCATTAGCACCAGAAAATTTTCTATAACTATGGCATTATTAGACTTTATTTGGTTGCTTTGTATTTTTTTTTCTTCGTGTTTCTAGACATGGCAGCGTGCATTGGGATGTGCTGACCCCCTTTTTCATCTCATGGTCAAATGAGATCTTTGAAAGGAGAGTAAAAAAAATAATTATGAAAGAGGAAAGGATTACTGTAAAAGTATGTGAAAAATTGAAAATAAATAAATGTAAAAAAAGTCAAAGTAAAATATGAAATACCTACCCATGAACAGTACAGCCATAACCATGACCACATTTTTCTTTTTGCCCCCTCATTCATTTTTTCAGCTTTTTTTTCCCTGTGTTTCTTTATTGAGGCAGTATAATAGACCTGTTATTTTACTACAAATTATATAATGATAAAAGTCAGACTATTCTAAACAAGAGCGGGAAAAAAATCTTCTCTTGATAGTACCATAAATATGGGATGTAAGAATTTGGATATGTGAAAAAGGGAACAGATCCCTATTATTTATTAACTCAATCAGGGACATCTGTGGGGTACATTAGGGAGATTAGAGACCTCGAATAGAGGACAAATCCAAAGACTAGACTGAAAACTTTTGAAAAGAAAGCTGTTATTCTAAGTGGGAGAATTAAGCTGGGTCTACAACAAGAAGCCATGAAATATGAGAAAAGACAACAGCTAGATAAGTGATCATTCAAACTTCTTTAAAACTGCATATGGCTGTCAAGATAATTATTTGTATCATAATCAAATCGAGCTGTGAAAAAGTAATTTGGAACAAGCATAAATAGTGGGGCAGCGGTGGTTGAGAAAATGTGTAGAGATGTTGAGAAGTGTGGCTTCCATTGCTGTCTAGCATGCTTTTCATGACTTCACTATACTCAGTAATAACAATATACACTTGTATGCTGTTATTATAATATTGGGTTTTTAAATAAATGTGGCTGATTCTTCCAGCCGCAACTGCAATACACCAAGTAACTTTAAAATCTATTTGAATAAGCAAATTACATCATGTGTTCTAGAACGATGATTAGATGAAAAGAAAATACAGATTCCTTTCATCATTGGGGAGAATTATAGATTAATGACAACAATCTAAAGAGTGTAATTCACTGTTCACAGCTGGTCTAAAAGTTCTACATTGTTACCTTGGAAACCCTGAGCAACACTGAGGCTTCTGATAAAAACAGATGTTTTTAAGGTTTCTTTTTTCTATTGTCTATTGCTCAGCAAATATTTTACCAGTCTCTAACTATCGAATGGCCATGTGCTACTTGTTTTTAGGGGGCGGTTGAAGCCTTAAAGTTGGCTTAAAAACCTGTTACAAATCTAGATTAAACCAAGAAAGTGATCTATTCGTTTTATTCACTTCCAGTATATATGCACATTGTTCTTTTTAGTATGAGGAAGAATAGGAAATTACTTGAATTTATGCAGCTTTTAACTTAATTCCTGCTGAGAGATATGTAGAATAACTTAATTATCTTGCCCAAACAGGAGTTACAAGCAACCTATGTATCTGTGGGTCCTGTGTTCACAGCAGCATCTGCAGTGATTCAATCTGGCAGTGTATCTCCCCAGAGGTACGATAAGAGGGGAGGCAAATGCAATAGTAATTTTTAGAGTGATGGGGATGGAATGCAGCTCCCCTTAACATGTGAAAAACTTCCTATTATGCACTTTGGACTCCAGCAGTCTGTTCTGGTGGAGGAACAGACTGCCGGAATTCACTGTACCCGTCATACATCCCGACTTTTGGCCACGTAAAAATATTAAACACAAAATTTTTTGTCCGGCTGAACACCGGCATATATGTCAGAAAATGGCCGAATCCTATTACAGTGAATTGAGATCTGGCTGTGCACGGTGGTAACTGGCTATGCCAGATACAGTGAACTGCAGCAATCTGTTCCTCCGCCAAACCCAGCCTTAGTGAATAAGAAGGAGAGGTCTTCAGCACAAACAGCTAAACTGTTTCACAAAAGTTGTGTGTATATATACACATACATACATGCATACATACACGTAAAGCAGCACCACATTGAAGGAAGAGGGTGATAACATTTTTGGTGACACTTTTCCTTTATTTCCTTTAATCCATGCTATCAGGCAGTAATACAAAAAGCAGTTGCACTCCTCAAGAAAATGTGGTTTTGAAAACAAACCTTAATGGCTGAGTAAACTACTTTTTCATTGGAATCTTCTGCTTCTACTTCTGTGACTGCTTTTTGTCTACAAACACGCATTCCTCTGACCATGTAGAAATCTTTACTGGACACAGTTGCCTTACCTGTACAGTGCTACAGAAAAGTTTAGTAGGCATTATTATTATTATTAGTATAGGTTTGCATACTTATAATTCCACATTTTAAATCAATTGTTTTTATTGGGTTTTAAAAGTATACAAGTAGGAAAATAATGTAACAACAAATATTGTTGTCGTGTCATAACATCACATGGTGACAGAACACTCCAGAATCAGTTAATATATATCCATATACAGTTGTGTTCAAAATAATAGCAGTGTGTTTAAAAAAGTGAATAAAGCTCAAAATCCTTCTAATAGCTTTTATTTCCATACAAATGCATTGGGAACACAACACATTCTATTCCAAATCAAAACATGAAGAAAAATATATCAAATATGTGTTCCTCTTGTTCCTTCTTTACAAACTCAAACATTCAGTATATAAACTGAAAAATGTTTGAAGATTTTGCTTTCCTTTGAATCACTTAACTAATCTGTGTTGCATGGAGTCAACCAACTTGTGGCACCTGTGAACAGGTTTTCCAGCCCAGGATGATTGGACTACATTCCACATTTCTTCTCTATTTCTTGGTTTTGCCTCAGAAACTGCATTTTTTTATGTCACCCCACAAGTTTCCTATTGGATTAAGATTCAGGGATTGGGTTGGCCACTCCATAACGTCAATCTTGTTGGTCTGGAACCAAGATGTGGCACGTTTTGGGTCATTGTCTTGTTGGAACACCCATTTCAAGGGCATTTCCTCTTCAGCATAAGGCAGCATAACCTCTTCAAGTATTCTGATGTATTAAAACTGATCCATGATCCCTGGTATGCGATAAATAGAGGTATAAGAGAGAGAGAGAGTTTGAGGGTCAGACAAATCTGTTGGAAGGGATTCCACTAGATCTGAAAAACTTGAGGCGCCTCGGGTTTGTAGGAGTGGGGTTGAAAGGAAATAGAGTGATAGATACTAGAGGCTGCTCGGGGTTTGTCAGGTCGACCAGAGTGTCTGCCTGTAGAGGATATGAGAATATGCCGAACTAGGGGGACTGATGGGTATTGGTACCACCTCAATCTCGCCTGTTCTTGGAGAAACCCTTTTTAGCGCCAATAGTGGTAGGTCAGTGTCAAGATATTCAAGGGTACAGTGGATTTTACACCAACTTAAAATTAGTAAAAAAGTGTAATAAAAAATGTGTAAGACGTGCTGAAGAGGTTACAATTTGCCAAAGAGCACATTGACTGGCCTATATTATATTTTTTATATATCCACATATTTTTTATATATCCACACATTTTTTATTACACTTTTTTACAAATTTTAAGTTGGTGTAAAATCCACTGTACCCTTGAATATCTTGACACTGACCTACCACTATTGGCGCTAAAAAGGGTTTCTCCAAGAACAGGCGAGATTGAGGTGGTACCAATACCCATCAGTCCCCCTAGTTCGGCATACTCTCACATGCGATAAATAGGCTCAACACCGTAGTATGAGAAACATCCCCATATCATGATGCTTGCGCCACCATGCTTCACTGTCTTCACAGTGCACTGTGGCTTGAATTCAGTGTTTGGGGGTCATCTGACAAACTGTCTCCGGCCACTAGACCCAAAAAGAACAATCTTACTTTCATCAGTCCACAAAATGTTGCCCCATTTCTCTTTAGGCCAGTCAATGTGCTCTTTGGCAAATTGTAACCTCTTCAGCACATCTTATTTTCAACAGTGGGACTTTGCGGGGGCTTCTTGCAGATAGCTTGGCTTCACATAGGCATCTTCTAATTGTAACAGTACTCAGGTAACTTTAGACCTTCTTCTTTCTGGAGCTGATTGTTGGCTGAGTCCTTGCAATTTTGGCTATTCTCCTATCTATTCGAATGGTAGTTTTTCGCTTTCTTCCACGTCTTTCAGGTTTTGGTTGCCATTTTAAAACATTTGCAATCATTTTAGCTGAGCAGCCTATCATTTTCTGTACTTCTTTATATGTTTTCCCCTCTCTAATCAACTTTTTTTTTATCAAGGTACGCTGTTTTTCTGAACAATGTCTGGAACGACCCATTTTTCCTCAGAATTTCAGAGAGAAATGCACTGTAACCAGCATGTACACCATTTGCTGCCTTCCTTCCTTAAGTAAGGGCAATAATTGCCACCTGTTTTTCAAAGAATGAATGACCTCACTAATTGAACTCTACACTGCTATTATTTTGAACATGCCCCTTTAAATTAGTGATTCAATTACACAGAATCAGCAGCATGCATGTCATGACTGTTGGGTCTGTTGGATTTCTATTACTCTACTACACCTGCTAGTAAATGATTTGCCATGTAGAAATATCATTTCTACCAAAAACAGTGATTGATCAGGTTAGTGATGTCTGACTGCTATTATTTTGAACACAACTGTAGGTACAAAGGATCTCATGGTATGGCAAGTATATACGAGAGCAGTTGTCAATACAAAAGATGACAATAGACTAGGATTCAAGGAGGTATGTCTAGGAGTGATCACAGGAGAGAATAGTGCTCCAAGTAGCGCTATATAGGTAAGTACAAAACATAGCGACAAAACATTATAAAAATGAAAACTGAACTGCACACTCTCAGCTGTATTAATAGTATCAGGAGATTCTACCTACTGGATATAACCACTAAAGTAGAGGACACCCAGATCTGCCAAGAGGATTCAAATTAAGGGTAGGTGCTATTCATAAAGGCCAACATTTTTTCATATGCACAGGTGGTATTGACCATTCCCAAATCTATAACTTCTTGCAATGGAGGGATGTTTGGGGTTTTCCAATATCTCGTTATAGCCAGTTTGTTGGACAACAAAATATGGGCTATAACTCTGCGAAGTTGGGCTGGAAAGTCCATGATATTATGAAAAAGCAGGGCCAGTTTCGGGAAGGAGCTATGCATCTTCTAGTGATAGAGGAAAGAAGGTCAAAGCTCGTTTCTCTTATGTTTTGAATTAGAGGACACGACCAGAGAATATGGAAAAGGGAACCTTTGCTGCTACACCCTTGCCAACAGAGGTAGTATGTGCCTAGGTATATATTGCTCAGTCTGTCAGATGTGAGATACCATCTGAGCATCATTTTCATAGCAGCCTCATAGTGAGAAACACAGGTAAATGTTTTAGATATAAAAGAAAGTCAGGATGACCAATTAGGAGTGGGAAATTCCTTGCCCAGTTCTTTTTCTCAAGTTTATGGTGTTGATTTAACAAACATTTGCTTGGAACCTAAGATAGCATATAATTGTCTCAAACCCCTCGATGAGGATCCTTTAGTATTCCAGAGGTCCAAAACCTCTTTACATGCTAATACTGTAAAATGGTCATTTGTTTGAATGAGATGGCAGATTCTGTGGTATTTGTAAAAGTCCTTATGGGGAATAAGTTGTTGCTCATGTAAAGAGGAGAATTGTTTCAAGTGGGAATTTTCAAAAAGAAGTGCTACAGAAGAAAGGCCATTGGATACCCGTGTTAAATCGATATCGGGGGTGAAGAAGTTCAGTGTCTCCAAGGGGGCATATGGTCAGAGGGAAAACCGAACTCTGGGGGCTTTGGAGTGGAATGCCCTCCATAGTGAGATTGAGGTGGATGGGAAGCTTGGGAGAGCTACAAGAGAGAGCGATGGGACGAGGGCAGCTATAATTAAGGCTTTTAAGTTGTTACCAGGTGAAACAGCCATCTCTATTTGTATCCAGTGGTGCTGTAAGTCTCCTCTCCACCACTCTCACAGGAAGCTCAGGTGGGTGGAAAGGTAGTAGTCGTAAATATTAGGGAGGCCCAGGCCTCCAGATTTCCTACATTTATTTAGTTATCTGTAGGCTATATGCGGTCATCTAGGAGTACAGATAAATATGTGTAACAGTTTGTTGAGGCGGGTAAAAAATGAACACAGTAGAGAAATAGGAACTGTACTGAACGTGTAGAAGATTTTTGGAAGGGTTAGCATTTGAAGTGTCGCTATACGACCCACCCAAGAGATTTTCTGCTTGTTGTATTGGAGCAGATTCCTCTCCACCACCTCAAGCAGGGGAAGATAGCAGGGAAGGCGGTATAGAAGTTTAATCTTATTGGGGACTTTTGTGCCAAAGTATTGGATATTCTCCATTTGCCAGTCTAGTTTAAATCAGGAATACAAGTTTTATAAGGAAGATGGCTATATGTTGATGGGTAAGGCCAGGGACTTCTTCTCATTGACTTTATAATAGGAGTATTTGCCATATTGGTAGATAATCTCCATTACCCCGGGCAATGAATGTTCAGGAGAACTGAGAGTCAGTATGACATTGTCCGTGTATAACGAGAGTTTATGCGATCTCCCACCAATGTTGATACCACTTACTTGATCAGAGAAGCGAAATGCTTGTGCCAGGGGCTGTATGGTAAGGATAAATATAAGGGGGGAAGAGGACATCCCTATCGGGTGCTGTTGGTAATTGTGAACGTTGATGACAAGGTGTTATTTATATATACACGTGCTGAGGGGTTGCTATATAAGGCTTTCACTGCTCCCAGGAAGGGGCCACATATTCCCATTGTCTGTAGCACAGAGAAGGCAAACGTCCAGTTGATGCGATTGAATGCCTTCTCGGCGTCTAGAGTAACGAAGACTGCTTCTAGGCCTGACTTCTCAATATAGTCGACTATGTTTAGGACCCTTCTGGTATTACCAGTAATTTGCCTGCCTTTAATAAAGCCCAATTGGTCACAATCCACTAAAGTGGATAGAATAGGAGCTAGACAGATAGCCAGAGCCTTAGCGTAAATTTTTAGGTCCGTGTTTAGCAAAGAGATGGGCCTAAAATTTTGCTGGGTATCTGGCGTTCTCCCTGGTTTTGGGATGGTGACTATAACCGCAGAGAGCATCTCCTTTGGGAAAATTTCACTGGAAAATCCCTTCTGTAAAGCTTCTTGCAAGTAAGGGAGGAGGATTCCGTGGAAGGTTTTATAGTAGCAATTCGATAGACCATCAGGTCCAGGAGCTTTCTGACTGAGGAGGTAACCTATAATTTTCTGAAGCTTAATTTCGGTGAGGGAGGCGCTTAGTAGTTCTAATTGGTCGGCAGAGATAGTTAGTAGGTGGAGTCTGTTTAGAAAGGTATCAACATCTGCAGGGGAGCATTGAGCAGAGTCAGAAAATGGGTTTAAATTATAAAGGGAGGAGTAGTATTCCATGAAGCTATCAGCTATACCCTGGGGATCTATAATCTTGGAGCTGTCTTTGGGGGATTGAATATAGGGAATTTTAGACTTAGTCCTCTGGGTTTTCACGCGTTGTGCAAGCAATAATAATATCTGGCTTTAACATTTTGTAGGTTCTGTTCATATCTATAGAGAAGACAGTCTTTAAGCTGGAGTCTTTAAGTGGTCTGTATATAGGGAAGTGATTTTATTTTTACTCTCAAGGTCTTTTATAGAGGTTAACAGTTCTGAGATACTCTTGTCTCTGGCTTTCTTTGCCATGTGACCCAGCTTAAGAAAGATGCCTCTGATAAATGCGTTATGGGCAGCACAGAGTGTTAATGGGCAGTATACTGGTATGGTGCAGGAAGGGTTCCCCTTTTCTTTGATGCTTCCAACACTTGCTCTTTTATGTGAAAAACAGGGATCCTTGCAAGGACATCCCTGGGGACAGTAGCAGGAAGATGACTTGGCACTCTATGGGCTTTGTCGATGACCACATCCTGAGTGAACAGAGGTATTGTTTGAGTTCCACATTTGGGATCTCCTCTGGGATGCACCGGAATTTGATATTATTCCTGTGGGACCTGTCTTCAAGGTCATTAATTTTAGCTTTTATTTTCTCCATTTCTTCAGACAGGACATTGTGGGCATCAACTAGATTGTTACGAGAGGATGTGAACTCCTTCAACTTTTTCTCAATGTGGGATACTCTGGGTGGTAGACCCTGAATAGTAGACTGTATGGTTGATATCAGGGATTGAAGGTCAGCATGTACAGATTTGCTTACTTCTATTAGCATCTCTTTAAGTAAAGTTCCGGAGGCAGGTTGGTTAGAAGTCTTGAATTGTTCCAAATTTGGACCTGTGTGGAGTGGCTCTGGGGAAACAGGGCACTCACTCACCGCCTGAGAAGAAGCGGAGGTTTCCTGGAGCCGCGGCCTTTGCTTCTCCGGGCTGCTTGTGGAAGACAAAGATGACACCTGCCACATGGCAGAGCGCGATGTGGGGTTGGTTCCTTGTCTCCCACCTCTGGGACCCGCACCTGAGCTGACAACAAAGCTGGGAGAGTGCTGGCTGCATGTGCAGTGCGTCCTCCACTGCCTTTCTCCACTCCGTTCTCGGTGTAGTTGTGGGTCCCAGAGGTGGGAGACACACCTATCAGACAATGGGGACTTTGTGCCTGTGCGCAAAAAATCTATCCAAATAGTGACGCAATGTGGCATATCTAGAGTTTCTACACTTTTTCTGACATTCTCAACAAAAGGGGTGGAACTTAATGAAACGATTTGCAGGAAAGTGGCGGAGCCTAAAGTGTGTCATTTTGCACCAAAAATGCGCCACAATTCTGGCCTAAAAATCTGTATTAAAGTAAGCCAGCCAATAGTTGTATAGAGTTAGACAAAAGTGTCTATCCCTGCACCAGATGTATCATCCAGCCTGAACTTTTCTTGTAAATCTGGTTCAAGTCTAGACAGCCTGTCTAAATTTAAACCATCTTTAGGATTAATACAACTGAGCCATTTTGTGCCGATTAGTATTTTCTTCATTGTGGTTTTCCCCCTAATTAATAAAGCAACCTCAGTAGGGAGTGGTGATGTCATCAGTGATGGTGTCAGTGTGTCCGCCTGGCGTGATGATATGGTGATGTCATCGCATCAGCGCGCAAGAGATTATGCGCATTTTCTTCAATCAAGATGACCTCTCCGTGAGCAAATGGATGAGGTGACTATGTATTTTTTCTTTTTAACCCTTGATTAACCCATGAAAGATCTTAATGTCGTCGTTCCCCGTCATTGCACCACTACAAACAATGGAATGTGATTTGTGATGAAGTACTTCATCACAAATCTAATTTCTCAGTGAACTTCGGCGAAGCAACCAAATCAAATCTTTGCTCATTTCTAATTCTAACCTTTTCTATCACATCTCAAAGCAAATATTGCATAAATGATCAGAACAAATATTGCATATACAGGAAGACTAAACATTACATAGGGGTTAAGCCTCATCATTCTGATGTAGGGTAAATAATTTAAAGTTATCTTTTATTTTTTACTTTACCATTAACCCCTTAGGGACTTAGGACGTACCGGTACGCCCTGTTTCCAGAGTCCTTAAGGACTCAGGACATTCCGGTACGTCCTAACTTTAAATCACGATTGCGGCGCGGCAGGGGTTAATTGTGACAGGATGCCCGCTGAAATCATTCAGCGGGCATCCTGTCACAACGCCGGGGGGGTCATGTGACCCCCCGTATCGACGATCGCCGCAAACCGCAGGTAAATTCAGACCTATTGGTTTGCGGCGGCGGCGATCGGGTGGTGCCAATCGGGTCCCCATGCGGCTGTACGGGGGACCCGATGGCATGGAAGGCAGCGCAATGTCTAAGGAAGGCATCGTGCTGCCTTCCGGTGACGAGCCTCTGAGATCCAGCCCCCTGGATCGCCCCATCCAATATCACATGATCTAACCTGTCAGATGAATATTTTAAATAACAAAAAATAAAAACGGTGCCAAAACAGCTATTTCTTGTTATCTTGCCTCACAAAAAGTGTAATATAGAGCAAACAAAAATCATATGTACCCTAAACTAGCACCAACAATACTGCCACCCTATCCCGTAGTTTCTAAAATGGGGCCACTTTTTTGGAGTTTCTACTCTAGGGGTGCATCAGGGGGTCTTCAAATGGGACATGGTGTCAAAAAAAACTGTCCAGCAAAATCTGCCTTCCAAAAACCGTATGGCATTCCTTTCCTTCTGCGCCCTGCCGTGTGCCCGTACAGTAGTTTACGACCACATGTGGGGTGTTTCTGTAAACTACAGAATCAGGGCCATAAATATTGAGTTTGGTTTGGCTGTTAACCCTTGCTTTGTAACTGGAAAAAAATTATTAAAATGGAAAATCTGCCAAAAAAGTGAAATTTTGAAATTGTATCTCTATTTTCCATTAATTCTTGTGGAACACCTAAAGGGTTAATGATGTTTGCAAAATCAGTTTTGAATACCTTGAGGGGTGTAGTTTCTAGAATGGGTCAACTTTGGGTGGTTTCTATTATGTAAGCCTCGCAAAGTGACTTCAGACCTGAACTGGTCCCTAAAAATTGGGTTTTTGAAAATTCCTGAAAAATTTCAAGATTTGCTTCTAAACTTCTAAGCCTTTTAACATCCCCAAAAAATAAAATATAATTCCCAAAATGATCCAAACATGAAGTAAACATATGGGGAATGTAAAGTAATAACTATTTTTGGAGGTATTACTATGTATTATAGAAGTAGAAAAATTGAAACTTGAAAATTTGCAATTTTTTTAAAATTTTTGATAAATTTGGTATTTTTTTTTTAATAAAAAAGAATTTTTTGGACTTCATTTTACCAGTGTCATGAAGTACAATATGTGACGAAAAAACTATCTCAGAATGGCCTGGATAAGTCAAAGCGTTTTAAAGTTATCATCACTTAAAGTGACACTGGTCAGATTTGCAAAAAATGGCCAAGTCCGTAAGGTAAAATAGGGCTGAGTCCTTACGGGGTTAAATTTTTTTATTTTTTTTGTACTTGAAAAATGATGAAACAGTACATTCAGCATTAACATTTTAGAATATTTCATACTGATGCTGTTCATATTTGTGCTTCAGCTTGAAATCTCCCTGTGAAAATACTGTAATTTTATTCAGCAGGCACTGAAGCCCACAAAAAATTCTACAAAACCCAAAAAGTTTTTTACCTTTTGGTAGTTTCAAGCATATGCTCATAACTTAAAGAGGACCTTTCATCTGTTTTACTTATAGGAGCTAAATACCTGTAGTTGTGAGTTTGATTCTGCCACCCATTGTTTTTGTTTTTTTTAAGCATTGCCCCTACACCCTGCTGCGCCCACCTGAAGTTCTCATGCTCAGTATGTAAATACTGAGTATCGGAACAGGGAGGAGGAGACGCCAGGCACCATTTTTAAAGTCATATGACATATCATCTTATTATTTTATACATGTATTAATTTGCACGTTTTATTGTATACCCATTTTATAGAAAAATACAAATCATAAAAATCTCAGAAATTTCAGAAATCAAACATTTTGTAAATTCAATATACTGCAAGCATAGGACACAAACAGTGCTTGACATGCTTATATATGTTTCTTGTTAAAACATAATAACCTAAAATTGACACATAACATAAGAAGAATATTGCTTTGTGCTTTGTTAATAACAAAGAAACAACTCTAACACATTGAATTAGGTGAGCCTGGGGCCCCCATGGCAGAATCTTCAGGAGAAGTGGAGAGGGTGTTTGTATCAGCACACACCAGAACTCAGGGACTGTATAAGGGTACCTTCACATGTGGTAGATTTTGTTGCAAAAAATTTCTATGACTTCAGAAATCCATGTGCTTCCCACCAAAACAACCCCATTCAGATGAATTAATCTGATTTTCAGTTGCAGAAATTTTCCAAAACATAGTCTGCACCCCTCAAAGGGAAAAGCAGTACAATGCAGATTCGTGAGAGCTGGCTCAGGAATCAGCATTGAAGATCCACAAAACATCATGGGACTTGTCCATCTAAGAAAAGTCTGAAACAAGGAACAGGTTGGAAACCGCATATTAGAGTATGAAAATGAATGAAGATGTCATAGGTGTCCATAGCTTATAAAGCAAGGAGAGTACGTATACGTCGCTCAACACAAACATATGTGCGACCTGTCTGCAACTTACTGTCACGCGACTTTTTTAGAACTGTGATTTTTCTGTGAATACACAGCCAAGTTGTAGGTGAGTTGTGCATCATGCATGACACAAAATCCATGGATTTTTTGCGACTGTTGTGTTGCAGTCATAGCATGTCACGTGTCACACCATTGACAAACATTACAAGAAATGTCGCCGAACTGTCTTGTCACACACACATATAGCTGTAACCTTAAACAGGGTGGTTTCGTATTTTAGTTATTATCATGAAACAGATGATGGCTGTCATCAATGAAGTAACTAGTACTGTAGAGTGGATTCACCATGAAATTACTGTCCATAGGAAATGCATTAAGTAGCTTCAAAATTGCTAAGTGAGCCAAGGGAGTATTGCTGGTGTAATTTAATCACGAGAGATGAAGTCGCTGTGAAATCGCTGAAGACAAGCCTGTAGTTAGCGATTTTTTTAAATTGCTACATTCTGGGATTTCAAAAACAATTTCCAAGCTACTTTTTCTTCCATAAATTTACATAAAAATCTCCTGCTAATAAAATTGTTATGGAATCATTGCTTAATCTCGAGCAATTAAATTGATCCAACGAATCACTTGGCTGCAGTGATTTGGAAGCAATGTTCAGACTATTCAATGCATTCATTATGGACAGTGATTTTTTTGTAGTGTGACCAAAAAAAAGTCTACGTGTAGCTGCAGCCTAGAGGCTTACATGATTAATTAAATCAGGAACATAACTGCCGACCTACAAAGGTTTATAACATTAGGTTGGATGGAACTTCCCTCACATTTAAACTCATGGTCCCAACGTGGTGTTGATCACGGTCTAATACTCCGATTACACCGTGTGTATTTTATCTTTAGAAAATAGCTTATGAAAGCGTGATGCTACTGAGAAGAAGAGGAAGCTTATCATCTGACCTATATTAACCATAGCAAGTCATTATTTGTTAGAAAAATGTAAGTGAGACCTGTCCAAGTCAGTCCTCCTAGGCCACAGGCCTGCCAAATTGTTAGAATGGCTGTAATGAATAGGCACGCTGACAAATTAACTTGGCTGTGCTCTTTATTTTTCACATCAACATCAAAACATGATCTGCTAACATTCCCTTCACCATAGTGCAAAATGCAATGCGAAAAATATCATCAGGGCAAACTGCTATTATCTTCTACAAGTTGACCTCTAACAAGGAGTCGCAACAATTTTAAGAGAATGTCCAAGCTGGTATTAACTATTGAAAATCCATGCATCTGTTGGCTGAGATGACTACTAGATACAGAGGCACGCCAGTAACCTTCCCAGGGACCTGCACTATACCAGACAGTATCCTCTTTCCCCAGGGACCTGCTCTGTCAAAGTTACTGCAGGGACCCTTATAATTAGTCATCTTGTAACTTCTTGCTATGCTGCTGCTGTGTGAGCAGTGGGCCCCCAGAATGAATGTTACTGGTAGGATGAGACACCCCAGTCTGACGCTGCATAGGACTAGATTTATCATTTGATTGCGTGGGTTTCCTCTTGGTTCTCCAGTTTCCTCCCACACTCTAAAGACATACTGATAGATACTTAGGTTGTGAGCCCCATTGGGGACAGTGAGTGATGCTAATGTCTGTAAAGCGCTGCAGAATATAGTAGCGCTATATAAGTGAGTAAAATGAATACATAATAGTTGTAGAAAGTAGGAGCAAAACATGTTACCAGTGTAGGCTTTTGAAAACCATTGGCAAAGAAGGCTAGTTGAGTAAGGAAGGAGTGTAAAGTATTTCATGGTCCCCAGATTTTCAGAACCTTTTGGGTATTTTTCATGTAAGCATGCTTTGCCTGTAATTAGGGTTGAGCAAAACCGAACTGTAAAGTTCGGGTTCGTACCGAACTTTAGGATTTTTGGACCCCGGACCTGAACATTTCCGTAAAAGTTCGGGTTCGGTGTTCGGTGCTTTCTTGGCGCTTTTTGAAAGGCTGCACAGCAGCCAATCAACAAGCGTCATACTACTTGCCCCAAGAGGCCATCACAGCCATGCCTACTAATGGCATGGCTGTGATTGGCCAGAGCAGCATGTGACCCAGGCTCTATATAAGCTTGAGTCACGTAGCGCTGCACGTCACTCTGCTGTTACAAGTGTAGGGAGAGGATGCTGCTGGACTTGTAATTTCAGGGAGAGAATAGGAGAGAATCTAACTCAGCAATCTACCTAGAAATAGTTGTGTGGGTGCAGGACACAATCGTTTTACCCTGCCCTGAGGCCATTGACCAAAAAAAAAGGTGGGTGGCGGCGGTGGCCATTTTATGCATGCTCAGTGCACCAGCACTGCATCTGAGCTTTTGGGACATTGCAAATCACCATTTTTTTGGGCAAACTACAACATCTGGATTAGTCAGTGTGCAATTTAAGCTAGTAATACACCCATCATTTTCTGTGGTTTTTTTCAAAACAGTATTTTTTTCAAAAAACAGTATTTTCCAGATCTGCAAGTGTTAAATTGAAGTTTAATATATACAGCTTTCATATTCTGTTAGCAAAAAAAATACTTTTTGGGCAATCTACAACATCTGTATCAGTTAGTGTGCAATTTAAGGTAGAAATACACCCATAATTTTCTGTGGTTTGAAAAACACACTTTTTTCTATTTTTAAAAACAGTATTTTCCAGATCTGCAAGTGTTAAATTCAAGTTTAATATATACAGCTTTCATATTCTGTTACCAAAAAAAGACTTTTTTGGCAATCTAGAACATCTGTATTAGTCAGTGTGCAATTTAAGGTAGAAATACACCCATCATTTTCTGTGGTTTGAAAAACACACTTTTATTTCTTCAAAAAACTGTATTTTCCAGATCTGCAAGTGATAAATTCAAGTGTAATATATACAGCTTTCATATTTCTGTTACCAAAAAAACTCAATTTTGGCAATCTACAACATCTTGATTAGTCAGTGTGCAATTTAAGCTAGAATACACCCATCATTTTCTGGGGTTTGAAAAAACACACTTTTTTTGACAAAAAAACACTATTTTCAGGCCCTGCAGCATCAGCACGTGTGAAATTACAGTATTATATACTGCTGTCAAATTCAGTTGTTAAACAAACACTCGTTTGGGCACAAAAAATTTAGTTGGCAGCCTTTGATGCAGATGTCATTGTGAGATACACCCTTTAATACATTTGGGTTGCATTCAGAGATTTTAAATACCGCCATTTGGTGCACCAATATTGAATTCAGGCCTACACTGGTTCAGGCCCTGTGAGATACTCCCTCTACATACAGGGGTTTGAATCAGGAATTTGAAATACAGCCATTTTGTGCAAAGATATATTTACTTCAGGCCTACACTGGTTCAGACCGTGTGAGATATCCCCTCTACATACAGGGGTTTGAATCAGGGATTTGAAATACAGCCATTTGAAATACAGCCATTTTGTGCAAAGATATATTTACTTCAGGCCTACAGTGGTTCAGACCGTGTGAGGTACCCCCTCTACATACAGGCGATGTCCATCAGTCTTTCACCTCACCCCCTTGCAAATCAGCCATGCAGTCTGAGCCCCAAGTCATGCAGCAGTCTCTTCTGCTTTTTGATGACTCTGTTCGCAGGGTTTACCAGGGCCATCCACCTAGCCCGGCCCCAGAAGTGGAAGAGATTGAGTGCACCGATGCCCAACCACTTATCTTTTAAGATAAGTACATGGGAGGACCATCGCAGCACGTCTCGGATGATGACGAAACACAGGTGCCAACTGCTGGGACTTTCGAAAGTGTGCAGACCGACAAGGAAGGCAGGGGTGAAGACTGGGGGGAAGATGATGTGGAGGACGATCAGGTCCTCGACCCCACATGGAATCAAGGTCATGCGAGTGACCTATGTACAAACCGGATTCCAAAAAAGTTGGGACACTAAACAAATTGTGAATAAAAACTGAATGCAATGATGTGGAGATGGCAAATGTCAATATTTTATTTGTAATAGAACGTAGATGACAGATCAAACGTTTAATCCGAGTAAATGTATCATTTAAAGGAAAAATACATTGATTCCAATTTTTACGGTGTCAACAAATCCCCAAAAAGTTGGGACAAGTAGCAATAAGAGGCTGGAAAAAGTAAATTTGAGCATAACGAAGAGCTGGAAGACCAATTAACACGAATTAGGTCAATTGGCAACATGATTGGGTATAAAAAGAGCTTCTCAGAGTGGCAGTGTCTCTCAGAAGCCAAGATGGGTAGAGGATCACCAATTCCCACAATGTTGCGCAGAAAGATAGTGGAGCAATATCAGAAAGGTGTTACCCAGCGAAAAATTGCAAAGACTTTGCATCTATCATCATCAACTGTGCATAACATCATCCGAAGATTCAGAGAATCTGGAACAATCTCTGTGCGTAAGGGTCAAGGCCGTAAAACCATACTGGATGCCCGTGATCTCCGGGCCCTTAAACGACACTGCACCACAAACAGAAATGCTACTGTAAAGGAAATCACAGAATGGGCTCAGGAATACTTCCAGAAACCATTGTCAGTGAACACAATCCACCGTGCCATCCGCCGTTGCCAGCTGAAACTCTACAGTGCAAAGCAGAAGCCATTTCTAAGCAAGATCCACAAGCTCAGGCGTTTTCACTGGGCCAGGGATCATTTAAAATGGAGTGTGGCAAAATGGAAGACTATTCTGTGGTCAGACGAGTCACGATTCGAAGTTCTTTTTGGAAATCTGGGACGCCATGTCATCCGGACCAAAGAGGACAAGGACAACCCAAGTTGTTATCAACGCTCAGTTCAGAAGCCTGCATCTCTGATGGTATGGGGTTGCCTGAGTGCGTGTGGCATGGGCAGCTTGCATGTCTGGAAAGGCACCATCAATGCAGAAAAATATATTCAGGTTCTAGAACAACATATGCTCCCATCCAGACGTCATCTCTTTCAGGGAAGACCCTGCATTTTTCAACAAGATAATGCCAGACCACATTCTGCATCAATCACAACATCATGGCTGCGTAGGAGAAGGATCCGGGTACTGAAATAGCCAGTCTGCAGTCCAGATCTTTCACCTATAGAGAACATTTGGCGCATAATAAAGAGGAAGGTGCAACAAAGAAGGCCCAAGACGATTGAACAGTTAGAGGCCTGTATTAGACAAGAATGGGAGAGCATTCCTATTTCTAAACTTGAGAAACTGGTCTCCTCGGTCCCCAGACGTCTGTTGAGTGTTGTAAGAAGAAGGGGAGATGCCACACAGTGGTGAAAATGGCCTTGTCCCAACTTTTTGGGGATTTGTTGACACCATGAAATTCTGATTCAACATATTTTTCCCTTGAAATGGTACATTTTCTCAGTTTAAACTTTTGTTCTGTGATTTATGTTGTATTCTGAATAAAATATTAGAAGTTGGCACCTCCACATCATTGCATTCAGTTTTTATTAACAATTTGTATAGTGTCCCAACTTTTTTGGAATCCGGTTTGTAGTTCAGAGGAAGAGGCGGTGGTCGCACAGAGCCACCAGCACAGCAGAAGAGGGAGCAGGGTGCAAAAGCGGAGCCTCCTACTGCCCACCGCAGCAAGGGACCGAGCACACCAAAGCCAGCTCCAAGGAGTTCCCTGGCGTGGCATTTCTTCAGACAATGTGCTGACAAGACACGAGTGGTTTGCACGCTGTGCAATCAGAGCCTGAAGCGAGGCATAAACGTTCTCAACCTGAGCACAAACTGCATAACCAGGCATTTAAGTGCAAACAGAGGATTTGCCAGCAACACCAACACCTGGGTCACCAAGCATCTCCACAATGTCCCACGGAAGCGTTCAGCTCTCCATATCCCAAATGCTGGAGAGGAAGAGGAAGTACCCACCCGCGATCCCTAGCCCTGAATGCCAGCATTTCTAAATGACTTGCCTTTGAAATGCTGTCATTCCGTCTGGTGGAGACGGATAGTTTTAAAGGCCTTACGGCGGTGGCTGTCCCACAGTACGTCGTGCCCAGCCGCCACTACTTTTCAAGGCGAGCCATCCTTTCCCTTCACAACCAAGTAGGGGACAAAATCAGGTGTGCACTGTGCAACGCCATCTGTGGCAAGGTGCACCTGACTACGGATACGTGGACCAGTAAGCACGGTCAGGGCTGTTATATCTCCATAACAGCACACTGGGTAAATGCAGTGGCAGCTGGGCCTGAGGCGGATAGCTATTTGGCGCATGTCCTTCCACCACCGAGGATTGCAGGGCGCTTCAGTTTGCCTCCTGTTGCTTCCTCCTCCTACTCTGCTTCCTCATCCTCTACCAGCTCCTCATCTGGTCAGCATAACACCTTCACCACCAACTTCAGCACAGCCAGGGGTAAACAACAGCAGGCAGTTTTTTTAAAACTTATCTGTTTGGGGGACAAACCCCACACAGCGCAGGAGCTGTGGACGGGCCTTGACCAACAGACCGATGAGTGGTTTGCGCCAGTCAGCCTCAAGCCCGGCCTGGTGGTGTGCGATAATAGGCGAAATCTCGTAGCAGCTCTTGGACTAGCCGGTTTGACGCACATCCCTTGCCTGGCGCATGTGCTGAATTTGGTGGTGCAGAGATTCCTTAATTACCCCGATATGTCAGAGCTGCTGCATAAAGTGCGGGCCGTCTGTGTGCGCTTTCGGCGTTCTCACCCTGCTGCTGCTCGCCTGTCAGCGCTGCAGAGTAACTTCGGCCTTCCCGCTCACCGCCTCATATGCGACATGCCCACAAGGTGGAACTCCACCTTGCACATGCTGGCCAGACTGTGCGAGCAGCAGCAGGCGATAGTGGAGTTTCAGCTGCAGCACGCATGGGTCAGTCGCTCGGCGGAACAGCACCACTTCACTACCAATGACTGGGCCTCCATGCGAGACCTGTGTTCCTTGTTGCGCTGTTTCGAGTACTCCACCAACATGGCCAGTGCCGATAACGCCGTTCTCAGCGTTGCTAACCCACTTCTATGCCTCCTTGAAAAAACGCTCCTGGCGATGATGGAAGAGGATGTGGCACAGGAGGAGGAAGAGGGATCATTTCGTAGGGTTTCCGGCCAGTCCTTCCCAAGTGGCTCCGTGGGTGGGTTCCTGCACCCACAAACCCAAGGTACACAATTGTCCAGCCATGGCTCAGTTCTGGAGGATGAGGAGGTGGAGGATGAGGAGATGCAGGAGGAGGAACCATGTTCACAGCAGGGTGGCACCCAGACCAGCTCATGGCCATCACTGGTGCGTGGATGGGGGGATACAGAGGACACAGACGATACACCTCCCACAGAGGACAGCTTTTCGTTGCCTCTGGGCAGCCTGGCACACATGAGCGATTACATGCTGCAGTATCTCCGCAACGACCGCTGAGTTGCCCACATTCTAACTTGTGCTGATTACTGGGTGGCCACGCTGATGTATCCCCGTTACAAGGGCAACGTACCGTCCTTAATTCCGTCACTGGAGCGTGATCGTAAGATGCGCGAGTACAAGCGCACGCTGGTAGACGCACTGCTGGTGGCATTCCCACCTGACAGTGGGGGAACAGTGGAAGCACAAGGCGAAGGCAGAGGACGAGGAAGAGGTCGCCAACGCAGCTGGGGCACCGCCAGCACCTCAGAAGGCAGAGTTAGCATGGCCAAAATGTGGAAAAGCTTTGTCAGCATGCCACAACAACCAGCACCACCAGCTGATATGGAAAGTCTTAGCAGGAGGCAGCATTTCACCAACATGGTAGAGCAGTATGTGTGCACACGCGTACATGTACTGAATGATGGGTATGCCCCCTTCAACTTCTGGGTCTCCAAATTGGGCACATGGCCTGAGCTTGCCCTTTACACCTTGGAGGTGCTGGCCTGCCCTGCAGCCAGTGTATTATCTGAACGTGTGTTTAGCACGGCAGGGGGCGTCATCACAGACAAGCGCAGCCGCCTGTCCACAGCCAATGTGGACAAGCTCACGTTCATTAAAATAAACCAGGCATGGATCCCCCAGGACTTGTTCGTACCTTGTGCAGAATAGACATGTATACCGGCACTAAGCAGCCATTGTTATACTGCAGCGCAATTGCTCATGTTTGTATTTTGGATATTTCATACTCTTTTGGAGTGTACCTTAATTTTACAAAATTAAATTAAAACCAAAAACCTGTGTTGGCTATCTCGTCCTCCTCCACCGCCGCTTCCACCTACTACGCTACGTCCACCGCCTCCTCAAACTCCTACTCCATAATGAACTCCACCTCATAGATCCATTTTTTTTTTTTTGTACGTGTTTTACTTTGTATCATTTCACTACTTTGTCATTAAAATTTTCTGGTGAAATTCACCAATTTTTGGGTGTATAGTACCACTGCTATACCTAGTAGACCGGTAAAAAATAAAATAAAAATTGTCAGTTACATTTTATGGTGAAATTAAAAATTTTTTGGGTGTATAGTACCACTGCTATACCTAGTAGACAGGTTAAACAAAAAAAAAAAATCATTTACTTTTTCGGGTGAAATTCACCAATTTTGGTGTGTATAGTACCACTGCTATACCTAGTGGAATGGTAAAAAATTTTTTTTTTAAAATTGTCAGTTACATTTTATGGGGAAATTAACCAATTTTTGGGTGTATAGTACCACTGCTATACCTAGTAGGCCAGTTAAGAAATAAATAAATTGTCATTTACATTTTCGAGTGAATTTCACCAGTGATGTTCCACTGCTATACCTAGTGCAACGGTAAAAAAAAACAAAAAATTATAAAAAAATAGTCAGTTACATTTTCTGGCGAAATAAACAAATACCCTCTTTTTCTGATAGATTGGCCGAATACAAGATGATTGAATAGGGAAGATCTCTAATGTATCAAAAGTTATGACTACTATCTATTTGTCCACAAATTTGCCCCCAAAAAAGATGGTGTGAATGAGATGCGCGTTGCTCGGGATGGAGATGTTTGAACATGCGCATGTGCATTATGCGCTGTGTTGTCTGCATATATGCGTGCACGCATTGTGGAGATAGACATAGCGTAACATTGTGCCTGTTCCGTCACCGCTCCGAGTGACGCCCATCCATTATACTTCATAGGGGAGGAGGGGGATAGATTGACGCATGCGTATTGCGAATTAAGAGACGCAGAGATTACAGCGTGGATTCCTACTGTTCACTATTGAGATCTAATTACCCTTATGGATCATGCGAAGTACAGCCACAATGCCCCAGCAAGGTAGTTTTTAATATATATGGCTCAGGTGTTTTTAAGCACGATGCACTTTATATAACTATGTCACTATTATAATATATCGACCCTAAGATTAGTACTGCAGATATGGTCACCTATATGGTTGCTACTGACTACGCACACTACACTTATGCTGTGGTTCACATTGAAGAGTGTTTTAGACTGAATGAATTGTATCATTGTTAAAAGGGGTGTTCACAGTTTTTTATAGGATGATCAATTAGTGCTGATTGATTTCATGATGTATAAATGTAAGCACTGTTGCACTTTATAATTCACTTGGCTTGATAAAGGTTCTGAGAGAGAACAGAAACGTTGCTGTATGACGTGTGAATAAATAGCAAATTCTTTCACTTTTAAGGAGTGCTGTGGATTTTTGCTATATATATACACTCACCTAAAGAATTATTAGGAACACCATACTAATACGGTGTTGGACCCCCTTTTGCCTTCAGAACTGCCTTAATTCTACGTGGCATTGATTCAACAAGGTGCTGATAGCATTCTTTAGAAATGTTGGCCCATATTGATAGGATAGCATCTTGCAGTTGATGGAGATTTGAGGGATGCACATCCAGGGCACGAAGCTCCCGTTCCACCACATCCCAAAGGTGCTCTATTGGGTTGAGATCTGGTGACTGTGGGGGCCATTTTAGTACAGTGAACTCATTGTCATGTTCAAGAAACCAATTTGAAATGATTTGAGCTTTGTGACATGGTTCATTATCCTGCTGGAAGTAGCCATCAGAGGATGGATACATGTTCTCATTCTAATAAATGTCCAGCTGAATCAAATGTCAATTAATGAAAAAAGGATCATAGAATCAAAGAGTGTCCAGCAGTATTGATCCCTTTAAAACATAACTTTTACTTTTTATCTTATAAAATAATACCACCGTGGTGGTTCACCAGTGAAAAATAGTGAGACAAACAACGATAATGAAAAATAAAAAAATGCTCCTGGAAGCCTAACATAGATACAATGGTAAGGTGGTGAGTAAACACAAGGCAGTTAAGGGGAGCAGTAGGTATAACTAAACTGTCCCTAAACTCACCCTGACTGAATCCTCAGCCCAGGGACGTCTCCTGATGGTGGAGACTCCCTGTCCTCGTGCCTGGGCTGACTGCCCTGCGTTTACCCTCCTCTCCAACAATAGACAGTTAACAAAAAGCTCCCAAAGAGCTGACGGGTGATACTCTGCGTCCAAGGTAAATGAATTACCCACAGGGACACCAGTAGATAAAGTCAGACCAGATTGTACATATAGATAGGTGAACGGGATACGTGTCACCTATAAAAGAGCCAAGCACAGGCTGGTTCACATAAACCCCTACGCGTTTCCCCTATTACTAGGTTCATCAGGGGGCATTCACGGTCAAGGGTACAACCGTCATACATGACAAAGATACATCAGATATACTTAAGATATAGTGGAGGACACAGGACCAGAGACGCAGACGATAATGGGCATAGGACCATGGGACCAATTGATAAATCCCACCTGTGAAAAATAAAAACATTATAAATTTGGGTACTACGTATAAGATATATCATAAGACTCCTGTATCTCAGCACTTACTTAGTGTCCTAGGTAGTCAGGAGGCTATAGGGCCCAATAGGATAGGGGCCAGCACTTCACCAAAGAAGCTGTAAGCAAAGAATTTTACATATAGTGTGAGGCACATTACATGCCAAGATGTACAATTACCAGCTCCCAGTAGATTGTCCTTACCTACATTTAGGCTGCGTCCCAGTAACGTCCTGTTCCTCCTACCATTCACACTCTCACTCATTTCCCTATATATCCCCTTACCAGCTGTTCAAAGTTGGCGCCGATTAGTGCATCAGGCGGGTCACATCCGGAAGACAAACGCCACAGTCAACGTCATTACCGGTCCGTGAGCCGCATACAATGATTACCGCCGGTCCCTGCAGTAAAGGAAGACGTCACTTCCGTCCAAGGAACCTCTGTTAGAGCCTCAGTGCGCCGCCTACACCCTGTGGAACGCATAGAGCAGCCACATCCGGTCCCGTGGAACGCATAATCGCGTCACATCCGGTCTATCAGCCGTCCCATTCACAGTGCATCATACGCTGTGTCATAGGAGGCGGCCCCACGGGTCTGGCAGCAACATCCACAGGTTTATAAGCGGCAGCGGCAGTATATTGTATAAATGTAATATTACAAAGATCAGTTGGCAAGGGGCAGGGGAGATAGGTGTAAATATTATAAGCGAGCGTTCATTTCCATAGTTTTCACTCAGGTGTACTCCCTCCGATATGGGTGACACCATGTGCACTTTAGATGTTCAGTGTGCAATGTCAGGATACAAAATGTATCCTATTTGTTTAATCTTGACTTTAATAGAATTACCGAAGTAGCGCTGTTCTTGATCAGAGGGATAAAGGGGACAAAAACACACACAGCCACCCCCGCAGATCATAGGAAACAAGAAAAAGTGAGTCTTTCGTTAATCCCGAGTGGTGCCTGTGATCTAAAGCGGTGAATCCAGACGCACTCTTTCTGTAGGATTTTACGGTCCCAGTCTCCACCCCTAGGTGACAATGGGATGGTCTCAAGGACCGAAAATCTCAGACAACTGGGATCGCCACAGTGGACGTCAATCACATGTGACGCGACGGGTGTGATCTTTTTCTTAACCACGTCGTTAACATGTTCACAGATCCGCCGCCTGACCTCCCTGATGGTTTTGCCTATATAATCCATAGGACAAGGGCACTGGCATATATATACCGCACCCTTGCTCCTACAGTTATAAAAATCCCTATTTGGTAGGCTTGGCCAGTGACTGAGCAGATGATTGATTTAGCAGTGGAGATAAAGGCACAGGCTTTACAGGAGCCACACTTGAACATGCCGCAAGGCTTGCGGTCCAGCCAGGTCCCCACACCACTTGGTGTAGTGTAGTGGCTATGGACAAGACGGTCTCTTAAACTCCTCCCCCGCCTATAGGTAACACTAGGCTGCTTAGTGAGTACATCCCTAAGGTCAGAGTCCATGTGGAGAATAGGCCAGTACCTTTTCAACACTGCCATTACCTCCATGTTTGCACAGTCAAACATAGATATCAGACGTATCGGTTGTTGTCCATTCTGTGCCTTGGGTTTGGGGACGAGGAGTTCAGTGCGCTCCCTACCTAACACATTAACCACCTAACTATTTGCCTGAGTCCAGCACGGGCTGTGGGAAAAGTACTTCAAGGTTTTTTTGTTTTGCCACTTCAGCAAATAGCATTCATTATGCAGAGAAAGTTTCCATGGTTACGACCACCCTGCAGTTCAGCAGCATGGCTATGCTCGTACACTATAGAAAAAAATAACAGAGTACGTGAGCTCCCACGGTCCCGGCCACCAGAGAGGCTGGCATTATTTCTTATAGTGTGCAAGCATAGCCAGGGTGGTTGTAACCATGGAACGAGCAGTGTGTAATGTGATAAAAAAATGAATCCAGCCAGTAAAGGATGCAATATTGACAATCACAATACATAGTAAGTGCCTTGTATTAACTTTCTCTAAATGCCACTTGCTGAAGTGACACAGCCCTTTAAGACCACCCCTGGTCAGCTATGTACATATGTATACACACTTCGGCCTCATGCACATAAACGTATTTCCGGTTTGCATTTTTTACGGATCAAATGCGGACCCATTCATTTGTATGGGGCTGCAACAAAAATGTGGACAGCACACGAATGTTGTATGTGTGTTGTTGTCCGCATCCATTTATTATGTAGAGAAAGTTAATGCAAGGCATTTACTAATGTATTGTTATTATCCATATTGCGTCCTTTCCTAGCTTGGTTCCTTTCTCCATCACATTACACATTGCTCGTTTCCATGGTTACAACCACCCTGCAATCCTTCAGTGGTGGCTGTGCACACTATAAGAAAAAAATGCCAGCCTCTCTGGTGGCCGGACCATGGGAGCTCACGTAGGCTACTTTTTTCTATAGTGTGTAAGCACAGCCAGTGTCGTCGTAACCATGGTAACTTTCTCTGCATAATAAATGCTATTTGCTGAAGTGGAAAAACCCCTTTAACTGTTCTGCCTGAGCTGGGCTTGGGCAGAAGGGGGGAGAGCTGCTTTAGCTGCTCATATCTCCTGATTGGTAGCAGCTAGAAGCATGGGCCTGGTCTTGTTTGAAAGCATTCCAGGCATCCATGTTACTACGTGATATATCTGCCACATTTTGCAGTTTGTTCAGAAAAAAGTTGTGAGTCCGGCAGTATATAACTGTGGGTTGGGAGAGATAAAATGATCAATGTTTAATATTCATCTTTATGCTCTCATAAAGAACAATGTGGCAACAACAGCGCTCGCTATTTGTTTGAGTCGAACCATCGTTATTTTAGAATGATCTTCTTTAGTTTCTACTGTAGAAGATTTAGTTTACTCTGAGGCTATATTTATTTGTTAATGCTAATCATGCGTCTTTAATACTTCACTTGGGCATGATGAAGTCTAGTAATGTGCTCTACTGAAGCAATTCTGCCTTCACCGCTTCCATTTATATGATTTGTAGCAATTCTGCAGGTTCCATTGTATCCATTATGTGGAAAATCCAAGTAGTTAATCTAGTACCAAGACAAAATCTTGCTTAGCTGATATGTGTGAAGAAGAAGAGGTCTAGTGGCATTGAATGGGCATATAGCAGGTAAAAACACCCACTGGATAATACAATTATAGAGAATGGGTAAAACAAAATAACAGTACAAGCCAAGCCTGAATTTTTATGACCATAGTATCTTCTTACATAGGTGCAATCAAATTCCCTACTCTCCTAGAGATGCGTTTTCAAGTTTGCCACTGTTTTACCCTAATTAAAGGGGATGTCTTATGTATTTACAGTGATGTTGTAGAAGTGGTTATGCTTCGTGCCTGTGGATGTGCACCACCATGTTTTTAATCTAAGCCTTAATAAAGCTGGATTATAACGTTTTCCAGGGCTGGAATTGGACATTGTTTTTCCACATTAGTACCTGGAGACCAGCTTGGCACTTCCTTTATACACTTGGCTTCATACTCACTCCTTGTATCTGCATAATGAAACATAGAAATATAGAATGTTTGGCCCATCTAGTCTGCCCAATATACTATGAATAGCCCCTGGCCCTATCTTATATGAAGGATGGCCTTATGCCTCTCCCATGCATGCTTAACCTCCTCCACTGTTACTTCTGCAGGAAGTCTATTCCATGCATCCATTACTCTCTCAGTAAAGTAATACTTCCTGATATTACTTTTAAACCTTTGCCCCTCTAATTTAAAACTATGTCCTCTTGTAGCAGTTTTTCTTCTTTTAAATATTCTCTCCTCTTTTACCTTGTTGATTCCCTTTATGTATTTAAAAGTTTCTATTATATCCCCTCTGTCTCGTCTTTCTTCCAAGCTATACATGTTAAAGTCTTTTAATCTTTCCTGGTAAGTTTTATCCTGCAATCCATGTACTAGTTTAGTAGCTCTTCTCTGAACTCTCTCCAAAGTATCAATATCCTTCTGGAGATACCCAAATTAGGTCTCACTGGTGTTCTGCAGAGCAATATGAGCACCTCCCTCTTTCTATTGGTAAAGCCTCTTCCTATACACCCAAGCATTCTGCTAGCATTTCCTGCTGCTCTTTGACATTGTCTGCCTACCTTTAAGTCTTCTGAAATAATGACCCCTAAATCCCTTTCCTCAGATACTGAGGTTAGGACTGTATCACTGATTTTATATTCTGCTCTTGGGTTTTTACGTCCCAGGTGCATTATCTTGCACTTATCAACATTAAATTTTAGTTGCCAGATTTTTGACCATTCCTCTAGTTTTCCTAAATCCTTTTCCATTTGGTGTATCCCTCCAGGAACATCAACCCTGTTACAAATCTTTATGTCATCAGCAAAAAGACACACCTTACCATCGAGTCGTTCTGCAATTTCGCTGATAAAGATATTAAACAATATGGGTTCCAGAACAAATTCCTGAGGTACCCCACTGGTAACAAGACCATGGTCTGAATATACTCCATTGACTACAACCCTCTGTTGTCTGTCCCTCAGCCACTGCCTAATCCATTCAACAATATGGGAGTTCAAGCTCAAAGACTGCAATTTATTGATAAGCCTTCTATGTGGGACAGTATCAAAAGCCTTACTAAAGTCTAGATAAGCGATGTCTACTGCACCTCCAGCGGAGCTAGCGCCTGAAGTGGATGGCTGCCTTAAGGTGCTGCTCCGTACTTAACATCACCCTAACAGCTCCTATAATCCGCCTGGAGATCCAGACATGGTGAAAATCGGTGGCTCCAAGTCCGGTGACATCTCAGAACAACACAAGCCATCGGCGAGCAAAGACGACATGGATAAATTTGTTAAAAAAGCCGCCGCAGTTTATGTAGCTCGAGCCGGTCTCATCACGCGCCTCCAGCCGCACACAGAGAGAGCCAGAATCAACACCGGAGGGTGAGGATGAAACAGATAACCTCCCGATCTCCAGATCTTACCTCAAAGATGCTCTGACCTCTTCTCTGGCTGCTGCACTAGAACCCTTGAGTACGACTTTTCATCCTTGTCAGTTCGGCCTATCCCTAATCTATGGGACAAACAACACACCCCAAGATCCACCAAGAACAGGAGAGACACTTCAAACTCCACGCCAATGAAGACTACCCCTAGAAGAGTGAGATTAAATGTCAATTATGTGTCTTCGCCTTGCGATTCATTTGTTCTCCCTCCAATCCTTCTAAAATGTCTTATCCTCCTGCCTCTTTCTCCTCTTAACTTTAACTCTCCCCCTCCGCCCTCCCTTCCCTCCCTGCCTCTATCCATATTTCTGGACTTGTTCTGTCTTTATCTGGATCTATATCCTGTCATTGGGTGATAACTACATGTCATTATTATCCCCCTCCTACTCACTTATTCGAAGTTTCACGCATTAGCGCATCTACTCTCCTGTACAAGTTTTATTTTTTTTCTTTGTTCCAGTTTACATTTTACATATTTGTTATGCAGATGCCTCTTAAATCGCTCTAACATCTCCTCTAGGTTACAAAACCTTATAATTGCACTTCTATTGTTAACTTACATATTTATGATGATGCTTTCCATGGTACATGTTTTTTACTGTTGGAAGTTTGAATCGCGGTGGACCAACACACAAATTGAAGCGGAATGGCAGACTTAACAATAGCCTCATTTAATGTAAAGGGCTTTAATGCCCCCTCTAAAAGATGCCAAATTTTCTAGCTTTTGAAAAAAAGGAATACCTCCATTCTTTTTCTGCAAGAAACCCACTTCAAGTTCAATCGCTATCCAGACCTATCTCGCTCCAGTTTCCCTGTGTGGTTCCACTGCGGTTCAGGCTCCTCCTCTTCTAAGGGGGTTAGTATTGGCTTTAGTAAAAATACATCATTCCAATACTGTTCACATATTCAGGATACGGAAGGAAGGTATTTAATGTTAAAATGGTCTATAGTTAATCAGACCTATACCCTTATCAATATATATGCTCCCAATGTCAACCAGGCTCTTTGGTTTAACGATATTTATCCAATTATTGAATCCTTCCAAGAGGGCACAGTCATCATGGGAGGTGACTTTAATGTCACCCTGAATCCTGCTTTAGATTCTTCAACACAAAAATCTGCTCTCTCTCTGAGATTTCTCAATTCTCTATGTTACAGATTCCATAACCTGGGCCTGATTGACGTTTGGAGAATACTCAATCCCACTAAAAGGGACTACACTTTTTTTTCAAACACCCATGGCTCATATCCGAGATTAGATTACTTACTGATCTCTAAAAAACATATCCAACTATGCACTAAAGCCCATATAGATTCTATTCACCTATCTGATCACTTCCCAATTTCTATCACTATATTCATCCCTCAAACGTCACCTAAAACAACCAGCTGGAGACTCAACGAACAGCTGATATCCTCAAATAAAAACAAAACCATAATCCAAAAAGCCCTCAACGACTTCTTCTCCTTAAATGCTCTCCCTGATACCTCCCCTCACATCCTTTGGGACAACCATAAGGCGTACATACGGGGGCAGCTCATTAGCCTAGGCTCTCATCTTAAAAAACTAAGAAAGGCCCGAATAGATGATCTCCTACTGGAAATACGAAAACTTGAGTCTATCCACAAAAAGTCCCTCTCTGACCATCACCTCCCTAAGCTTAACACACTTCGCTCCGAACTAAAAAATCACTTAAACTCAATTTCAGCCAAATCTTTCCTTAATTCCCAATTTAAGTACTTCACTCATGGTGATAAAGCGTCTAAATTTGTAATGAACAGGATAAAACAAAGGAAAACACACAACTATATTTGCAAAATCCATTAAAAAAACGGAGAACTAGCCATAACATCTAAAGATATTGCCTCTCAATTTCAAGCTTTTTATCAATCACTATACAATCTCCCACAAATTACTCCTCCAGCTAATGTTCCATCCAACATGGAAGCCATTAACAGATTTCTAGACACAGTCTCACTCCCCAGACTTACCCCCTATCATAAAAGGATATTAGAAACTCCCTTCTCTTTTGATGATCTAAAAGTTGCCATCAAACAACTCCCAAAAAATAAGGTCTCTCGGCCCTCTACTATAGTACATTTAGTGATTCCATTGCCCCTTATCTTCTAACTATTTGCAACCAATCGCTTAAAGGCATCTTACTTACCCTAGATGGCGAGAGCTCTTATCACCATTATACCCAAGGAAGGTAAGAACCCAGTTCACTGTGTAAATTACCGCCCCATCTCCTTACTAAATCTTGACTTAAAACTGTTGGCCAAAATGTTAGCCAACCGTCTTTCCCCTATCCTCCCATCATTGGTCCATGGTGACCAGACAGGATTTGATTTGTGGTTGGCAGGGAGGGCAAAGATAATTCAGTCAGAATACTTAATGCCATACACTACGCTACTAAATGATCCCATCCCCTAGTTCTCCTCAGCACAGACGCCAAAAAGGCTTTTGACAGAATCAGTTGAGACTTTCTACGCCTTACATTGGTAAAATTTGGCATAATCACGCCCTTTATTGAAGCAGTCTTCTCTATGTATACCAATGCTTCGGCGTCGGTGCTGGTGAATGAAACTATCTCCCCTTCCTTCCCTATTAGGAATGGAACGCGCCAAGGGTGCCCACTCTCCCCCCTGGTCTTCGTGCTGACTATGGAGCCACTCCTCCAAACTTTCAGACAAAATGTTAAAATTGAAGGTTAAATTAGGGAATAATGAGCATAAAATTGCGGCGTTTGCTGATGACCTCTTACTCCTTACCTCTAATCCGAAAGTATCTCTCCCACTAATTTATGACATCCTAGAAAGATTTAACCCAGGGCACGACAAATCCCAGGTCGCCATGGCGACCAGGAATTTGGTCCTGGCGCTTGGGTATTTGTCAACCTGTTTTCAAAGATGCGCTCTCGGCGCGCACCATGGTTTCCTGAGCCGGCACTGTGGAGAAGGAGAGGAGTCCCTCCCTCCCCACTGTGCGCGGCTGCCGCTGACCACCAATGAGAACAGAGTAGGAGGAGGAGGGGAGGGACTGTGGCCACTGCGCCACCAATGAATGCCTGAATACCAATGTGCCGGCCATATCCTGTCCCCTATGACTGCACGCTGTGATCCGCGTGATTAACCCCTCAGTTGAGGGGTTAATCGCGCGGATCACAGCGTCGTGTCAGAGGCCGGGTGCCGGGAATGTTTGTCTGCATTGGTGGCAGTGGGCAGTTCCGATCGGAGTCCCAGTAGTGTAATGCTGGGGCTCCGATCGGTACCATGGCAGCCAGGAGTCACGCTACTGAAGTCCTGGCTGCCATGGTATGTTAGTGAGCAGCATTATACTCACGTGCGCCGTGGCCGCCGGGCGCTCCTTCTTCTGTCTGTGCAGCTCATTGCTAATGCTTATAGCATTAGCAATGCGCCGCAAAGACCTATGAGAAGAAGGAGCTCCCGGTGATCACGGCGCACGTGAGTATAATGCTGCTCACTAACATACCATCGCAGCCAGGACTTCAGTAGCGTCCTGTCTTCCATGGTAACCGATCGGAGCCCCAGCATTACACTGCTGGGACTCCGATCGGAACTGCCCACTGCCACCAATGATGGGGGGGGGGAGGGGGACCCTGTGGCCACTGCCACCAATGATTAATACTGGGGAGGGAGGGGGGGTGGGTTTGTTACCAGAGGGGGCTGATAAGAGGGAGAGGCTGGAGGGGCTGATCAGAGGGGGGGGGGGGCTGATCAGAGGCTGATCAGAGGCTGGGGGGACTGATGAGAGGCTGGAGGGGCTGATCAGAGGCTGGAAGGGCTGATCAGAGGCTGGAGGGACTGATCAGAGGCTGGAGGGGCTGATCAGAGGCTGGAGGGGCTGATAAGAGGCTGGAGGGGCTGATCAGAGGCTGGAGGGCCCATGATAGGCTGGCTGCCATGGTCAGCTCCCTGCTGTTGTGTGCACAAAGCACAGGGCAGCAGGGAGAGTGTAAAGTCCTATTCACCCTAATAGAGCTCTATTAGGGTGAATATGACAAGGGTTCTAGCCCTTAAGGAGGCTAATAGTTATTAAATAAAAAGTAAAAAAAAAAAAAAGTTTAAACACCCCCCCAAATATAGAAAACAATATCTCTCATATATCGCACATGCTTAAAATTATATCGCAATATAGATTTTATGACGCGGCTCCGCCTGGCTCCTAACTTTTTTAGCTGGCTCCTAGATTCCAAGGAAATTTGTCAAGCCCTGATTTAACCCATTATCCAATCTCAAAATAAATATGAAAAAATCTGACATGTTGAGTATAGGATTGAGTACCAAAACTAAAGCTGACCTTGTAGCTAGTTCCCCCTTTAATTGGGATACCCCCTATATAACTTACTTGGGAGTCAAAATTGGAACAGATCTCACCAAACTATTCCAACTCAATTACGTCCCATTATTACAATCCATACAAAATCAATTGAACAACCTCCACCTTTGGACACTCTCCTGGTTTGGTCGTAAAAATATCTTCACTTCATTAGTTCTTCCCAAACTGAACTACCTGCAACAAGTCCTACCTCTCCCTATTCCTATTTCCTACCTAAAATCCCTTACTAGAGAAATCCGCTCCTTTATATGGAGCCGCAAGAAAGCCAGAATACGCCTCTCTATTCTACATAACCCCAAATCCTTCGGCGGTATTAGCCTTCCGGACCCTTCACTTTATAACACAGCCACTCTGCTAACCAGAGTTGTAGACTGGCTCAGAGAAACCCCACACAAATCTTGGATAAGTATGGAAACCACCCTAGCTCACATCATTTAGAACTCTTTTGGTTCATTACCAAAAGAACCAAATAAACTATAAAAATATTAGTACCTCTGCATCAGTTCGAAACTCTAAAACCATGGAGCTCTCCCTTTTTGGAGAGGATGGCACAATGATACGGAGGGAACACTTTGTCTCCCTTTTTCCTGAAGCAAAACAATTCCCTTCTATCTACTCATTTCTCCACTCCAGTCTATCAAAATTTGTTCCATATCAAGCCCTTTTGAGACCCCTAACTTGGTTTGAAAGCCTTATTAGCTCAAAACCCACTCCTAAAAAATTAATCTCCCAGCTATACAGAAGATTTAGCTCCCCTATTTGTGCTCCTAGGCTGCCCTACATTGGAGCACGGGAAAAAGACCTGGACACCTCATTCTCCAGGGAGGACCAGCTGAGATTGTACAAGGAACCCCATATCTCCTCCAGGTGTGTAAGGATACAAGAAAACAGCTATAAAATCCTCACCAGATGGTATAAGATACCTGAAATCACTTGTAGAAACAATGACACGGGTTATGATGCCTGTTGGAGGTGTGGTGAGGGGGGCGGCAAGTTCTTCCATATCTGGTGGTCCTGTCCACCAATGTATAAATGGTGGACTGAGATCTTTAGGCAATGCAATCTAATTTGCAATACCAAAACCCTGCTTTCACCCCAACTCGCACTCTTATGCCTCCCCCCCTTCCACACATCCACCGACGTCACACCACTGTTTAAAAAACTTCTATCGGCAGCACACCTTTTAGTCCCTCGACATTGGCTATCCCCGGACCTCCCACCACTAGACCATTGGATAAACAAGGTGGATAACATCTATACATTTGAAGAATTAGCTGTTTGGGAAAACCGCTCCCACAATGAATTCTGCGTCCTATGGAAACCTTGGGAAGATTTTAGGCACTTCAATAAAGACCATTGATTGTATCATTGATTGCATTATGATATAACATTTCTTGTAGAATATAAGTTACAACTATTATTGCTTGTATAATGTGACCAGAGACGACATCTACACTGTTAATTTAGTTACTATATCTGTATCTATGCAGCAGAATATTGTACACGGCTGCATATCGTTTATTTACTTCAATTTTTTTGTACCATTGAAGTACTTTTTCAATAAAGCATTGAAGCTCTTTTAACTTGCTTGGCCTCTCTCTGCCTATTCTTATAAATTTCCCTGTCATCCTCGTTGTTTTTTTATTTTTATAATTACTAAATGCTATCTTTTTGTTTTTAATGATTTTGGCCACTTCTGCTGAGTACCACAGTGGTCTCTTCCTTTTTTTGCTTTTACTGACTAGCCTAATGCAATTATCTGTTGCCTTCAATAGTGCCACTTTTAAGTAGTCCAATTTCTTCTGGACTCCATTGAAACTGTTCCAATCTGATAGGGACTCGTATACCTCTAATCTAATTTTAGAAAAGTCAGTTTTTCTAAAATCTAAAACTTTTGTTTTTGTGTGGTGTCAGTCACTGTACTTATAGTAAACCACACTGACTGGTGATCACTAGATCCCAAGTTTTCCCCTACAGTAATATCAGATACCAAATTCCCATTTGTGAATACTAAATCTAAAATGGCCTCCTTCCGGGTTGGCTCCTCAACTACTTGCTGTTGAGATAATCCAAGTAGGGAATTTAGAATATCTGCATTCCTGGCAGAAGTAGCTATTTTGGTTTTCCAGTTTACATCAGGAAGATTAAATTCTCCCATAATAACTTCCCCTTTCAATGTCATTTTAGCTATTTCTTCAACGAGTAGATCATCTAAATCTTTGACTTGGCCAGGTGGTCTATGTATCACACCTACCCGAGTTACCTTATGATTATCAAGCAATGTAACCCAAACTGACTCTAAATTGGTCTTGCTAACTTGTATTACATTCGATTTTATGCTATTTTTCACATACAGGGCCACCTTTCCCCCTTTCTTGCCTTCCCTGTCTTTCCTATATAGAGAGAACTCTGGTATTGTTATATCCTAGTCATTACTCCCATTGAACCATGAACCAAGTAACAGCCACTAAATCTATATTCTCAGATGCCATTATAGACTCAAGTTCATTGATCTTATTCCCTAAACTGCGAGCATTTGTAGACAAGACTCTGAGCTTGTCATTTCTTAACCTATGTGCTACTGGCATCTTGTGGCATTGTTCCGGGGGGCAGTTGGACTGCTGCATTATCACTCTTTTGCCCCCCTTTCCTAGTTTAAATGCTCCTTAGCAAATACTTTGAACCGTTCACTGACGACATTCGTTTCCTTGAGAAAAAGATGCAAACCATATTTTTTGTACAGTTTTTTTCCATTCCAACGAGAGCTAACATGAGACCAAACCCTTGGTTTAGACACCATTCACCAAGCCATACATTGAATTCCTTAATGCGCATCTGCCTGTCATGCTGAAGGTTATGCACAGGCAAAACTGCAGAGAATGAAACAGTCGATGCAACCTCCCGTATATTATTACCACGTGTGTGAAAAGCTTCCTTCACCTTTGAAACCTCATTGCAAGCCAGATCATTTGTCCCAAAATGGACAATAACATCCACCTCCCTTTCCTGCTTTGCTTGCCTAACAATATTAAGGATACGTCATCTCTCCCTGCTAGCGGTAGCACCAGGGAGACATCTCACAAAACAATTTTCCTCAAACTTCACACCTCTTATGATAGAATCGCCCACCAACAGCTGCTTACTATCAGTCCTCACCTTATCCTTTTTGTCTTTGGCTGCAGTCTTGCATACCTTAGGCATAGGAGATGATTGTTCCTCACCCACTGTGCCTGAGCCATCCTCCCTGTTGCTCTTGCACTCTGAAAGTGTTGCAAATGAATTATGGAGAGACACAGGCTGTGGGACATGTCTTCTATTCACAACTCTAAGTCTACCAGAACCTGCAGTAACCCATCTTCCATTTCTAGGGGGCCCCTGTGGCAGTGTCATTGCAACGTTCCCAGCCTGAGTTTGCTTAACAGTTAATTTACAAATCTTAGATTTCAAAAATGCTATTTCCTGCTGCATTACGGAGAGCTGTCTACAGATCAGACAGCATCCAAACCTCCAAAGAGTGGAACCTGAAATAAAAGCACAACAATTCCTGCACAGAACCAGGTCTGTCATTTTAAAGAGGGGAAAGGTTTTAAACAAACAAATCTTACTTTTTTAGGTTGTATCCACCTCCAGATTACCTCCTGAGTATCTCCAATGCACTTATAAATGCTGCACTTTTAGAATGCTGCAAGCTATAATTAGTCAAGCTAATACTATGTTGCTATATATATATATATATATATTCAAAAGCTCCTCCCCCAACAACAAATTTAACACCTTAATCACCCTATGTTTATTTGCAATCAGATAATAGCAAAAACCTGTCTAACAAATTCCTTACCTGTTCTAAAGCAGAGTGTCTGAGTAACCACCAAAAACACAGCTGAAGTTCTGCTACAGTGGAAAAGCTCTAAGTTAGTCTCCATGCTGCACTTGGAGAATGCTGCAAGCTATATTGAGTACTCTATATATGAGTACTCTATGCGTACTCTAATTGCCATGAGCTTACATATCCTCTGCTAGTTATTTCTAAAGTACAGTATTTGGGGGCACTGTGCAACACAACAGTAATAATAAATTGGTACCTTACCACAATATTGTCATTCTATGGTGGTAATATTGGTATTTACATGGTGTTTTTCATTCCGTAACATTATGGTAATATTATTGAGCAATATTTAGTAGTAATGATAGTTGCCATGGGGTGCTGGATTATATATGCGCCCTCAATAATGGTGCAGTTGGTGACATCTTTGTAATCTTTGTATAGTGTGTTTTGTTCAATAACTGTATAGAGGTAATATTCAGTCACTGTATGGTGGTAGTATTTGATCCTGGTATAGTGGAAGAATTGACATAAAGTGTGTGCGTGTGATATATGCCTTGGAGTTTGTGCCTCTGATCTATAAGACTCTAGCAACACCCCTGAAAAAGGAGATCAGCACTGAAGATATTTGCTCACCACTTCCAAAATTGATGGAATAATATTACAAAATTAGGGGAATCAATTAAAATTTTGCCCAGGGCCACACTTTGTCTAAAATCAGCCCTGTATACAAACCTTGACAGCATATCTAAAAATGAAAAATAGTTTTACATTCACATCTATATGTGTATCACCTATCTTTATCTAAGAATAACCAGATCATTCACTTTCAACTTTGTGTTTGGGAGTGGTCAACCCTGGGGAAACTCTACCTGCAAATGTAGCATTAAAGGGGTTATCCAATCCCTAAAATGTCTCCCATTCTGCCCGGGCCTCTCACACGTATTCTGCTTACCTTGCTCCCCAACTCCTGCATCGTTTCCTATACCGGCACGTCTGCTGCTGCATCGCGGGTGACGCTAGATAGGCTTGTCCCTGTTGCGGCCTGCTATTGGCTGCTCCCCCCATCACCATCCGCACGACGAGAAGATGCCGTGGGGGCATCAGAAGCGACGCTGGAACTGGGGAGCAAGGTAAGTAGAATCAGTGTAAGGGGCCCGGGCAGTAGGGGAGGCAGTTTAGGGGTTGGATAACTCCTTTAACTGTACAATTATTAATATTATAGTTCCAAATTATCTGGTATTTGTCAGGTGCTATTTTATATGATTTGAATTTCATCTACTACTTTTTATTTTTATTGTGATGACAAGTGACTTATCAATGACTTATCTTATTTAGTTATTATATCTGTATTGCTGCCTTTCATGTTTTCTACCAGCTACTATTAAAAAGAAAGTATTCTTTCATTCATGCTTGTTAACAGAAATGAACATATCTCAGGTTCACAGGTTATTCAGTCCATCAAAAGCTGGTTATTTTTATTTCAGCTATTAGGTCTGATGTAGTGTGAGTGAGCAGTAAAGTAGTTACCATCTATAAGTGGCAAACTATAATCTGTCTCCAGCTGACCTTTGATAGGTGAAGAGTTGTCAGTTCTTCCAGTAGTCGGCATGAAACATGAAGAGTTGCCCTCTATCAAATCATTTCTTTTAAGATATGAAAAAAAATACATTTTTATTTTTTTGGTATGATAGTTTTATTGTATAAAAAAAAGGTACCAAATAATTTATATACAAAAACAAGACAAGCTGCTTGTTCTTCTCTTGTAGTAGTCAAGACAGAACAACTTATAAAATAAGTTGATCAAAATTGGAGAAGGAACCAAGGTCTTTCTCCTTGTAGTATAATGGCCAAGATTAATAGAGTACCTTTTAACTCATAATTTCAGCTTCTGCATGATTGCTAGCCCAGCGGCCCGTGCCGGCGCTGCTGCCCCTAACCTCGGGCAGGGACACCGGGCTTCCTCTTTCCCTCCTGCGCTGTGCTGACAAAGCGAGGGCAGCAGTAACTTAAATATGGTATCTGTGATCCATGCCAAAGTTTTCTTCCTGCTGGAGACCTGTACTGGTGTTTGAGCTTGCATAGGTGTGTCTCTCTTCACCTATGAAGCAGCACATACACGCCCTCTGTCTCACCAGCCTATGGCTGGATTGCAGCAGTTATGTAAACATGCTCCCTACCACAGGAAGATGCCTGAGCAACCTCATGGTTTTAGCTTGTCTATCTCCAAGTGCTAAGGTGTCTCTCTTGTCTGCTTTGCTGTGTACCGGACGTTGCTTATTGAACTCCTGGACTTTGCCTGTCTGCCGCCTGCCTCTGACCTCGGACTTCGTTTATGAACTTTGCCTGTTTGCCGCCTGCCCCTGACCTCGGATCTCGTTTATGGACTTTGTTTGTTTACTGCCTGCCTCTGACCTCAGACTTCGTTTATGAACTTTGCCTGTTTGCGGCCTGCCCCTGATCTCGGATCTCGTTTATGGACTTTGTTTGTTTGCCGCCTGCCTCTGACCTTGGACTTCGCTTACTGACTTTGCTTGATTGCCGCCTGTCCAGACCCAGAGCCTCCTGTCCACGCAAGTCCCCTCGGTGCTTGCACCGAGTACTCTGACCCCCTGGTCAGCTGCCACTGACTCAGGGACTGCTCTAGAGTAGCCCCTGGCAACTACCCTAATGGCCCAAGCCTATCCTCACCATCAGAGGCTCTAGTGAAGACCAGGTATTGGCTTAGTTACCCCCGTCTAGAGTATACCCAGTCAGTGGTGCAGTGGGTCCACACCCGCTTGCCTAACAATGATGGCCACATTACCTGGACCTGTCACTTGTCAATTGAATTGGAAGCCTGGAAGGATCAAGTTATGCAGCTGTCATACATATCCTAACCTGTGGTCATATCTCAAAGTGACCTAAGGCCACTAGATTGTTTCCTTAATTATACATATTTAGTGTAAAGTGATGGTCTGACCATATATATATATTTACCATACCAATCCTCCGCCACTCAAATTCCAACACATCATGTTCATTTGGTAGTCTCTGCTTCCTGCTCCCTCTCAACACACAGGAAATGCCCACTCAGCCAATCATTTGCTGCCGTGATTGGCTGAGTCAGTGACTTTATATAAATTTTTATATAAATCAGTATCATTAGAGGGTGGGTGAGTTAAAGAGGTTGTGCAGGCCATATTTATTGACTACCTATCATCAGGATTGGTCATCAATATCTGAACTTTGGGGGTCCAACACCTGGCACCCCCACCAATCAGAGAAGGCAGTGCTAAATACAAGCGCTGCTTCCTGTTTATTACACTATGCATTGTCTCCTCTGGAGCTGCAGCATCGTGCAATTACAAGTACTCGCTCCATTCAAGTGATGAAAAGGAAGCAGTGCTTGCATGTAGCACCACATGCTCTTACAGCTGACCCGCATGGGTGCCGGGTTTTTGGCACCCACCGATCAGATATTGATTACCTGAGGATAGGTCTTCATTATATACTACCTGCACAACCCCTTTAAACTAGTCATGCACATTAAATGTGTATTGGCTGAACCTGGCGATTTTAGAGAGTTTGGCCAAACATCCAATGTGTATGGTGGAGTTCTCCTCCAACATCTACTGCACATGAAAAACTAAAATCAAATACATTCCCATTGCAAGAGCGATTTCTGTACTTTGTAGTTATTATACTGTATATGCGTCTCCCTTTACACTACTGAAATATGAAACTGGTCATGCACATTAAATGTGTATTGGCTGAACCTGGAGAGTTTGGCCAAATATCCAATGTGTATTGTAGAGTTCTCCTCCAACATCTACTGAACATGAAAAACTAAAATCAAATACATTCCAAGAGTGATTTCTGTACTTGGTAGTTATTATACTATATATGTGTCTCCCTTTACACTACTGAAATATGAACATACACATTAAGATAGATAAATGATTGTGTCAGTACGTCTAAACAATTGTTAGAATTTTTACCTTTTTTATTTAATTCCTGTTTATTTGAACATAAAATATTAAAAATATAAACTTGACCATTAATTTCTGCAGGGCTAGTTTAATTGATGAATATAATTCATAGCTAAAAAGTGTTTCTGACAAATAATGCAAAATCATTCAACATATGTCTAGTTTTAATTGATTTTGTAATTTGAGCCTTTGGCTTTTTATAAATATCACCACCCGGCATGCATCAGCTGAAATATGCTTCATCTGCTAAGATATCACAGAATAATTGCAGATTTTATACCATTATGGATCATAGCTCTGACCAGAAAATGAGTTAATGAAGGTAGAGCTGTAAGGATCTCTGGATTTTCTTCCTCATCTGATTGAATTTTTCTTTGTTGGAAATATGATGACTGAAAATTGCATCTGACAAAAATGACATCATGAATTATAAAGGACACAGATTTTATCTCGCATCAAGGCAGCTGCATCTGTTACTTTAATATGTCTTTGGAGGGAAACAAAGGAAGACTAATTAATGTACTTATGCAAATTTGACAGAATACAATGACTAGCCCTGGCAATATCTGTTCTATTTATTTATTTGTCCAATTATAGTCTACTATTATGGTGTACTGAAATGCTTTGCCAACAAATAGTATTTTTTGTCAGGTTTTAAGTAAAAAATGTTTGCGATAATAAGAATAACATGCAAAGGTGGTAGAGATGCGCAAAGTTTTAAAAAATTTGATTTGGACAATTCATCAAAGTCCTTCAAGAAATTCATTAGCCACAAATTGCAATAAATATAGTATACCAAGGCCACTCTGCCTAATCATATGCATCTCACTTGGTGGCCCAATCTCAGTGTGAAGGCGTGGAACTTAAATGCAGAGACAGTGTAGGGAGAGGGTATCGCTGTGTGCATTACGTTCTAGTGCACCCACATTCGTAGCTACTGCATACTGTAAGTAATGTGCCGTCAGTATTACAGGCATTTGTAATTTATCGCCGTCTAAATCATTTTGCAGGGTACCAAGATTCAAAGTGAATGTCTTCTGTTAGCTGTGGAATTACTGTGTGTCAGTATTACAGGTCAATAAAAGCGTCGGGTCTAATTTATCATCATGTACTGAATTATGCAGTGCCTCAAGATTCAAGTAGTGTCCCCATGACAGAGTGGGGACAGTGACAGCAGCAGCGGCAGTATTGGCCGCATTAAAGAGTGGGGACGGTGGCGGCAGCAGCAGCACTGACAGTAACCGTGACAAAGTGGCCCCATGACAGTGTGGAGGGGGATGAGTAGCGCTGGCAATAAGGCTCTGTTAACATTACTGTTTATCTTTCTGTTCTGTGATCCATCAGAAGAACATAAAACAAACAAATATAAAAAGAAATCCTGTATTTTGAGCATCGTTAAAGGCTCTTTCAGATGGTCAGTATTTTATCAGTGTTTTCCATCAGTATTTGATCAGTAATTGCAAGCCAAAAACAGAAGTGGAACCAAAACAGAGATAAAATGTAATGGAATTATTTGCATCTCATCTGTGGACCGACTCCTGCTTATAAATTCTGATCAAATACTGATGCAAAACACTAACCAAACACTGAATAAAAGAGCGTAGCTACAATGAATTTGGGTCGAGTTGGTGGAGTGATTTGTGTGGGTCATTCCAATAACCAACGACACTCCTCCCGTATGACAATTATCCAGCTGCCAATTTTGATTCATCCAGCAAGTTTGGCCCATCTGGTTTTAACCCTAATACAAGGAGTTATTTGACCCCAAGCGTTCCGTGTCCAACTTCCTGGAGGGCCAAATGGAGTTCAGCACTAACTGTTCTGTGATGCCCTTATATTTCCCGGGCTGCACAAGCAATACACTGAAGGGTTCTTCGCGTGTCTACCCTCTGCCAACAGGTATTGGTTACCCGTTCAACATCGTTTGTCGTAGGGATCGTGGATTGTAATGCTAGAGCAGACTAATGTATTTGGCAAAAGACTAATTTATTAGGTAAAAGACAAATTTTTTCACCAAAAGAATAAAAGATTTTCAGATAAAATAATAATTTTGTCTACAATAAACAATGATCAACTCGTAAGCAACTCAGCTGTTCGAAGAATCAATTTATTTGCACTGCCCACAGGGTATTAAATATGACTGCTCTATAACACTAAATCACAGTAACTGTTTGGCTAACAGAAGCGGTTCAATATCAATGTGGATATGCCACAAACAGTGGAATGAGACAGGTGTGTCACCCCAATTTGTGAATCAGAGCCTAATATAATTGCTTATCTATTAATCAATGTGGACACGCCATAAAACAGTAGAATAAGACAGGTGTATCACCCCAATTTGCAATCAGGGCCTAACATAATTGCTTATCTATTTATCAATGTTTCTATCTATAAGTATTAATGGCGAACACGCTTATATATTAGACCACCTGCTAAGACTGAGTCTGATGCAAATTAAGTCTATGTATAACAGAACAGATTAAGTATTAATGGCGCATGTGCCTATATTTTAGACTGCCTGTTGACTCTGAGTCTGACGCATAGTAAGTCTATGTTTTCGACAGTATGTCTAGAATTTTGTAGGCTTATTTAAGCCCATGAGAGGCAAGTCTGATAGTGTTAGTTTCCCATCTGCTGAAGCCACCATGTTGTTGTTAGATGGGCCTGACGTAATTATGGTCAAAAATATTTGCAAAGAGCTTCCATTTCTCATGAACAGTAAGTATAGCAGTTCATGAGAAATTCAGATTCAGATTAACCCATGTTTTCAGTGTGCTGCTATATGTGATGTTTGTTTGCTTTTGTATGTTAGCCAATGTGGTGTGCAACTGTGTTTTGTTTCATATTGTTGGGATGTGCTGGTCTAACTTTTTTTGCACAAAAATTATGTATATTACCTGCATTTTTTAGGTACTTGCATTTTCTGGAAATGCAGATGGTTTCACATTATTTTTCTATAACTGTGCCAAGAGGGCTTGCTTTTCTCAGTGTGGAGCTTGAGAATTATGCTGTTTCTGTGACCAGTAAGCTTCTTGCTGCATCTCTTCCCCTCTCACAGCACCAGTCACACACAGGATGGGACAAAAAGATTGTAACATGACCCTCTGCTTCCTGCTGTCTCTCTTGGAACCGAACCTGAGTTTGGGAAATTGTTTTTTACAGTAGAAATTGATTTATGACTTTATTATGCAAAGTCTTGCTCATAATAGTCAATACATTCTAATACTGTACGGAGTGCACGCTCTGTACAGTATTCAAACAAAGTATTATGCGAATCGACTTCGGATGTTTTATCCGAAGTCAATTCGCTCATCCCTAGTAACTTTTGTACTAGATTTATCATCCAGCCTGAACTACTGTGATAAATGTGGTGCAGGACTAGACAATCTAAGTTTATGTCACCTGTAGGTTAACTAAATCTGCCCCATTGATTTTCCCACAATATGACTATGGTTCCAAACAGGAATTTCCCATGTTATGAACAATTCCCCATGACAAATATTTTGTACCTCGGGAGGATTGCCTAGCCCCAGATGTACTTTTCTTAACTAATTGTTGTTGTGTTTACCACTAATGTCAAAGAAAATGATGACATGTGAACAATAACTGTTCTAATACAGCAGACTGTGATACAGAGTAAAAGTATTAATAGAGATTAGTGAATCAGTTCTAAATGAATCACATTTGACCTGGATTTTGTAAAATTTTGAGCTGGACATGAACCCAAATTTTTGTTGATTTATTTTTGGCAAATTTTTTGAAAAAGTGAGTAAAAAAAAAGAGAACAAAATATAGTGAACCTCAGTATGTCATACACAATTTTTTTTCGATTTGAGTGGAAACCAATTCGGCCAAATCAAACCAGAATAAAATTTTAAGCGATTTTCTCTTCTCTAAATTTAAATACTCTGGGAACAATTTCATGCTGTTTTTGTCTACTTACAATGATCCATATGTTCAGTGCACACCTTTTTACTCTACTTTGCCTCCTTTTTTGAGGTTGTTAAAGTGGTTTCAGCATCATTCTGAAAACTGCACTTCCCATAAATCCCTAGCATTGTTGCAGCCCTGCCTCTATCTTTGTACTTTTCTACCTGCTCGGTATTGTCTGTGAAATCCTGCTTTCACGCTCCAACCATCTCCATCCCATTGTACTTCCTTACTTGTTGCAGCATACTGGCTACTGAGCATGCAAGGAACAGTAGACTATGACTTGTAACATGCATACTCAGTAGCAGCTCGAGTGGAGCCAGCACTCCAGTTGGGTTGTGTTACAGGCAGTGAGTGTTGAACCACTGCAGCAGTTATCTGGTATATATATAGTCAACCCATCGGCTGGGGAAGACTAAGGTGTACGCGTTCTGGCCCATTAAGATCCAGAGAGCGTACGTGCCATAGAAGAAGTGCAGGGAGGTCTAGAGCAAAGCACAATTTGCGGCCTGCAGCAAGGGAGACTGTGAGCGAGGCCAGCAGTCGATTCTGCTGCTGGTGGGCAGAGGAGGGCAAACGGGTCTGGACCTTCGGCAGAAGAAGCTAGGCGAGTGGCTCGTTACCCACTTGGAGGAGAGTTGCAGCTGCAGGCATGGGCCGCTAGCATAACAGGTCGTCATTAACATAGGGACACTGGCATCCCAAACAGGATCATGTGATGAAACAATGCTTACTTTTGAAAACATACTAGTGGAGCAAGATCTACAACAATTTTGCTGTATGCAAATTCACTCTTAGAGAAAAGGGTTATACAGTACTTTTTGTTTAATTTACATTTCAAACATGAAATGACTGTAAAGTTCCCAGCAAGGCCAGCGTTAAAGAGGGGAAAACTGGGCAATTGCTAAGGTTCCCTATCCCCAAAGGGGCCTACTTCCAGTGGGCTTACTCAGAGCTGCATGGGGCGGCAGTTCACAGCAGAGCACAGGAGTATATGACTCTTATCCCCACTGTTCAGCCTCATCGTTTTTTTTCGGGTACTTTCACACTCACGTTTTGGGCGGATCCGTCATGGATCTGCAAAAATGGATCCGTTACAATTATACAACCACATGCATCCATCATGAACGGATCTGTTTGTATTATCTGTAACATAGCCAAGACGGATCCGTCATGAATTCCATTGAAAGGCAGTGGGCAGAGGCGGCTCTTCCATTAGGCCACTTAGGCAGCCGCCTAAGGCCTCGCGCTAGTGGGGGCCTCGCTCTGGCTCCCACCAGCACCTGACACCGCCGCAATTTAATTGTCTGCTCCTCCGGACCGGACGGACCCGTCACCTAAGACACACACACACTAGTAGTAACTAAGTTAAGACGAGCCGCCGCTGCCAGGCCGCTCGAGCCCCTCTGCTCTCTGCCTCTTTAAGAGAGCAGAGGCTGCTGGCCGGCTCAGAGCGTGCCGCCGCACAGACACGTCTCTATGCAACAGCAGACACGCCCCCTTCCCTCAGAGCGCTGCGCAGGCAGGGAGAGAAGAAGCGCCATCTCACCGCCACCGGCTGTGTGCCTGTGTCTGTTGTCCGGTGACCCGACGCCGACCCAACTGTTCTGGCTGCCGCCAGCGCCGCCCTGAAGACAGTGTCAGTGGTGGTGGACTCACTGGACTGTCTGTCACTGTGGATTGTGGAAGAATTAGAATCCTCCAAGGACCAAGGTGGTCAGGTGTGTGTCCCACTCCCTGTCCTGCTGGCCGCTGTACCCCTCCTCCCAGTCCCCCCTCCCTGGCTGTCGCCTGATCTGATATTAAGAGAGAGAATAAGTTGGGGACTGAGAAATGTACATTTGGGGGGGGGGTGTAAGATGTTGCTGCAAGGCAAGCCTCATGATGGAGGGGGTCTAGGGGACTGAGAAATGTGCAATGGGGGGGCCTTTCTCAGTCCCCTAAACCCCCTCCATGGCTTGCCTGGCAGCAACATCTTACCCTCCCCCCCCAATTGCACATTTCTCAGTCCCCCCCAATGAGACTTGCCTGGCAGCAACATCTTACCCTCCCCCCCCCCCCCCCCCCCCCCGCCAATTGCACATTTCTCAGTCCCCCCCAATGAGACTTGCCTGGCAGCACATCTTACCCCCCCCCCCCCCAATTGCACATTTCTCAGTCCCCTAAACCCCCTCCATGAGGCTTGCCTGGCAGCACATCTTACCCTTGCAATTTGGGGGGAGGTAAGATGTGCTGCCAGGCAAGCCTCATGGAGGGGGACTGAGAAATGTGCAATTGGGGGGGGAGGGTAAGATGTGCTGCCAGCCTCATGGAGGGGGACATGTAATAGACAAACTAAGGATACTATACCAAGTGTTTTTGTTTGTAGTTAATCTTTATTAGCGCTTGCATATCTTGTGTTCGTGGGGGCCTCATGTTCGAGTTTCGCCTAAGGCCTCACAAAGTCTAGAGCCGCCTCTGGCAGTGGGAGACTGATTTGTTTTCTATTGTGCCAGATTCTGTCATAGAAAACGGATCCGTCCCCATTGACTTACATTGTGTGTCAAAACGGATCCGTTTGGCTCAGTTTCGTCAGACGGACACCAAAACGCTGCAAGCAGCGTTTTGGTGTCTGCCTCCAGAGCGGAATGGAGACAGAACGGAGGCAAACTGATGCCTTCTGAGTTGATCTTTTCCATTCAGAATGCATTAGGGCAAAACTGATCCGTTACGGATCTCACAAACGGAAAGCCAAAACGAAAAGTAGACTAAAAATAATTTTTTAAAAAATATTTTCTTGTTTCTCAGGCGTTAAGAATAAGTTTGGATCATGGCCCTGTACTATTTTATTTTTTGACATTTAGCTAAACTGACAGTTCTATAGGTGCCTAACCTCCAGTGTCTCATGCAGTGCAAGTACAATCATACACTGTACCAAATGTAGAATCTAATGAAAATCTATAGTTTTTATTATGTCCTCTTCCAGTACTGTAGCTGTAAATAAGAGGCTTTCAAGTGATTATGCTTCACTTTCCTCATCTCTGCTATAATAAATAATTATAAGGCATTATGCTAACATGCCCTGCTTGTGTAACTTTAACCTCCTTAGTTTAACTGGTGTCTTGGGGATAAAAACAAATAAGATCGCCTAATAACACTGCTTGCATGGAGGACGGTGCTCAGCATTACTGTATGTAAGATCATTACTATCAAATATGACATTTATTTCCAATACAGGGGACTTGTTCTATCTTCTGTTTACTGCTACTTACAGCTAAGATTACTGCATAAAGCCTTCTGACAGATGCTTTGATTTTATGTGCATTTATTATATTTGGCAGTTCTCCTTCTTGTGTTAGGATACTTAGCACTCACCTTATTCTGCTGTGGAATTCAAGCCAACTTCATTGTTATATAATACTAACGTTACTTTATTGTTCCCTTCAAGGACCCGCAGCACAGAAAGGCATTTTACCATCAGTGTCTCACTATAATAATCCATGCTCTATTAAGGAATATTAACATCATAAAGAAGGTCCCCCATATTGGACCCCCATCCATGAGCTGGAATGAAGAGACACATAGCATGGATGGACATTTTAAATGACCTCCGTGTAATGCTTTACTCTGCAGCTGCCATGGTTAGAAAACACATTGTGATTCCAAATTCTACACCGTGCATAGGAAACAACAATAATCTGAAGTAAAATAAATATTTCTTTATTATTGTGACATAATAACTGTAATTATACAACCACACTACTGAATAGCACAGATCCAAAGAAAAAATGTGAAATGGACAACATACACAATTAACACAAATAGATTAAAAAAGTGAAATAAAAATGACTGTGTATATGTAAAAAGCCTGGTTCCATGATATTCTTAGGAAGAATTACAGTTACAGCAAACTTGACCTTTCTTAAAGGGATTCTGTCACCTCGTTTTAGCCTATAGAGATGCGGATATGCACAGCTAGATCGCCGCTAGCATGTCCGCAATATACCTGTCCCATAGCGCTGTGTCCTTTTTATTATGTTTAAAAAATTATTTTATAGATATGTAAATGAGCCTGGTAAGGTGCCCAAGGGGCTGTACTAACCATTCTGGAGCCCAGCCACGCCCCCTGTGAAGGAGCCCAGCACCGCCTGCGTCCTCCGAATCTCCTCCTTGCTCACAGTTAGATTGCCGTAATTTCGTGATGCGCGAGCTCGTGTATGCGCAGTTCCTTCCCTGAGGCTCATGCCAGCACAGGGAAGGAACACAATGCCGGCACTGCGCATGCGTGTCAGGTACATTATCATGTAAGTAAAGCCTGACCTGGGGAACTGGAATGGCAGTTTAAAGTTTGCTGTAACTATAAACCAAATTGTGCATTTAACCTATAGGACTCCATTTTTCTGTAACTTTGGATTGGGTCTTAGTACTCTGCTGGTCCACCACTAGCGGCACTGATTAGATAGTGTCAGATAGTGTGCAGGGATACAACCCCAACTGGCAAGTCCCAGATGGACCTTTATTGCAGACTGCTGGCAATTCATTCACAAACTTCTAGAAGGAATAATAAAGGAATGGCTCACACTTCAGTTTTAGGAAAAAGATGCTCCAGAATTGTTATTATGTGGGAAATGCAAGTAGTTACTAAAACAGACATGTCAGGAGAGGTGGCCAAGATCAGGAAAGAAAGGGGGTCATCATTCCAGATGAATTACAGAGGCATCACACACACAGGGCAGTCACCCATCAAGTAAATGATGAGCTAGTACTAACACGGTATTTACAAAGTACAGCATAAAACTGGAAAGACAAAAGCTGACAAAATTAGCAGACCTATCTCCTCAATGGTAGCAGCTTTTAGCATTTAACTTGCATTCCGGGCATTTATACAAGACCATAAAGACAGCAATAGTGATAGACAAACATCAGCCGGGAAGATTTGCAAACGCGATCAAATGTTCGCGAACCGCAAGTTCGCGGTGGGCCCCATTCACTTTAATGGCAGGTGAACCTGAAAGACTTTCAGGTCATGTTTGCAGCCACCAAATACTTACTAGAAGTGCACAAATCGTCCCACAACATGGACAGTGACATACCAGAGGGGGATCAATGGCAAAAATTCCCACAAAAAATATGTATTTTAATCAGGGGCCATTTTTATGCGTCTTAAAGGGAAACTCTCAAAAATGTGCCCTGCTGGAGCCTAGAAAATGTTTATTTTAGACCATGGAAGTACAAGCCCCAAACATTAGGCATTCACCTGACAGAAAACATCAAGTGATTATGTGGCTGGAGGTATATTAGATGGTCATTGGATATCAATTTTACTTCAGGCCAGTGGACTACAGGCCCCAAAATTATTCATTCACAAGTACAGAAAAGAACAAGTGATTATGTGGCTGGAGGTATATTAGGCGGTCACCGTATAACAATTTTACTGTTGGCCAGTTAGATTACAGGCCCCACAAATTATGCATTCATCGTGCATAAAAGATCAAGTGATTATGTGGCTGGAGGTATATTAGACGGTCAATGGATATCAATTTTACTGTAGGCCAGTGGAGTTCAGGCCCCAAACATTAGGCATTTACCGGACAGAAAACATCAAGTGATTATGTGGCTGGAGGTATATTAGAAGGTCATTGTATATCAATTTTACAGTAGGCCAGTGGAGTACAGGCCCCAAACATTAGGCATTCACCGGACAGAAAACATCAAGTAATTATGTGGCTGGAGGTATATTAGACGGTCATTGGATATCAATTTTACTGTAGACCAGTACAAATACATGTCAAACACAAATGTTTAAAATAACTAAAAATGTTTAATTTGATTAAAAACATGGCAAACAAAATCCCCCCTCTTGAAAAAACAAAACAAATAATAATGGTTGAAATTCAATAACACGTGGTCACCACAGGTGTTGAATTCTTCCGAGGTCCCAAACATTAGGCATTCACCAGACAAAAATGCCTTTTATGCCGTTGTATTTACCGAAAACAGGGACCAATATTTGTTCTGGGTGGTGGCGGATATGTGTGGGCTGTCATGAGGAAATTCAATTAAACGTGGTCGTCACAGGTGTTGAATTCCTCAGAGATCTATGACTCATTCATTTTTTAAAATGTGAGGTAGTCCACACTTCCGCAGCACGAGGCAACTAAAAATTTGGCTGCAAGAACACATTAGGAATATAAAAAACCGGAGGGGTTAAAGTTTGCTGGTGTTGCGCAAGTTAGAGGAAACTGGAGAGGAGGTGATCCGCTTGCTAAAATCGATAAGTGTGCAGTAAGGTGGATTTACGAAATGAACACCCTGCAACCAGGAGGTCTGAATGTAGAGTTTGACCTGAAAGTGTGCTTGAAGGAATAGGAGGTTCAAAGACCGAGGTAAAATAATATAGGCTGAAGAAGGAAACTCTGGAGGTAGGTTCAGCTGAATTTATGAATGAATGGGTAGAGGTCAGGTGATTAGTTCAAACCACAAGACTTAGTCTTCTGAAAAAGTGTAGCGGCAGTGCAGTTTTTTTATTATTACATCAAGATTTAGGCGGACTGATGATTTTTTGATATATGTTGGATCAATCTTTTTTTAAGGTTGTTATTTTAAGGTTTGTTTGTATTTATTTTTGCGGGGGATGGGGGGAGGGGTAACTCTGGATAAAAGATTGAGGGGAGGGTTTTGTAAGTATGCCCCTGATAAAGCTATTGGAGCGAAATCCGGGTCGGGCTGGTTGAGGACATGGGACTGTTGTTGTAAACGCTTGTTTTTAAAGACTCTTGCGAGTACAATAAACCCTTTTATATACAGTTACTGATGGTATTTCACTATGGATGGAACCTTTTTCCTAGGATTATAATAACATATGAGCTGATATTGAAGACTAAAGGAGACTTGAATTCACTTGATGTGCCTATAACCTGCATGCGCTTGTGAGTATATCACACTTTAAATTAAGATCAAAATAGCTGTGCTTCACTATTGGCGCACTTTTGTTTTAAAGTAGAGGACGTCTGTGGGACCTGGCTTCTCTTTGGCGTAGTGAGAGTGGTTAAACCTGTATTTGGGAGGATTGAAACACGCGCGGTCTCACTAACCTACAAACACATTGTGTGAATTGAACCCACATCACTTTGGAGACTCGCTGCACATTCCATTGAATAACGGACTGGAATTACTGTATTTACTATTGTCATTCATTTTTAGAAATATGAGGTAGTCCACATTATCGTGAGCTAGGCGAGTGCGCTTATCGGTCACGATCCCACTGCTGCGCTGAACGTCCTTTCGGACAGGACACTCGATGAGGGGCAAGCCAATAGTTCCATGGAAATATGTGCCAGGTCTGGCCAGAGGTCAAGCCTGCACACCCAGTAGTCAAGGGGTTCCTCGCTTCTCCAAGCGTCCACATCGGCCGTTAACCTGATGTAGTCAGACACCTGTCGGTCTAGGCGTTCCCTGAGACTGAATCCAGAGGTCGGCTGTCGATGGGTTGGCTGCAAGAATGATCTCATATCTGAAGTGACCAACACATCTTCAAACCGCCCTCTTCTTGCATGCGTGGTAGGATTGGTACCCGCAACTGTTTCTCTGTGGGTGGAAATTCCTCTGCCAGCGCCCGCAACAGCAGAAGGCAGTATCTCTCGAAGCAAGGCCTGGTAATGCTGCATTATGACAGCCCTCTGTGATGCTCGTAACATGTTCTCCATTTTGTGTTTGTACCAGGGGTCTGAGTACGTTGCCACCCAGTACTGGTCCTTACCCTTTATGCTTTTTATACGGGGTCCCTCTTCAAACACTGGAGCATGAAGGCCCCCATTTGCACTAAATTGGAAGCGGTGGAGCACCCTGACTCCTGCTCATCGCCCAGAAGAATGTCATTCTCGGTCTCCTCCCCCCATCCACGGACAACACCAGGGATCCCAGAAAAGTTTAAAGCATGCTCTTCTCTCTCCTCCTCCTCCCATTCACCATCCTCCTCTTCAGACTCCTGCTGACTTGTCTCAGATGGAGTAGCCCCTCCTGGGAATTCATTCAGCATTGCAACTTCCTCATCTTCCTGCTCCTCGACGGCTTGATCAATGACACAACGCAATGCACGCTCCAGAAAGAAGGCGTAAGGTACAATGTCACTGATGGCGCCCTGGCTGCGACTGACCAGTTTGGTAATCTCATCAAATGGCCGCAGAAGCCTGCATGCGTCGCGCATGAGCAGCCACTGGTGCAGTAAATAAGAACTAAGCTCCCAGAACCTGTCCTGCCGCACAGTTCGTACAGGTAGTCGTTAACGGCACGTTTTTGCTGGCGCAGCCTATCAAGCATATGCAAGGTGGAGTTCCAGTGTGTTGGCCAGTCACAAATCAGACGTCTGACAGACAAGTGGTGTCGCCGCTGAACGTCAGCAAGTCAGCAACGTCACCATGGCCGTGAAAGATCTTCTAAAATGGGCAGAGATTTTCCTGGACTGCCGCAAGACGTCCTGGACCTTGGGGTATTTGGCAAACGAATCGCTGCATGACTAAGTTCAGGATGTGTGCCATGCATGGCATGAGTGTCATTTTGCCCTGTTTCAGTGCGCTCAGCAGATTGGCACCATTGTCGCAAACCACTTTATCAACTGTCAAATTGAGCAGGGTTAGCCACTGATCGGCTTGTGACCGCAGAGCTGAAAGGAGTACAAGACCGGTGTGGCTCTTGGCTTCGAGGCACATCAGCCGCAGCACAGCATGGCAACGTCTCACCTGGCACGTCGAATAGGTTCTGGGGAGCTTGGGGGGTGCAGCAGAAGAGCCGGTAGCAGTGGAAAAGAAGGAGTCAGCCGAGGAGGAGACGGAGGAGGAAGTAGGAGGAGGAGAAGAAGAGGCAGGCCTGCATGCAATCCGTTGTGGTTACACCAATTCCACAGGGGTGCCACAGGTTGCATCTTTGACAGCCGTCAGAAGGTTCACCCAGTGGGCAGTAAAAGTTATGTACCTTCCCTGCCAGTGTTTGCTAGACCACATGTCTGTGGTCAGATGTATCTTGGCTTCGACACTGTGTGCCAGAGATGCATTCACTTGCCGGTGAACATGGCCATATAGTTCTGGGATGCCCTTCTGGGAGAAATATTTCCTTCCGGGGACCTTCCATTGCGGTGTGCCAGTGGCCACAAATTTTCTAAATGCCTCCGAGTTCACCAGTTTATATGGCAGTAGTTGGCGGGCTAGCAGTTCCGGCTGGCGGTCAGCCGTTTGGCAAAAGGGTTATCCGGCGTCATCAACTTTGTACGTTCGAACATTTGGGCCACGGAAGCCTGCCTTCGGCCAGATGAATGCGACAACGGCACGGTGTACCGTAAAGTAGAGAACAAATGGGAGGAGAAGGAGAAGAGGCAGGACGTTGAGCGCCGGGAGTGTGGCTTTATGGGTTCTGACTGTGCTGCACTTACTGGGCTCGGTGATGGTAGGCCAGGTGCCTTATTAAGGTGGTCATCCCTAGGTGAGTGTTGGGCTTACCGCGACTTATGCGTTGACAGCACAGGCTGCAGATGGCAACAATATTGTCAGTAATGACACTGTGGAGCAATGTGCCAGCATCCTGGGAGCGCCAGATGTGAGTATGCATGGTGGATGGCTCGCTCCAGATACATTTGCAGTCTGCTTTTTGCCTCCTGTGCACTGCGAGTTCTGCCTACTTCTCCTCCCTATCTGCTGCTCCTTCTCTCTCTCTGAACTCCCCTCCTCTTCCTCTCTTGTAGGCACCCACGTGACGTCCATCGACACGTCATCATTGTCACCTTCACCACCACTGACATTAGAGATCTCGGAGTAGGCAGCAACAGTGGGGACCCCCCTCCTTGGTCTGATCTGGGTACTGTCGTCAGACCGCTGGGTGGCGGCCGTTGCTACCTCCTCTTCCTCAGCCGATGCCAAGAGGGCTGCACTTCGGTAAGGTCTGGGAATGGATGGTCAAATAATTCCTCTGACTCGATTGGAAGGGCTATGGTGGTGGTGGTGTCTTTGGGGGTGCACACAGCAGAGAGTGAGGAGGGTGCTGATACAGAGGATGAGGAGGGTGCAGAAGCGGAAGGCTGAGTGAGCCACTCAACCAACTCTGGTGCCTCCTTTAACGTAATCGCACGCACCTTCTCCAACTTCTCACTTAGGCTCCGGCCTGGTGCACCTTCCCGACCCCTACCACCCATGCGGAATGGCCTGCCTCTTCCTCTGCCTGTCATTTTAAAAATGACCCTGTAACAAAGTCCTTATAGAAGAGCAGTATTTGTGGAAGCAGGTATATAGAACCCCTTAAAGATTATTTGCTGGAAGCAGGTATATCAAACCCCTTAATCCGTTTTTTTGGGGGCAACAGTTATATCACACCAGTTGCAATTAATTGTTCCAATAGCGTTTGTCTCTCTGTATAGCTGCGGTATCTCAGCAGAACCGCACACAACTGCTTTACAATACAAATGCACTATATAGAAACTATATTATATGTATATCATACCCCATCTTCAATCAGTTTTTTTGGGGGGCAACCTTTATATCACAATAGTTGCAATTAGTTGTTCCAATACAGTTTGTCTCTCTTCATAGCTGCGCTATCTCAGCAGAACTGCACACAACTGCTGCACAACACAAGTGCACTATATAGAAATTTTATTATAGGTATATCACACCCCTGTCTCAATCAGTTTTTTTTGGGGGGCAACTGTTATATCACACCAGTTGCAATTAGTTGTTACAATACTGGTTGTCCCTCTTTATAGCTGCTGTATCTCAGCAGAAACGCACACAACTGCTGCACAACACAAATGTACTATATACAAATTATATTATAGGTATGTCACACCCCTGCCTCAATAAGTTTTTTGGGGGGCCAACTGGTATATCACACCAGTTGCAATTAGTTATTCCAATAGCAATTTTCCCTCTGTATAGCTGCAGTATCGCAGAAGAACCACACAACTTCTGCACAATACAAATGCACTATAATATACTTTCTATGTTAGAAAGTATATTATAAGTATGTCACACCTATCGATAGCACACCTATACCAGTCCTTAAAAGGACTTTTGTGTTGCTATTAGCAAGCGTTTTATTGTCCCTAACAGTCTGTCCCTGTTCCACACAGCAACCTCTCTCTACACTGGCAAAAGACTAAATATAGGGTAGAGGGTGTGTCCATGTGCTGAAACATCTTAATTTGGTGTCTTGTCCCTCCTGATGGATGTGTCATGGGTCAAAGTTCTGCACAATGCAAAAGAATATGGCACCCGCGGACATCGCCATATGTTCGCCTGTTCGGCGAACCACGAACAAGCAAAGTTCGCCGCAAAACAACCGCTGGGCGAACTGCAAGGCCATCTCTAGACAGCATTAGTCCAATCCAAACAGAAGATATAAGTGTTACAAATCGAGTCAGGAATAATCACGGGTAAAACCTGCTTTTACTTGTAGTTCTATTCACTGTATCCTGATTTCTAACAGTGATATATTCCCATGTACTGAAGATAATGCCATCATTCTGGAATTGTCTGAAAGCTTGGAATGCCAGCCAATATGTGTAGCTGGTACCTAACCAGAAATATGAGCAGCTAATGCAGCCCCTCCCCCCCCCCCTTCCTTCGCCTTTAGTCTGGAGGAGATGGGGGAGCAGTTTCAGAGCTGACAGCCTGCAGGAGGAAATGAAAAATAGTTCAAAATATATAGAAATGTGGCATTTTCATCACTGTAGTGACCTATATGATAAAGTTATGTTGTTGTTACCACTCAGTTAACGCCGTAAATAAATTCCAGAAAATAATGTAAAAATTGCAGTTTTTTTTTAATCTTTCCCCCTAAAAATAAGATAAGTTATTTAATACACTATATATTCCCCAAAATGGTTCATAAAAAAACCTTTGACTAAAGTAAAAATATAGAATAAAAAATTTAAAAGTTATGACTGCTAGAACACAAAGGGGGAAAATATTATTGGTCCTTATTTCTATGACATTGTAATCTGATGTCCTTTCTGTAATAAAAAATCTGTAGGTTTTATTTTTTAGCAAGTGTTTTTGGGGTCTTTAGTGCTCTGCTTGTGTCCATTATGCCAAGTGAAATGATAATGCTAAGTTGAAGAATCATAATTTCAGTAATGGGTAAGTCTCAAACCCTTAATAGCCAGGGAACTTGCTGCTTTTATTTTAGTCTGCTTCTCCTCTGATTATAGAAGGCCACTGCAGTGACAGTCAAATGCATTTTCTTATATTAAAGGACGCTGAGCCAAGTGCCATTATTTAATTTTATATTCTGGTGTCCAACCAATTTATATTAGTTCATATCTCACCTAAATATTAATGTATGTCTGGGGAAGGAACTACAGCGTATAATATTATAAAATGACCCTCAAGATCGCCATAAAATGCTGGCACCTAATCAACTGGTCTGCGTTTGGGTTAGCAATTTTCAAATAATGTTCTAAAGTGATTCCTGAGCTTGTGACAAGTTCCATCTCATCCTACATCCAGTGTCTGGCTGGTCTCAGTGAGTGGGAAATGAATCAAACATCTCCTGACAGAATAAATGTTTCAAAATATCTAATGAAGTTAAACTGCTGCTCAAAGTGTGTAATAATTATCATTTGTGTCTTTCCGGAGAATTCTTTCAACCGTTATGACATTATTTTATATAGCCCTAATATCGCAATTGTCTTTTAAAGTACTGTAGCTGTCATATGCTAATAGTCCTCACCATTTCATTCCCCTAGTAATTCTAGTAGATATTAAAATTAAGCTTATCCTACGGGGTTAAGCTAGGGGCCACAATATCATTACCATAAGCACACTACCATAAGCTATTTACATCATCACAGCCTTTTTTATATTGTAAGGTATAAGAAAAAAAAAAGTATTCTGCTAAAATTATCAGCTACTGTGTATTATACAATTGCCAGGGTAAACCTAAGTAATTACAGTATTTCAAGACACTTTCGGTTTTGCTCCCATTTTGCATGAGCTGAACTCAAAGATCTGAAACATTTTCTACATACACAAAGACCCATTACTCTCAAATATTGTTCACAAATCTGACTAACTCTGTGTTAGTGAGCACTTCTCCTTTGCCGAGATAATCCATCCTACCTCATAGGTGTGGCATATCAAGGTGCTGCTTTGACAGCATGAATATTGCACAGGTGTGCCTTAGACTGGCCAAAATAAAAGGCCACTCTCAAATGTGCAGAGTTTTGCCTTACTGGGGGGGGGGGGGGGGTCAGAAAACCAGTCTGTATCTGGTGTGGCCACCATTTGCCTATCGCAGTACAACACACACCGTCACATAGAGTTGATCAGGTTGTTGATTGTGGCCTGTGAAATGTTGGTCCACTCCTCTTCAATAGCTGTTGCAGAATATTGGCAGGAACTGGAACACGCTGTCGTATACGCCGATCCAGAGCACCCCAAATATGCTCAATGGGTGACATGTCTGGTGAGTATGCTGGCCATGCAAAAACTGGGATGATTTCAGCTTCCAGGAATTGTGTACAGATCCTTGCAATATGGGGCCGTGCATTATCATGCTGCAACATGAGGTGATGATCATGGATAAATGGCACAACAATGGGCCTCAGAATCTCGTCACAGTATCTCTGTGCAGTCAAGGGGGGGAAGGGAATAGTCTGTTTTTGATTTTTTTTATATTTTATTTTGTTAATTACATTTTTTTCATTTATGTTCCCCTTCCATAGTGGTTGTCTTGATATATGGGATGTATGGGACTGGGTTATGGTGACTGGGGGCAGGGCTAGAAGCTGTGGTGCATCGTGTGGTGGGTTATTTTCTATTTTTATGTTTATATATTTTTCAAGTGGTCTTAAACTTTTGATCAGGACTATATATATATATATATATATATATATATATATATACATACATACAGTTGCATGAAAAAGTATGTGAACCCTTTGGAATGATATGGATTTCTGGACAAATTGGTCATAAAATGTGATCTGATCTTCATCTAAGTCACAACAAAGGACAATCACAGCCTGCTTAAACTAATAACACACAAATAATTAAATGTTTACATGTTTTTATTGAACACACCATGTAAACATTCACATTGCAGGTGGAAAAATTATGTGAACCCTTGGATTTAATAACTGGTTGAACCTCCTTTGGCAGCATTAACTTTAACCAAACGTTTCCTGTAGTTGCAGATCAGACGTGCACAACGGTTAGGAGTAATTCTTGACCATTCCTCTTTACAGAACTGTTTTAGTTCAGCAATATTCTTGGGATGTCTGGTGTGAATCGCTTTCTTGAGGTCATGCCACAGCATCTCAATCGGGTTGAGGTCAGGACTCTGACTGGGCCACTCTAGAAGGCGTATTTTCTTCTGTTTAAGCCATTCTGTTGTTGATTTACTTCTATGCTTTGGGTTGTAGTCCTTTTGAAACACCCATCTTCTGTTGAGCTTCAGCTGGTTGACAGATGGCCTTAAGTTCTCCTGCAAAATGTCTTGATAAACTTGGGAATTCATTTTTCCTTCGATGATAGCAATCCGGCCAGGCCATGACGCAGCAAAGCAGCCCAAACCATGATGCCCCCACCACCATACTTCACAGTTGGGATGAGGTTTTAGTGTGCTGTGCCTCTTTTTCTCCACACATAAAGTTGTGTGTTTCTTCCAAACAACTCAACTTTGGTTTCATCTGTCCACAGAATATTTTGCCAGTACTGCAGTGGAACATCCAGGTGCTCTTGTGCAAACGGTAAACGTGCGTTAAGCAATGTTTTTTTTTAGACAGCAGTGGCTTCCTCTGTGGTATCCTCCCATGAAATCCATTCTTGTTTAGTGTTTTACGTATCGTAGATTCGCTAACAGGGATGTTAGCATATGCCAGAGACTTTTGTAAGTCTTTAGCTGACACTCTAGGATTCTTCTTCACCTCATTGAGCAGTCTGCACTGTGCTCTTGCAGTCATCTTTACAGGACGACCACTCCTAGGGAGACGGCCACTCCATTTATAGACAATTTGTCTTACCATGGACTGATGAACAGCAAGGCTTTTGAGAATACTTTTATAACCCTTTCCAGCTCTATGCAAGTCAACAATTCTTAATAGTAGGTCTTCTGAGAGCTCTTTTGTGCAAGACATCATTCATGTCAAGGCAATGCTTCTTGTGAAAATCAAACCCAGAACTGGTGTGTGTTTTTAATAGGGCAGGGCAGCTGTAACCAACACCTCCAATCTCATCTCATTGATTGGACTCCAGTTGGCTGACACCTTACTCCAATTAGCTCTTGGAGATGTCATTAGTCTAGGGGTTCACATACTTTTTCCACCTGCACTGTGAATTTTACATGGTTTGTTCAATAAAAACATGGTAACATTTAATTCTTTGTGTGCTATTAATTTAAGCAGACTGTGATAGTCTATAGTTGTGACTTACATGAAGATCAGATCACATTTTATGACCAATTTGTGCAGAAATCCATATAATTCCAAAGGGTTCACATACTTTTTCTTGCAACTGTATTTGATTTATTTATTTTGTCATAGAAGTGAGTCTGGACAACATTTTATAACTTTGGAAAATAACAGCACACCCTCTATACTGTGTGACCATTTCCATCGATTGCCACTTTAAAATTATTATATTGCTCAGTATTGAGAGTGATTAATTGACATTACAGATAACCTTTCGCCTAGAAAATGCTGTCAATCTATGGGGAGTAATCAGATGGCCACAAGAGAAGAGAAGGCACTCATAGGTTAGGGTAAACAAATTGATGCCCCTTACCCCTAACCAGGATGAGTGAAATTACTCACCTGGTTCGGTTGCACTGAATGTGGTGCAACCCTGGTAGAGGGAGGTTTAAAAGGATGGAGGTTTTCTGGGTTGGTGCTGCCGGATGGTGTCCGAAACGACCATGGGTGGGGGCCAAGCCGCCACTTTGGTAGGTATTGGAATATACAATAAGGATCTCGTCTGCACTGGGCGCAAATCACAACCCAAGCTTGGATACGAGGTTTTTTATTGGAAAGACGACACGTTTCAGGGGTACTCAAGACCCCTTTATCAAGTCTAAAAAAAACATAGTTGTTACAATAGTATGAGCGATATAAATAATCAAAAATTCATAATAGTTGGAGGAAAATAGCTAAAACAATGTATATATATACACATATTTACACACATATATATATATATATATATATATATATACACACGCATTTGCATCTTCATATATACTTTGATTCATAGATAGATAAATGAATGAATAAAAAGATCCATAAATAAATAATTGATTAAATAATTGATTAGATAAATGATTAGATAAATGATTAAATAAAAGATGAAGATAAAAAATGGCTGAAGAATAAAGATAAAAATAAATATAAATAAAAAACCCTGTTGGGGGTATATTCGTATCGAACAATTTCGTAAATGTGTACAAATGTAGATGTACGTAAGAACAAATAAGTAAAAGTACATAGTTTGGAATGCAATACAAGGAGTCCCTACATAAAGGAGGACAATACTTCTGCCGATCAATGTACATACTAAGACTAGATGAATCAGAAGATAACAGAATAAATGTATAGTTATGAAAATTTCAGCCTGAATTAGAGGTGGGTGCTATCACCCGGATTGGAATGCTAGACCTTTTTAGTGCCTTATTTACAAATGTAAGTGTACCGTATATAGGTTTTGTGATAAGTGGGTAAACCAACAGTACCTGTATCCTTGTCACCGTGAGTTCGCTGGTGGACTCTCCTGAAGAGTCCCTTTCAGAAGGAATACAGGTCAGCGTTGCTGTGGTAAATTCACGGGATAGTAGGAATAATAAAAATTGTGAGGTTTGGTTCATATCCAGTTATAAATAACCGTTTAATCATGTGTTTGTTGTATTGGGTTATTATTATTATTTATTAACTGGTATGTTTATAGGTGTATGTCTCTAGCTGTGGGTAATAAGTTGACAATAATATTGAGATATAATAATATGAGCATATTGCAATGAATAGGCATTACTATTGGCCTATGGCCATGTATTATTATTTATTAACTGGTGTGTAGATACATGTTTGCTGGTGTGGGTAATATAATTGGCAGTAGTGTTGAATTATACTACAGTATAATTGACAATAGTGGTAAATTATACTAATACAGTGGTACTGGGATGTATGGGTATTATTCTTGGCCTGTGGCCATGCGTTGATATGGTTGCTGGCATAACAGGAGAATAGATGCCTACCTGGAAATTGTGGCTGAGGAGTATCCTGCTGTAGCGGCACTTCTGTGCTCACTGCACGTGTGGCGTGCGGTGTGAGTGGGCGCGCGCTGTCCGTAGGGTTTAAGGTGGGGCTAGGGGGGGGGGCGTGACAGGGGCGTGTGAAGGGGCCGACCGCTGATGCCGGAGGCTGGGCAGCCCGGCTGATCAAACAATGTGTGTCGCTGCTGGTGTGAGGGTGACAGGGGAGAGGAGGGAATTAGCGCAGGGATGGCTGGTGCTGCGATTTAAAGATATGGCCGTGACTGAAATGGCAGCAATAGTAGAATAATGTTGGGGCTGTATAATGATAGTGAATGGAACCAGAATGATGCCAGAAACTAATGTGATGATATGGGAACCAAGGGAATGTGTGATATGATATAATGTGATGGGTTATGTGAGTTTGCAGAACTGATTGGAAGGGGTCGATTGTGGATCGCAGTGTGTGGTGACTCGGAGACACTGGCCTTTATGCTGGATATATGGTGGTGTCTCTGGTCACGGAGCTGTGTGGTTATGAGGAATTGTACGGAGGGGCTTGGGAGGGAGGGAATCATGGATGGTGGGACAGTATGGGGATAGCAGTTTGTCCGGATGCAGATGAAAAGGAATAATGTGGGGTGGGGTGCAGATGAATGTGGGGGAGTGATGGAAGAAGAAATAAGAGATTTGGATATTTGAATGGTTCTGTGGTTGTGAGCATGGGTATCTGTGGTGACGATGTGTACCAATAACATGAGGTGGCATCAAGCGGGATGTCTAACCAAAAAAAAAAAAAAAAGAGGGGGAGAAAAGCAGAATAAATAATAATAATAAATAATAATAATGGTAATTGATTGATTGGTTAGGGCAGGCCTACCAGTATGAGGTGTATGAGCACGAGATTGTGATGTTAAAAGCACTGGTTCTCTATACTTTTATTGAGTCCGTTGGGTTCAAGCGTATGGAATTTGAAAATCCAAGTGTCTTTGAAGAGTCCTGTATCTATCCGGGCGATGGGCCTCAATATGTTCTAAAGGAGTGATGGACAGCTTCAAGGGATCCTGGTTATGGGTAGCCAGGTAGTGTCTAGAGACACTATGTTTTAGATATCCTTTAGTGATGTTTGACCGGTGTTTGTTAATGCGCTCCCGTAAGGCCTGGATGGTCCGGCCAACATACTGCAGGCCACATTCGCATTCCAGGAGGTATATCACATAAGATGTAGAACAATTGATGAAACTTTTGATATAGAATTCCTCGCCGGTGTGGTTGCTCTTAAAGGTTCTGATTTTGTTGGAAATGTTGGTGCCTCATTTGCATAGGGTATGGCCGCACCTGAGGCTGCCCACAGGATCAGGGCACCAGCTGATCTTGCTAGTGAGGGCTGGTTTCTTCTTCTTCTTTAGTTTACTCAGGGCCAAAATGTTTTTCAGAGATTTCGCTTTTCTAAACGTGATTTTCGGTCTTTGTGGTATTTTTGGTTTAAGATACGGATCATTGGTTAAGATATGCCAATGCTTTGACAGGATTCCCCTCAGGGTATCATGGTTGGAATTGTAGGTAGTGATTAATGATGTTCTATATTGATTGGGGTTTTCTGTTTCCCTCTGTTTAGCTTTGGTCACTAGGCATTCTTCTTGGCTTAGAGCACTCGCCCTGGAGTAGGCGTTCTCAATGATCTTACTTGGATATCCTTTATTCAGAAATCTGCTGCGTAAGGTTTGACTTTGTGTAGTGAAGTCATCTTTGGTGGAACAGTTTCTTCTTATACATTTGAACTGGCTATATGGTATATTATTTTTCCATTTTCTATAGTGTGCACTTCCGTAATCAAGGTAATTGTTTCCGTCTACCTTTTAAAAAAAGTTTTTGTTTGGATAGTTTCATTGCGGGAATAAAGGAGTAAATCTAAATATTCAATTGAAGTGATAGAAATATTGGCTGTGAAGGTCAGATTCCAGATGTTGGTGTTGAGGTATGAGATAAATGCTTCTGCCTCTTTTGGTTAGACATCCCGCTTGATGCCACCTCATGTTAATGGTACACATCGTCACCACAGATACCCATGCTCACAACCACAGAACCATTCAAATATCCAAATCTCTTATTTCTTACTGTCCCACCATCCATGATTCCCTCCCTCCCATGCCTCTCCGTACAATTCCTCATAACCACACAGCTCCGTGACCAGAGACACCACCATATATCCAGCATAAAGGCCAGTGTCTCCGAGTCACCACACACTGCGATCCACAATCGACCCCTTCCAATCAGTTCTGCAAACTCACATAACCCATCACATTATATCATATCACACATTCCCTTGGTTCCCATATCATCACATTAGTTTCTGGCATCATTCTGGTTCCATTCACTATCATTATACAGCCCCAACATTATTCTACTATTGCTGCCATTTCAGTCACGGCCATATCTTTAAATCGCAGCACCAGCCATCCCTGCGCTAATTCCCTTCTCTCCCCTGTCACCCTCACACCAGCAGCGACACACATTGTTTGATCAGCCGGGCTGCCCAGCCTCCGGCATCAGCGGTCGGCCCCTTCACACGCCCCTGTCACGGCCCCCCCCCCCTAGCCCCACCTTAACCACCTCAGCCCCCAGTGCTTAAACACCCTGAAAGACCAGGCCACTTTTTACACTTCTGACCTACACTACACCGTTTATTGCTCGGTCATGCAACTTACCACCCAAATGAATTTTACCTCCTTTTCTTCTCACTAATAGAGCTTTCATTTGGTGGTATTTCATTGCTGCTGACATTTTTACTTTTTTTGTTATTAATCGAAATTTAACGATTTTTTTGCAAAAAAATGACATTTTTCACTTTCAGTTATAAAATTTTGCAAAAAAAACGACATCCATATAGAAATTTTGCTCTAAATTTATAGTTCTACATGTCTTTGATAAAAAAAAAATGTTTGGGTAAAAAAAAAATGGTTTGGGTAAAAGTTATAGCGTTTACAAACTATGGTACAAAAATGTGAATTTCCGCTTTTTGAAGCAGCTCTGACTTTCTGAGCACCTGTCATGTTTCCTGAGGTTCTACAATGGCCAGACAGTACAAACACCCCACAAATGACCCCATTTCTGAAAGTACACACCCTAAGGTATTCGCTGATGGGCATAGTGAGTTCATAGAACTTTTTATTTTTTGTCACAAGTTAGCGGAAAATGATGATTTTTTTTTTTTTTTTTCTTACAAAGTCTCATATTCCACTAACTTGTGACAAAAAATAAAAAGTTCTATGAACTCACTATGCCCATCAGCGAATACCTTGGGGTGTCTTCTTTCCAAAATGGGGTCACTTGTGGGGTAGTTATACTGCCCTGGCATTCTAGGGGCCCAAATGTGTGGTAAGGAGTTTGAAATCAAATTCTGTAAAAAATGACCTGTGAAATCCGAAAGGTGCTCTTTGGAATATGGGCCCCTTTGCCCACCTAGGCTGCAAAAAAGTGTCACACATCTGGTATCTCCGTACTCAGGAGAAGGTGGGGAATGTGTTTTGGGGTGTCATTTTATATATACCCATGCTGGGTGAGAGAAATATCTTGTCAAAAGACAACTTTTCCCATTTTTTTATACAAAGTTGTCATTTGACCAAGATATTTATCTCACCCAGCATGGGTATATGTAAAAAGACACCCCAAAACACATTCCTCAACTTCTCCTGAGTACGGGGATACCAGATGTGTGACACTTTTTTGCAGCCTAGGTGGGCAAAGGGGCCCATATTCCAAACAGCACCTTTCGGATTTCACTCCTCATTTTTTCCTGAATTTGATTTCAAACTCCTTACCACACATTTGGGCCCCTAGAATACCAGGGCAGTATAACTACCCCACAAGTGACCCCATTTTGGAAAGAAGACACCCCAAGGTATTCCGTGAGGGGCATGGCGAGTTCCTAGAATTTTTTATTTTTTGTCACAAGTTAGTGGAAAATGATGATTTTTTTTTATTTTTTTTTTTCATACAAAGTCTCATATTCCACAAACTTGTGACAAAAAATAAAAACTTCCATGAACTCACTATGCCCATCAGCGAATACCTTGGGGTCTCTTCTTTCCAAAATGGGGTCACTTGTGGGGTAGTTATACTGCCCTGGCATTCTAGGGGCCCAAATGTGTGGTAAGTAGGTAAATGACCTGTGAAATCCGAAAGGTGCTCTTTGGAATGTGGGCCCCTTTGCCCACCTAGGCTGCAAAAAAGTGTCACACATCTGGTATCTCTGTATTCAGGAGAAGTTGAGGAATGTGTTTTGGGGTGTCTTTTTACATATACCCATGCTGGGTGAGATAAATATCTTGGTCAAATGCCAACTTTGTATAAAAAAATGGGAAAAGTTGTCTTTTGCCAAGATATTTCTCTCACCCAGCATGGGTATATGTAAAATGACACCCCAAAACACATTCCCCAACTTCTCCCGATTACGGAGATACCAGATGTGTGACACTTTTTGCAGCCTAGGTGGGCAAAGGGGCCCATATTCAAAAGAGCACCTTTCGGATTTCACAGGTCATTTTTTACAGAATTTGATTTCAAACTCCTTACCACACATTTGGGCCCCTAGAATGCCAGGGCAGTATAACTACCCCACAAGTGACCCCATTTTGGAAAGAAGAGACCCCAAGGTATTCGCTGATGGGCATAGTGAGTTCATGGAACTTTTTATTTTTTGTCACAAGTTAGTGGAATATGAGACTTTGTATGAAAAAAAAAAAAAAAAAAAGCATTTTCCACTAACTTGTGACAAAAAATAAAAAATTCTAGGAACTCGCCATGCCCCTCACGGAATACCTTGGGGTGTCTTATTTCCAAAATGGGGTCACTTGTGGGGTAGTTATACTGCCCTGGCATTTTCCAGGGGCCCTAATGTGTGGTAAGTAGGTAAATGACCTGTGAAATCCTAAAGGTGCTCTTTGGAATATGGGCCCCTTTGCCCACCTAGGCTGCAAAAAAGTGTCACACATGTGGTATCGCCGTATTCAGGAGAAGTTGGGGAATGTGTTTTGGGGTGTCATTTTACATATACCCATGCTGGGTGAGAGAAATATCTTGGCAAAAGACAACTTTTCCCATTTTTTTATACAAAGTTGGCATTTGACCAAGATATTTCTCTCACCCAGCATGGGTATATGTAAAATGACACCCCAAAACACATTCCCCAACTTCTCCTGAGTACGGCGATACCAGATGTGTGACACTTTTTTGCAGCCTAGATGCGCAAAGGTGCCCAAATTCCTTTTAGGAGGGCATTTTTAGACATTTGGATACCAGACTTCTTCTCACGCTTTGGGGCCCCTAGAATGCCAGGGCAGTATAAATACCCCACATGTGACCCCATTTTGGAAAGAAGACACCCCAAGGTATTCAATGAGGGGCATGGCGAGTTCATAGAAATTTTTTTTTTTTTGGCACAAGTTAGCGGAAATTGATATTTTGGAGCTTGACATCTGAATGGAGCTTTACAGGGGGGTAATCAATGACAGGGGGGTAATCAATGACAGGGGGGTAATCAATGACAGGGGGGTGATCAGGGAGTCTATATGGGGTGATCACCACAGTCATTGATCATGCCCCTGTAAGGCTTCATTCAGACGTCCGGATGCGTTTTGCGGATCCGATCCATCTATCAGTGCATCCGTAAAAATCATGCGGACGTCTGAATGGAGCTTTACAGGGGGGTAATCAATGACAGGGGGTGATCAGGGAGTCTATATGGGGTGATCACCACAGTCATTGATCACGCCCCTGTAAGGCTTCATTCAGACGTCCGGATGCGTTTTGCGGATCCGATCCATCTATCAGTGCATCCGTAAAAATCATGCGGACGTCTGAATGGAGCTTTACAGGGGGGGTAATCAATGACAGGGGGGTAATCAATGACAGGGGGGTGATCAGGGAGTCTATATGGGGTGATCACCACAGTCATTGATCATGCCCCTGTAAGGCTTCATTCAGACGTCCGGATGCGTTTTGCGGATCCGATCCATCTATCAGTGCATCCGTAAAAATCATGCGGACATCTGAATGGAGCTTTACAGGGGGGTAATCAATGACAGGGGGGTGATCACCACAGTCATTGATCATGCCCCTGTAAGGCTTCATTCAGACGACCGGATGCGTTTTGCGGATCCGATCCATGTATCAGTGCATCCGTAAAAATCATGCGGACATCTGAATGGAGCTTTACAGGGGGGTGATCAGGGAGTCTATATGGGGTGATCACCACAGTCATTGATCATGCCCCTGTAAGGCTTCATTCAGACGTCCGGATGCGTTTTGCGGATCCGATCCATCTATCAGTGGATCCGTAAAAATCATGCGGACGTCTGAATGGAGCTTTACAGGGGGGTAATCAATGACAGGGGGGTAATCAATGACAGGGGGGTGATCAGGGAGTCTATATGGGGTGATCACCACAGTCATTAATCACGCCCCTGTAAGGCTTCATTCAGACGTCCGGATGCGTTTTGCGGATCCGATCCATCTATCAGTGGATCCGTAAAAATCATGCGGACGTCTGAATGGAGCTTTACAGGGGGTTGATCAATGACAGGGGGGTAATCAATGACAGGGGGGTGATCAGGGAGTCTATATGGGGTGATCAGGGGTGATTAGGGGTGATCAGGGGCTAATAAGGGGTTAATAAGTGACGGGGGGGGGGTGTAGTGTAGTGTAGTGGTGCTTGGTGCTACTTTACTGAGCTACCTGTGTCCTCTGGTGGTCGATCCAAACAAAGGGGACCACCATAGGACCAGGTAGCAGGTATATTAGACGCTGTTATCAAAACAGCGTCTAATATACCTGTTAGGGGTTAAAAAAAACACATCTCCAGCCTGCCAGCGAACGATCGCCGCTGGCAGGCTGGAGATCAACTCTCTTACCTTCCGTTCCTGTGAGCGCGCGCGCCTGTGTGCGCGCGTTCACAGGAAGTCTCGCGTCTCGCGAGATGACGCGTATATGCGTGAGTGTGCGCAGCGCTGCCACCTCCGGAACGCGATCCTGCGTTAGGCGGTCCGGAGGTGGTTAAACCCTACGGACAGCACGCACCCACTCACACCACACGCCACACGTGCAGTGAGCACAGAAGTGCCGCTACAGCAGGATACTCCTCAGCCGCAATTTCCAGGTAGGCATCTATTCTCCTGTTATGCCAGCAACCATATCAACGCATGGCCACAGGCCAAGAATAATACCCATACATCCCAGTACCACTGTATTAGTATAATTTACCACTATTGTCAATTATACTGTAGTATAATTCAACACTACTGCCAATTATATTACCCACACCAGCAAACATGTATCTACACACCAGTTAATAAATAATAATACATGGCCATAGGCCAATAGTAATGCCTATTCATTGCAATATGCTCATATTATTATATCTCAATATTATTGTCAACTTATTACCCACAGCTAGAGACATACACCTATAAACATACCAGTTAATAAATAATAATAATAACCCAATACAACAAACACATGATTAAACGGTTATTTATAACTGGATATGAACCAAACCTCACAATTTTTATTATTCCTACTATCCCGTGAATTTTCCACAGCAACGCTGACCAGTATTCCTTCTGAAAGGGACTCTTCAGGAGAGTCCACCAGCGAACTCACGGTGACAAGGATACAGGTACTGTTGGTTTACCCACTTATCACAAAACCTATATACGGTACACTTACATTTGTAAATAAGGCACTAAAAAGGTCTAGCATTCCAATCCGGGTGATAGCACCCACCTCTAATTCAGGCTGAAATTTTCATAAGTATACATTTATTCTGTTATCTTTGATTCATCTAGTCTTAGTATGTACATTGATCGGCAGAAGTATTGTCCTCCTTTATGTAGGGACTCCTTGTATTGCATTCCAAACTATGTACTTTTACTTACTTGTTCTTACGTACATCTACATTTGTATACATTTACGAAATAGTTCGAAACGAATATGCCCCCAACAGGGTTTTTTATTTATATTTATATTTATTTTTATCTTTATTCTTCAGCCATTTTTTATCTTAATCTTTTATTTAGTCATTTATCTAATCAATTATTTAACCAATTATTTATTTATGGATCTTTTTATTCATTCATTTGTCTATCTATGAATCAAAGTATATATGAAGATGCAAATGCGTGTGTGTGTGTATATATATATATATATATATGGCTTGAAAAAGATAGGACTGCACTCCAGATAAAGTGAAAAATCAGTGGAGTTTTATTCACCCATAACTTTGGCAACTTAGCGACGTTTCGGCTCACAAGAGCCTTCTTCCAGCCTTCCAGCTGGAAGAAGGCTCTTGTGAGCCGAAACGTCGCTAAGTTGCCAAAGTTATGGGTGAATAAAACTCCACTGATTTTTCACTTTATCTGGAGTGCAGTCCTATCTTTTTCAAGCCATATTGTTGGGGTATTGCCGCTGCCTCTGTGGATTTTGCACCCGACTCCTGGTGGTGCTCCCGCTGGACTTTTCTTCTATATATATATATATATATATATATATATGTAAATATGTGTATATATACATTGTTTTAGCTATTTTCCTCCAACTATTATGAATTTTTGATTATTTATATCGCTCATACTATTGTACCAACTATGTTTTTTTAGACTTTATAAAGGGGTCTTGAGTACCCCGAAACGCGTCGTCTTTCCAATAAAAAACCTTGTATCCAAGCTCGGGTTGTGATTTGCGCCTTGTGTCCATCGGCTCGCCGCACGAACCCAGTGCAGACGAGATCCTTATTGTATATTCCAATCTATGGGGAGAACCTTAGAGAGCAGGAGGAGCAGAGCTGCTCCTTCTATACTTTAAACTGCAGTTTCTATGCTTTGAGGGTTGAGTATGCATACATAGCTGCCGGTAGCTGAGTAGAACCATCTACCAGACTCCTAAGCCAAAAATGAGCAGGGATGGAAATCAAGTTGCCCAACACTGTATATCAGTTTGCTCAGTTCTGTCTCTTGGCAGCTCAATTTGCATGTTCATCATGACATCTATGGTATGTGTAAAGACATATATGGACTATTTTTATTAAATATCCATAATTGCTATAAGGTGGAGCAACTGAAAAGTGCTGGCCATGCATGTGCGCAGATCGATCCATCACACTCTATGACAAAAGCAGATACAGCTTAGTGACCACTGAGCCACTGCAAAGAAATTCTTTCAAGCAACCCAATTTTTCAAGTAGGTGATTGTCCCAGAGTTAGCACCCCCTCCTGTATGTCATATTCTACGGATGCTATTGGCATTAAGATTAAATACCTCTTATCATTGATATAAATGTATTAGCATAAATTACACTTCCGATTATCTCAAGAGTTATTAATAAGGAATTTATAACATTTATGGACAATGTTGAGCCAGTTACAGAAAACAAATTGTGTTACTTTTGGAAATATGTACTGAGGCCCAATTCTTTTAATTAAATGTGTGTCTCTGGGGTTATTTGTTTGCCTTAATTTATGTAGAAAGATAATTTTGGTAAACATGATTGTGTTCTTCTTATTTCATGTAATTCTTTTGTAAATGTCAAATGGATTATTTGTGTAGCCTGCTTGAATTGGCACAAATGTTATCAACTGTGTCATTGTCAGACCAGAGACACAGGAAATTTGTTTACTGCTGAAAAGCCTTTGGCTATTAAAGACCTTAAAAATTAGCTCAGCCTTTAAACGTGTTGTCCCATCTGGTCATTTATGGCATGTCTGAGTCTGAGAGGTGCTGGTCCCACTTCTTGGACCCACTCCTATATCAAGAGTAGGGTCCCATAATGGGCTGCAGTGAATGGAGAAGAGGCCATGCATGCATGGTTCTCTCCAGTCACTGCTATGGGACATTTCAAAATATCATGGTAAGCAAGCTCAGCTATTTTCAGAAGACCTATAGAGGTGAATGAAGAGAACCGTGCATGTGGGTCCATCCCTCTATTCATTGCAGCATACGTTCTTCACAGAGGATCTTGTTTCAGAGGTTAGGTTCTGCAGCTATCGGACATTTATGGCATATCCTGTGCGTCATAAATATCCAAATGGGAATACGGCTTTAACCCTTTTAAAAGATATAGCAGTAAATTATATTTTTTTTATCTGAGAGAGCTTGTCTTATGAATATGCCGATTTTAGCAGAGGGAAACTGGATCCAACAGAATTTCCAACCAGATTGTTTATTTTTTTGTCTGGAAGACTTGAAAATCTCAAAAAATCATTGGCAGCCAACATTTTTTGCAGGCATATTGGAAAACCATAATAAATCATAACGTTAGAATGCAACTTAGAATGGTGTAATGGTGTAATATAAATACATCAGCTGTATTTTACTGTGAACTAAAAAATGATGATACTGTAATTACATTTAGTAATCTGCACAAGCTTCTCCATCTTTAAAGAAATCCTGTTCTTCACGTGTGTGTTTTTTATGGACACTGAAAAAAAAATATTCTGTTTTTAACAGACCGTCCAGGAATTTACAGAGGGTTGTTATCCATGACTCCCAGTAGTGGGTGCGGCAGGGGAAATGTAGAATTAAATGGCAGTCATTTAGATGCATGTTCTTCAATGTAATACAAGGATGGCTAGATTTCACCAAAATGGGAGACACTCCTTTAGAGCAGCTCACCTTTCTGGTTCTGAGTTCAATGTTGGAACCACCTTCTGCAATGTCTCCATGCTAGGAAAGGGGTTGTCTAAATGAGACAGCCTACATATGGAGGACTTAAAGGGAACCTGTCACCATGATTTTGCGCATAGAGCTGGGGACATGGGCTGCTAGATGGCCACTAGCACATCTGCAGTACCCAGGTCCCATAGCTCTCTGCGCTTTTATTGTGTTAAAAAAACGTTTTGAGTAATATGCAAATTACCTGATATGAGTCCTGTAGCCGGAGATGAGTCAAGCGTCAAGGAGCCCAGCACCGCCTCGCGTCCTCCGAATCTCCTCCTTGTCGGCTGACGTCACAGAGCTGGAGCGCCGAAATCTCGCGATGAGCGAGCTAGCGCATGCGTAGTTCGTTCCCTATGCCAGCACAGGGAATGAACATGATGCCGACACTGCGCATGCGCTAGCTCGCGCATCGCGAGATTTCGGCGCTCCAGCTCTGTGACATCAGCCGGCAAGGAGGAGATTCGGAGGACGCGGGGCGGTGCTGGGCTCCTTGACGCTTGACTCATCTCCGGCTACAGGACTCATATCAGGTAATTTGCATATCACTCAAAACGTTTTTTTAACACAATAAAAGCGCAGAGAGCTATGGGACCTGGGTATTGCAGATGTGCTAGCAGCCATCTAGCAGCCCATGTCCCCAGCTCTATGCGCAAAATCCTGGTGACAGGTTCGCTTTAACTGATTATACAACCTCAGGGGCCTGGTAGATGCAAGATAAGCTTCTATCAGCTAAATATGCCCAAATATGGCAAATGAAGAGGGGATTTTCTTTTGTAGGCCAGGAAATTGAACCTAAGAAAGACCCTCAAACTGTAAGCAACAGCTGAATAATTCAAATACCGGTAATTAAGGTCAGTATATGTAACAGTGAGTCTCATCTGTTTAATATGTTATAGCTTGCTGTGCTACTAAGTACTTATAGCACAAGTCAACCATGAGGAACAACACAGAAGAGATTTGGTCACTGTAAATGACCACAGCAAGTAATGCTAGGCTCACTTCACATCTGAAACGTTCTACCAAATGTAGTCCCCAGATGTGTGATTATGTGCCTATAGAGTTGTTTTTTTTATGTCTGTCATTGAATCCATTTATAAGATATGTATACCACACCATGTTTGTTTTATGCATCAATTTATATTGACGAGCACAGTTAAATATGCTTTCAATACAGTTGAGGCAAGGATTATGCCTCATACCAAATAAACAAATGTACAGTTTTCACCTTCCTGCCCAGGCCATTATTTGCAAATCTGAAATGTTTCACTTTATGTGGTAATAACTTTGGAACGCTTTTACTTATCCAAGCCTTTCTGAGATTGTTTTCTAGTGACACATTGTACTTCATGACAGTAATAAATTTGAGTCAATATAGTTCACCTTTATTTATGAAAAAATCCCAAATTTACCAAAAATGTTGAAAATTTCGCAATTTTCCAAATTTCTATTTCTCTGCTTTTAAATCAGAAAGTGATACCTCATAAAATATTTATTACTTAACATTCCCCATATGTCTACTTTATGTTTGCATCATTTTGTAAATGTAATTTTATTTTTTGGGGACGTTAGAAGGCTTAAAATTTTAGAAGCAATTCTAACAAAATTTAAGAAAATTTCCAAAACCCAATTTTTAAGGACCAGTTCAGGTCTGAAGTCACTTTGTGGGGCTTACATAATAGAATCCCCCATAAATGACCCCATAGAAACTACCCCCCTCAAGTTACTCAAAACTGATTTTACAAACTTTGGTGTTCTACAAGAATTAAAAGAAAATGGAGATAAAATGTCTAAATTTCACTTTTTTGGCAGATTTTTAAATTTTTATTTTAAAAAATTCTTTAAAACATTGACGGTTAATAGTTAAACAAAACATTTATTACCCTGATTCTGAGGTTTACAGAAGCACCCCACATGTAGTCGTAAATTGATGTAAGGGCACATGGCAGGACACAGAAGGAAAGGACTGCCGCATGGTTTTTGGTAGGCAGATTTTGCTGGACTGGTTTTTAGACACCATGTCCCATTTGAAGCCCCCCTTATGCACCCCTACAGTATAAACTCACAAAAGTGACCCCATTTTGGAAACTAGGGGATAAGATGACAGTTTTATTGGTATTATTTTGTGGTACATATGATTTTTAATCGCTCTATATTAGCGTTTTTTGTAAGTCAAGGTAACCAAAAAATGGCTGTTTTGGCACAGATTTTTTTTTCTATTGTTTACTACGTTCATCTGACAGGTTAGATCATGTGCTATTTTTATACAGCAGGTTGTTACGGATGCGGTGATGTCAAATATGTCTACTTTCTTTGTTTGTTTGTTTCAATTTTACATAATAAAGCATTTTTGAAAAAAAATACATGTTTTTGTGTCTCCATTTTCTGAATGCCATATTTCTTATTTTTCTGCTAATCGTCTTTTTTTGCAGGAAGAGTTGACGTTTTTATTGGTGCCATTTTTGGTACATATGATTTTTTGATCATTCATTATTAGACTTAATGAGGCAAGGTGACCAAGAAAATTGGTTGTTTTGGCACAATTTTTATTTATTTATTTTTACAATGTTCACCTGAGTGGTTAGGTCATGTGATATTTTTATATAGCAGGTGGTTACGGACATGGCAATACCTAATATGTATACTTTTTCTTATTTATTTAAGTTTTACACAATAATAGCATTTTTGAAACAAAAAAAATTATGTTTTAGTGTCTCCATAGTCTAAGAGCTATAGCTTTTTAAATTTTTTATCAATTGTCTTAGTTTGGGGCTCATTTTTTGCGAGATGAGATGATGGTTTGATTGGTTCTATTTTGGGGGGCATACGCCTTTTTAATCGCTTGGTGTTGCAATTTTTGGGACAAAAAATTACTTTTTTTGGAACCGTTTTTATTTTTATTTTTTGACTGTGTTCAACTGAGGGGTTAATTCATGTGATATTTGTATAGAGCTGGTTGTTACAGACGCAACGATACCTACTATATATACTTTTTTATTTATTGCACTTTAACACAATAATTGCATTTTTTAAACCCAAAAAATTATGTTTTAGTGTCTCAATGTTCTGAGAGCTATAGTTTTATTATTTTTTGGGCGATTGTCTTAGGTAGGGTCTCATATTTTGCGGGATGAGGTGACTGTTTGATTGGTATAATTTTGGTGGGCATACGCCTTTTTGATCGCTTTGTGTTGCACTTTTTGTGATGTAAGTTATTCTTTTATTTTTTTACGGTGTTTATCGGACGGAGTGGAGAATGTGATATATTTATAGAGCCGGTCGTTATGGACACAGCAATACCTAATATGTGTGTGTTTTCTTTTTTTATATATTTTTTTTATATAATATCAGGGGAATGGGGCGTTTTTCTTTTTTTACTTGAAATGTTATTTTTTAATTATAAAAAAATCTTTTTTTTTACTTTTTTTAAACTTTATTTCTGTCCCACTTTGGGACTTTACTTTTGGGGGCCGGATCCTCTCTGCAATGCATTACCATACATCTGTATTGTAATGCATTGTCTGTTAGTGTATTACACTGAGTAATACATTAACAGGTTGCCTAGGAGACCAAGCCTGAGGCTGGGTCTACTGGGCACCCGTAGAAAGCAGATCCCGTTGCCGTGCAGGGCATTGGGAAGCCTCTGCATGGCATCGGGTTGCCTTCTCACCCATCGGGTCCCCGCCACAGCAGCGCAAGGACTCGATGGGCTCCCTCACCCGCTATCAGCGCTGACCGCGACATAGAAGGGGTTAATACAGCAGGTGCCCGGCTATTGAGGACTGCCGGACCCCTGCAGTGATCGGGCACGCACCGCTCCAGTGCCCACCCGATCACCATGACGTAATAGTACGTCAAAATGTGTGAACGCACCTGCCACCATGAAGTACTATTACGTCATATGTCGGGAGGGGTTAAATTGGCTTATGATAGCCTATGGGCATGTTATGCATATAAATCTGAAGAATTTCCCAGGGTATGCACCAAATGAAATTCCCAAAGATTGTATAAACCATGTCTAAGCCTCCTTAGTTTTACTGAGGCAATGGAAAAGACTAATGACAACAGTAATAACAACAGTAATATCACTATAAAGAGGTGCATAAAGGACACTTATGTCCCCCTCAAATGCATCCTGCTGATATATGACTATGAAAATACAACAAGGCAGAAATGTTGCCACATTACCTAAGAAAATATGGACCTAGCCTTGAAGGACATATCTCAGGGACACCAGGTTAATCACTTAAAAGAACAATAAAGATAGAATCCTTGTCTTAATTTTATCATGTCTCAATCATATCTGCCACCTTCACCTTTTTTGCACTTTTGTATGCATCTTCAAGGAGCCTATCTCCCCTGCTCTGTCTGCAAAAGGAGACAAATAACATTAAGCCACACACCCTTGCTCAGCACACTCCGAGATCCGTCTGCTGGAAAAAAAAATAAAAAATCAGAGCTAAATTAACCTCTATGTTCTGATGACGAATTCTGCAAGATTGCTTCAAGAACAAGAAGACGATCCTGCAGACTAACAAGCAAGCAGTGTAGTGTCTAGTTTATTTAGTACACATTGAAGCCTCAAGAGCACAAACGGACAAAAGTGTATAACATTAGTGATGGACAAACATCAGCCGGGACGCTTCGCAAACGCGCGCGATCAAATGTTCGCGAACCGCACGTTCACGGCGGGCCCCATTGACTTTAATGGCAGGCGAACCTGAAAATTGATTAAGGGGTGCTATATACTTGCTTCCACAAAATGCTGATTAAGGGGTTTGATATACCTGCTTCCACCAAATATTGATTAAGGCCTGTGAGATGCCTGCTTCCACAAAATACTGATTAAGACGTTTGATATATCAAGGGGAGAAAAACAGAACTGGATTGTGCATCCACAATGCTATGCTTAGATCTAATTAAACTCACTACTCAGCGCAATATTAAAGTGTACAGCCCCCTATTATTTGGTAGAAACTGGTATATCAAACCCCTTAATTATTATTGTTTGGACGCAGGTATCTTGCAGGCCTCAATCAATATTTTGTGGAAACAGGTATATCGAACCCTTTAATCAGTATTGTGTGGAAGCAGGTATCTCGCAGTCCTCAATCAATATTTGGTGGAAACAGGTATATCGAACCCCTTAATCAATATTTTGTGGAAGCAGGTATATCACAGCCCTCAATCAATATTTGGTGGAAGCAGTTATATCAAACCCCTTAAACAGTATTTTGTGGAAGCAGGTATATCGCGCCCCTCAATCAATATTTGGTGGAAGCAGGTATATCGAACCCCTTAATCAGTATTTTGTGGAAACAAGTATATCACACCCCTCAATTATTTTTTTTTGCCACAACAGTTAAATCACACCACCCTGTTTACTTGGGGCAACAGGTATATTGCAGCCCTCAGTTTTTTGTGAAAGAAGGTATATCACACCCCTTCATCATTTTTTGGGGGGCAACAGGCATATCACACCCGTTGCAAATAGTTGTTCCAATAGCGCTTGTCCCTCTATATAGCTGCAGTATTGCAGCAGAACCACACAATATAAATGCACTATATACTTTCTATGTTAGAAAGTGTATTATAGATATATCACACTCTTCAATCAGTTTTTTTGGGGGGCAACAGGTATATCTCTATACACCATCAATACGAAATTTACATAGCTAGGTTAGTATGCAGACATTTATCTTCACATCTGTTAATTGCTATTGCTTACATCTCAGTTTACAGACTCATCTAAGCAAATACACACTTGGGGAAATGTATCATTCCCTCACACCGTGTTTGTGACTTTTCCCCAGCCAGTTGTGCAATCATTTTTGCACAAGTGGCGTTTCTGTGCTACCTTTGACTTTTTTCCTGAAAGGCGGCATGGTGAGTGCTTGAAGGTCATGTGCCTCGTCATTAATTAAGTACAGCCTTCAGCAGCTGATCTATGATAAATCTGGGCCATGTCTATAGCCTTGGTTACTGGGTGCCCCCATCATGTCCATAGGTGGGTAAAGTTATTGTCGAGTAAGCGCATAGCTCATGGCATTATGCTTTTAGATGAGTGAGCGTATAGCTTCTGATATATCCCCAGTATATACAATGCTCTGCAGTGTGATTTAGGGACTGTATTTAGTAGTGGAATTGTTTTATTGTACATCTATATTTTCATTTTGTCTAAGAATTCACTTTGTATTTACTATTATTTTTAACACATAATACTGTGATTTTTTTGAATGAACCATTATATACTGTATCTTTTCCATGGCCAGGTTATTACATCTTTTTGGAGGTTCCCATGCAGGGACATATGTCTTTGGTACATCATGGTATGAATATTTGCTCATTCAGTTCTGGTTTTATTCCCTTGAATATTCTTTTTGAGATCATATATTATCTTTAATAAAGTATTTTCTTAATTAATTTGGTTGTTTTTCCAGTGGAAATAGGTTGTAGGGATTTTTGTGATAGACGGTAACCCATTAATGGTTAAAGGAGGCAGATGGATTGCGCAGATGTAAAATGTATAAGATAATAAAAATGTAAAGGGCATGATGTGCTCTGAAAATGTTATTTCAAGCCGTTATAATGTGTCTTTGGATAGGAACAAATGATAATTGTATGCTTATTTCAGCATATCAGACAGTGAAAAATGGAAAGTGCATGGCTTTTAAAGGCTTTCTTGTTCTCTTCCCAGCCCACCCACAAATTCTGCTGCCTTAGACTTCACTATCAGTCTGCCTCATTATAGTTCTGACCCCATCATTTCATGCAGACATTTGCTGTGGCCTTTGTAGCAATTATACCAGCTAAATTATGTGAGGGCTGATCTAGATTAGTTGGTAAGTTTGAGTAATTTTTTTCTTGGTCTATATTTATTATTATTGCTGTTGCAGACTATTAAAAGTCAATGGAGGCAGCATATCAATAGTGTCATAAGCTGCATCAAATGAAAGATGAATATGATGAAATTGTGCTAAATTCATGTAATTATGTGCATGAAATTGTTGGCACAAGGCATTTTAAAAAATCACCCTTAGGCTTGTGTACATTTACACCAAATGTCACATAAGAAATAGTGTATATATTTAATACATTTGGCGTAGTGTTGATCAAATATATTCTATCAATTTGGAATTAGTCCCAAATCACCCCCCCAAAAAAAAATAATAATGCAAAAAACAGATACTAATAAACCCAAATGTTTTGTGAATAGTTTTGCGCTTTAGGTTTCTGGGGAAGATAATTGTCACTACCAGAGCTTTGGGACATTCTCACAGCTCTGTTTCTCCACCCCTGTGATGATGTCACTACTAGAGCTGGGAGGAGTTCTCACTGCTCTGTTTACTTTGGTTTCCTTCCTCCCAGCTGTTCCTCATGCGTTTGATTTCCCTCTCTTTATATCACCCCTCCTCCTATTGTAGGGCGTGGATTATAGTTCTCATTTCAGTTGTAGCTCTTGCTTTAGTATCTTCACTTGTAGCTATCAGTTCACTGGACCTGTGTTCTGCTGCAGCAAGCACTCCGGATATTGCCAGCTGTCCTTGGATCCGTCTTCTCTGCGGCTGCAACACCTTCAGCTAAGTGTACAGACATTGTTGTGTACCAGATTATTTTCTGACTGGATCTGAGGTGGCCACGGTTCCCTCCATATACTGAGTAGGGCACCGGTGGCCGTGCCCCTTCCACTACTGTAGGGGTTACAGTGGTCATCAGTCTTAGGTACGTGGGCATGCCTCGTTCCGCCATTTGGATCCGGGCATGTGCTTAGCAGCATAGGGAGAGCTTTGAGGGTCTGACAGGGGTCACCCTTTATCCTCCCTAGTTTGGGTCCGGTCAGTAGCTCTTTTACTGTGTATACTATTGTTGCTCACATACAGCCGTGACAATAATTACATAGTGTCACGCTCGTGTGTGGGAGAAAAACACCACACCGAGCATAGGAGGGAAAGGGGATACTGGAATAAGGTCTGGAAACTAGAGAAGGAAGATGGGCACGTCCTAAACCCTAACTCCAGTCCTGACAGACTACCAGTATGAACAGGCCCCAAAGGTAGGCGATTTCATACACCGGATACCTAGAATCCTATCTCACCCTGTAGGATCCTGGAACTAATGTCAGGACTGTCTACCTGTTCCTCCAAAAAGAAGGACAAACAGGAGTTTCCCTCAGGCCTAATGACAGACAACAGGGAAAGGCAACACATACATATATCAAAACAAAATACAAAAGGGAATGGAAACACTTATCTTCAATGAAGCTTTGGTAGCACCAGGAACTCAGCCGAGAACTAAACACAAGTTAACCACAAGTCCATCAGAAGCTTCAAACCGCATAGCATATTGGGAGAAACAATAAATAGAGAAGGTTAAATAACCACAATAGCAACACCTGAGGATAGAAGGCGTGGCAAGCACCAAAAATAACAGACGTCATTTGGTCCAAACCACGTGTTGCCAGTCTCACAGATCTCCTGCCACCTGTCGCGGGAACATCCGTGACACATAGCCTCTCTGAAGTCAGCAGAAATAAGATATAATAATTTCCATATGTTTTTCCCAGAAATGCAGAGCATTTTTGACTGCTACAATACTCCTCATGCATACTAGGTGGTCTCCATAATGATTAAAAGCACCCGCAAGATCCTGACACAGGTCACTCAGCTAGCTAGGGCAAATTTATCTTGGAAGACTTAGTATTTTTTTTTTCTTTTGGAAGTGGAATTGACTTTATTGTCTCTTTTCAGTTGAGTATTATGCATAGGTTTCTCTCATCATTATTGCTGCTTATACACTGCTGTTGGGAGAGGAGTATACTGTGATATACCTTGGAACTGTGCCTTATGCTGCTATTTGTACTACTACTCCAATCATCAGTACTGTAAAGAGAGATTTTATTTATTGCAATCAATGAGCCTGATAATTGCCTCTACCATCCACTGGCCCTCTGCATCAGACCTCCTGCCTTGCACTCTGCCAAAGATCCACCATCAAGGGCACCTCACCTACCACCAGACAGGAGCAATACCAAGGGTGTTCCCCGAGGGAAGAAGGGGTGCACCCTCTATTTACTGCATGGCCCAGGAAGAGCCAGGGTGAGGATTGCCACCGTGAACTGTGAGTACAACTATCAAAACCACTTCCACTCCTCCCATGCTCTTCTCTCCTGGGCTCACTACATATAATTGTAATTAAAAACAGGATCCTATCCTCTGTCTCCTACCAAGTTCCTCTAAAGAGACTTTATTGTGCTAAAAGTGTCCATAAGTGACTGTGTTATGGATTTACACTGTGCAGCAGATCGTGATGCTAATGTTATGCAGTGAGTCACACTAAGCATTTCTGCTGCCAACATAAGTAAAATTTGCTAATTTGCATATATTTTTCCAAGAAATGGAGAGCATCATTGGCTAGACTAAAGTACTCATTATGCATACTGGGTGGTCTCAATAATGATAATGAACACCCCCAAAAAAGGCCACTCAGTTAACCACGGGAATTTTCTCTGAAGACACTCAATATTGTTTTCTATTTTGGAAGAAGAACTGAAAGGCACATCTCATTCAGAAAAGCGAAATATATGGACAATCAGTATTCTTTTTCTTTTGCAAGGAGAACTAAATTCAGTGTCTCATTCTGAGAAGCTTAGTACTAGGACACTCAGTATTCTTTTCCTTTTGGAAAAATGACTTACATGTTTATTTGGGTCTCTGTCTCTTGCTTTCTGGGCTTCTAGTAGTCCTAGGAAACCTTAGAGTGTTATACACCAATTTTTAGGGCAATTGGAGCCTATTTGATTTGGGTAAATTCAATTCGGACCTCAATAGAATTTTTTCAAGGTTCAGAAAATCGAATAATGAATATCAAGAAATTTGCTCACCACTAATTCTGTGCATTTTATGACTTATCTTACTACTTTTTAAAACTAATAATGCATAGATAAAAATAGTATTCAAAACACTTAACAAATTTCTATGTCCCTGTTTTTTTTTAACATAAAGTTTTATTTATCAAAGAAGAATCCAACAAGCATCAACAGTACAAATGTGACAGTATAATAGAGCTGGTAAGCTCTATAGAATTGTACACATCATTATGGAACAATAATCTATGTTCCTGGTTTGATTGATAATGAGAATCAGAGACAGCTTTTTCCTTTCTTGAAGACAGCTATTTTTTTTTACATTTTTTTCTTTGTTGTAATGCTTTAAATATGCTCCACTAGCTAAAACAAGAATCTGTATCTTTCATGAGGAAGTATAGCGAGAACATCGCATAAGTTGATCAGAACCCTTCTCTGCACTTATGAGAAGCAAAATTCTGGAACAGGGCTGTCTACCTATGGGTGCTTGTGATCTGGTTGAAGAACCATGTCATGTTTTAAGGCTGTCTAAAGGTTCAGCCATTCACTTACAGGGTAGCCACCTATATATTTGATAACAAAGAGACAGTTTTTTTTTTCCCTTTTGGAGGAGATATACTTTGCATCTAGGTTGTTCAGGAATTCAATTGCTATGGAAAAATTTCAGCGCAAGTTAGGTATTAATGTGTGTGCACAACTCCTCCATGAGGCTGCTGCATGTTAACAAATAGTGCTGCCTTGGTAGCCATGCTTTGTTTTCTAAAAACCTTGTCAATCCTTCAAAGCTTTTTCTTGTGGCTGCTGATATCTTTAAAAGCCCCATATATTGGATTGGTGCTATGGCGTTTAAGAGGGTAACGCTACTTAAAACAGTGAAGTAAAGCAAACTGGTTACAATGTATAATAATAATAAAAAAAATATGTTTTATAAAGGGCCAGCATATTCTGCAGCACTTTACATTTCAGAGTGTACCTGTATAAAAAAAAATCAGATTAACAATAACAAGATTAATGAGGACCCTGTTAACAAGGTCTTACATTCTCTGTATGAGAAAATAGAGATGGTACAACAGGTAACCATGCATGTTTTATACAATCGTGCAGCCATCTGTTATTTTAAATAAGGCAGAACACGTAAAGCTGCATGAGCCAGTCTCCAGTCGGTATCTGTGTATTATTGTTAGTTCAAGTGTGTAAACTATAGAATGTGCAGAGGTTGCAGTGCAATGACCCCTCTGCCACATTCACTGTCACAGTTCTGCTTTTCTGCACTAATAAAGTCCCTCTGAAAATGTGCTGTAACAAGACGTAAGGAAGACTAAGTGGCTTACGTTGATCATGAGGGAAGAAACTGCAGAAAGTGTAGAACCACATTACGTTTTCCAAACTTTTTGTAGTGTAGTCAGTAGCCCACGTTTAATAATGTGAGTGCCCCTAGGCGCTGTCATAAACTCATAGCAGAGCTTTTTCATCTTCCTGGCCCGTTTTTGGTTCTGGCGTAAAAAATGTTGCGAACCATGTATAATTGTTTTATTGCTACTTGTGTGAAATAGATTACATTCTGGTGCACGGCCGCCTGGATGATGAGGCTAATATATCATGAGGCCTGCACCTCATCATAAATTGTGTGGATGTAACGCTTGTAGATAGGGACAGACACGGACATGGAGCTCTGACCTGGGACCCAGCTCACTTTCCCTGCCTACTTGCAGTACAAGTCCTAGGTAGCAAGACAGCAACTAGTCGACAGTCCCTACACTACTAAGGTGCAGGGAGAGACAAACACCAACAGTAAAAGACAACACAATGGAATAGTCGTACGTGAATGGGTCAGAATCAGGCGGACGATGCAGTACAAAAACGAAAGACAGAGAGTAGTCAAATGACAAGCCGAGATTAAATACCAGATGGGATGCACAGTACAAATTACGTGAGACAGAGAGTGGTCAAAAGACAAGCTGAGGTCAAAAGCGCAAACAAATCCAAACAAATCCAAGAATCAGGAACCTAGATAGTGAGCCCAAACAAGACCGTGACTGGTGTATGGCCAGGATAGGGTTTAAGTAGAGCACCGATCCCTAGGATCAGAACCTGATAGGTCATGACTATGACTCGGTGCTCCATTTGTCAGAACACTAGCACACAGGAATAGAGCAGCTGAGTAATCAGCCCTCTGCTAGTCTCCTCCAGCACACATCCTCTGTGGGGAGAAATAGAGCATTGCATCCTGTTGCTAAGGATGCTGCAACGTCACCAAGGGGACATGCTTAGCAGCACATCTCTTTTGCCGTTGTCACGCCAAAACTGGAGATCTCACTGCTGGAGCCCAGACAGGTACGTTTGTGACAGTGGTGCATTTCCTGTTCAGCTCTTCTAGTTTTAGAGAAATCATCGCCAACAGATGTGGATTAGGATAGGGACTTGTGCATGAAAGGGATGTGGCTTAAGATGCAGCATTTTGAACAAAAATTCTGGCGTAAAATTCTATATAGAGTTGATAAAGAGTTAGACAAAAGTGTCTGTTCATGCCCCAAATTTACTATACAGCCTGAGCCACTACGATAAATCTGGTGCAGGTCTAGACAGCCTGTCTAAATTTACACCATCCTCAGGATTAGCAAATCTGTTTGCTGGTTTGCTATACTTGTTCCCTGCTAAATTAGATTTTCTCTTTGAACTCTGTTGATCCCTTTCTTAGGTCAGCCAGGGAATACTTTTTCCATATTCATTCTCCAAATCTCCTTTATTTTGTCAGCAGCTGAATGACACACACTATTTGCTATAGAGAAATTATGAGCCCCATGATGACAACAATTCAATTTCCTTATCCACATATCTTGTAGACACACAGCTAATAAATCCCACCGCATCATCTTCTTTCACAAAACACAGCAAATGGAAGCTAAATATTGAATAGTTTGTATTTTGATATTACTGTGCATGCAGTTAACCACTCTGGGTTTATGCTTTTAATTATAATGTGGTGAAATTAATTGTAATGTTCTGTTACATAAAGTAGTGCTAAAAATAGAGCAAAAATATTAGAATTTATGTAAAACACCGCTCTTTTTCTCATTGTAGACATATTCACTCTAAAGCCAGTGTAAAAAATTTATATAGCAAATGACTAGGCATGGTATATGTTTGGGCAGCCTGTTATATATATTTTTTTACTCTATATGGGGTTGGGTTGGCATTTATATACAAAAAACTAAGAAAAAAACCCATAGCAGACTGGTTTCTGAGTTGCCAAAACAGCTAACCTAGATTGCATATCTCTTGTGTATCACCCTTTTTTTTTCTCCAGATCTTGGTACTCTGTTGGTTGCCATCAGTTTATGTTGGTTGTACAGTAGGGAGGTCTCTGGATAGCATATACAGAAAACATGGAGAGCAATGTAAAGGAATAGGTGGTTGCTATGTAGAAACAGATGGGTTTGTAGTCATGAAGCAAAGTTAAAACCATAAAGACAGATAGTTTTGAGAGAATTAAAGTATCTGAAGTCGACTTTGATCTGAATTTCAGGAAAGATTTTATTCACCACAAAGCCATATTTCTTTGTGCTTTATGGTAACAAATCAATTTTCCCTGAAATGTCGGTATAAACAATAAAAAATTCATACTCGCCTCAAAAGACAGATACTGTACCAATGATAAAACAAAACTGTAGTTTCAAATGAGGGTGAAGTCAAAGCAGTCAGTACTGAAAAGTCAAAAGCAGGACATGGGACACAAACTGGTTGATAAATTTAGGACTAGAAAAGAAAAAAAAATGGTATTGTAGTTAGTCAAAATACAGGGTCAAACACAAGTAATAGCAGAAAGTGAAAACAAGGTATAAATCTAGGCACAGGTTATACACCTCCATGTCCTCTAATATAAGAGTGGCCATGTGCACTGCAAATGTAAAGCTTGGCAAGATAAATTAGTAATAGAATAGGCCTGTTCTCCAAAGACAATTTACAGCTACAAAGTGTGAGGGCTATTTCATAGCTGATGGTTTATTGATAAAAAAAATGATAAAAATTGTGCCAGGGAAGGGGGGAAGGGCTGAAGCAATGTTGCTACCACATACAGTATGTATTGTTTTTTATGTCTACATCTGAGTATAGTTCTCTGGCCATTTTCGAAGATCTCACACGGCCATGGCTCGCCTTGCTGACGTTCAGCAGCGACACCACCTGCTCGTCAGACGTCTGATTTGTGACTGCCCGACGCGATGGAACTCCACCTTGTATATGCTTGCTAGGCTGCTCCTGCAGAAACGTGTCGTTAACTACTACCTGTACGAACTCTGCGACAGGACAGGTTCTGGGGAGCTTGGATTTTATTCACTGCGCCAGTGGCTGCTCATGCGCGACGCATACAGACTTCTTGATGAGTTCACCAAACTGGTCAGTTGCAGCCAGGGCGCCATCAGTGACATCGTACCTTACGCCTTCTTTCTGGATAGTGCATTGCGTCGTGTCACTGATCAAGCCGTCGAAGGGCAGGAAGATGAGGAAGTCGCAATGCTGGATGAATTCCCAGGGGGGGCTACTCCATCTGAGACAAGTCAACAGGAGTCTGAAGAGGAGTCAGAGGAGGATGGTGTCGGGGCGGAGGAGGAGCAAGAAGAGCAGGCTTTAAACTTTTCTGGGATCCCTGGTGTTGTCTGTGGCTGGGGGAAGGAGACCGAGGACGACATTATCCTGGACGATGAGAAGGAGCCAGGGTGCTCCACTGCTTCCAATTTAGTGCAAATGGGGGCCTTCATGCTCCAGTGTTTGAAGAGGGACCCCATATAAAAAGCATAAAGGGCAAGGACCAGTACTGGGTGGCAACATACTTAGACCCCCAGTACAAAAACAAAATGACGGACATGTTACCAGCATCACAGAGGGCTGTCAGAATGCAGCACTTCCAGGCTTTGCGTCGAGAAATGCTGCATTCTGCTTTTGTGGGCGCTGGCAGAGGAATTTATACTCACAGAGAAACAGTTGCGGGTACCAATCCAACAGCGCATGCAAGAAGAGGGCGGTTTAAGGATGTGTTGGTCACTTCGGATATGAGATCATTCTTGCAAACAACCCATCGACAGCCGCCCTCTGGATCCAGCCTCAGGGAACGCCTAGACCGACAGGTGTCCGACTACATCGGGTAAACGGCCGATGTGGACGCTCTGAGAAGCGAGGAACCCGTTGACTACTGGGTGTGCAGGATTGACCTATGGCCAGAGCTAGCACAATTTGCTATGGAACTCTTTGCTTGCCCCTCGTCCAGTGTCCTGTCCAAAAGGATGTTCCGCGCAGAAGGGGAGATTGTGACCGATAAGCGCACTTGCCTAGCTCACAAAAGTGTGGACTACCTCACATTTCTAAAAATGAATGAGGCATGTATCTCAGAGGAATTGAACATCTGTGACAACCACGTTTAATTGTACGGCATACATATTAGGACATCGTCAGACATCATCCACAACTCCATCAGACCTCAGACAAAACTCCGTCCTCCCGCATCAAAAACTCCGTCCTCCCTCATCCAAAACTCCGTCCTCCCTCATCCAAAACTCCGTCCTCCCTCATCCAAAACTCCATCCGCCCTCATCCAAAACTCCGTCCTCCCTCAGACATCAGCCAAAACTCCGTCCTCCCTCATCCAAAACTCCATCAGACATCAGCCAAAACTCCGTCCTCCCTCATCCAAAACTCCGTCCTCCCTCAGACATCAGCCAAAACTCTGTCCTCCCTCAGACATCAGCCAAAACTCCGTCCTCCCTCAGACATCAGCCAAAACTCTGTCCTCCCTAACTCAAAATATGCCCTACTACACACACTCTTCACCTGACGGAGCTGCTAGCTGCTACAGAGGCAAAGGACCTGTGATGACGTCATGACCATGTGACGAGTCACGTGTGTGGGAGGGGTCAGATGTGCACAGCAGCTGGTAGAGTGTACAGAACTGTAGCCATCAAATAGAGCTGTGTACTAGAGATGTGTGTGTAACCTGCATGTAGTAGTGCTGTGTACTGTGTAGCAGAGCTGTATGTGTAACCTGCATGTAGCAGAGCTATGTACTGTGTAGAAGAGCTGTATGTGTAACCTGCATGTAGCAGAGCTGTGTACTGTGTAGCAGAGCTGTATGTGTAACCTGCATGTAGCAGAGTTGTGTACTGTGTAGCAGAGCTGTATGTGTAACCTGCATGTAGCAGTGCTGTGTACTATGTAGCAGAGCTGTATGTGTAACCTGCATGTAGCAGAGCTGTGTACTGTGTAGCAAAGCTGTATGTGTAGCCTGCATGTAGCAGAGCTGTGTACTGTGTAGCAGAGCTGTATGTATAACCTGCATGTAGCAGTGCTGTGTACTGTGTAGCAGAGCTGTATGTGTAACATGCATGTAGCAGTGCTGTGTACTGTGTAGCAGAGCTGTATGTGTAACCTGCATGTAGCAGAGCTGTGTACTGTGTAGAAGAGCTGTATGTGTAACCTGCATGTAGCAGAGATGTGTACTGTGTTACAGAGATGTGTGTGTAACCTGCATGTAGCAGAGCTGTGTACTGTGTATATAGAGCAGTGTGTGTAACCGCATGTAGTAGAGCTGTGTACTGTGTTACAGAGATGTGTGTGTAACCTGGGAACTATAAAAACGTGTAAAAAAAAAACAACAAAATTTCAGATCAACCCCCTTTTCCCAAAATGAAAATAATAGAACTAAAAAAATACACATCATGGGTGTCGCAATGTGTAAAAACACCCATTGTATAAAAATATATTCCCCATACGGCAAACAGCAAAACAGAAAAAAAAAAGAGTCCAAATGTCCGATTCGCCTTTTTTGGTCGCTTCATTTGCTACAAAAATGTAAATAAAAAGTGATCAAAAAGTCTTAAACACCCCAGAATGGTATCAGTGAAAAGTTCAGATTGGCCCTCAAAAAATGAGCCCCCACCCAGCTCCGTACACATAATTGCAAAAAAGTTTTAGGGGTCAAAATATGGCGACAAAATTAATTAATTAATAAATACATGCAACATGAATGCATATATGCCGCTTCACACAAAACTAGATCACAAGTGTTAGGCCTCTTGCACATGAACGTTGTTGGTCCATTCCGTGCATTGGGGACACCAATTTGCAGTCCCCAATGCACGGGCAACGTGCGTGCAGCGGCCTGGACAGATCCAGACCCATTCAACTTGAATGGGTCCTTGAACATGTTCTACTTTTTTGCTGTGCGGAGGCATGGCCAGAAACACCACGGAAGCACTCTGTAGTGCTTCTGTGGGAATCCGATCCGTGTTTCTGTTCAAGTGAATGGGTCCACATCACTGATGCGGGATGCACACGGCTGGTGCCCTGTGTATTGCGGGACCGCCTTATTTGGTCCACAATACAACCACAGGCACACAGCGGCCATGTGCAAGAGGCCTTACAAAGATGGGATTTATGGTGCACATCCTCTTATGCTTCCTATATTCCACAGATTTATATCACACAGCTACTTACAGTGGTGCTGATAAGTTTACATACCCTTGCAGAATTTATGATTTCTTAAAGGGGTATTGTCATCTTCCCTTTTCATACTTATCTTCCTTGAGTTCGACGTTCACTTCCTGGATTCTTCTCCCGGCCGGGCCGCGCTTGTGCAAAAGACTGAAGATTTTGTCCCGGCCGGGCCGCGCGATGTCCTGAACGTGCACGCGCATGTGCCATGGTGACTTATTCCTGGCCTGTATACTACAGAGTCGGCCTGCGAGTTTGCGGCTCTGTACTATACTGGCCAGGAAGAAGTCATCATGGCGCATGCGCGTTCAGGACATTGCGCGGCCGGGAGAGAATCTTCAGTCTTCTGCGCAAGCGCGGCCCAGCGGGATTCGACAGGAGAGGTGGCCGTAACCAGGGGAGACCAAAGACAACATCAGGTAAGAGGGGACTTATTTTCTAAAAAAAGGGTGGGAATTGGGTAATGAAATGTATTTATAAAAATGATCACTGTCAAATCATTAACAGATTTAACAGTGATCATTAAGATGAGAATACCCCTTTAACCATTGTTCAGAGAATATGAATAACACGGACACTTTTCTCTTGCTCGTGGTTAGTGGTCGGCTGAAGCCATTTATGTCAAACAACTGTGTTTACTCTTTATAAATCATAATCACAACACAAACTCCCCAAATTATCCTGATCAGAAGTTTACACACCCCAGTTCTTAATACCATGTATTGCCCCCTTTAACATCAATGACAGCTTGAAGTCTTTTGTTTTAGATGTGGATGAGGCTCTTTATTTTCTCAGATGGTAAAACTGCCCATTCTGCCTGTTGGAAAAAAAAAAAGCTATTCCACCACAGTTTTACGGGATTGCTATTTACAACATTCGATGTATGATTAAACTGACTGGTTACTTTTATTCTACAGGTCAGATCGAATCCGGCGATACCTTATATGTATAGTTTTTCTTCCGTTTTAATAGTGATAAAAAAAATGTAAAAATAAAAATCTTATTTATTTTTTTGTCGCCATATTTTGACCCCTATAACTTTTTTGTATTTATGTGTACGGAGCTGGGTGGGGGCTCATTTTTTGCGGGGCAATCTGAACTTTTCACTGATACCATTCTGGGGTGTTTAAGACTTTTTGATCACTTTTTATTAAAATTTTTGTAGCAAATGAAGCGACCAAAAACGGCGAATCGGACATTTGGACTCTGCTGTTTGCCGTATGGGGAATTTATTTTTATACAATGGGTGTTTTTACACATTGCGACACCCATGATGTGTATTTTTTTTGTTCTTTTATTTTCATTTTGGGAAAAGGGGGGTGTACACTTTTTTATAGTTCCCAGGTTACACACACATCTCTGTAAGGCTACTTTCACATTTGCGTTCGGGGCTCCGCTTGTGAGCTCCGTTTGAAGGCTCTCACAAGCGGCCCCGAACGCATCCGTACTGCCCCAATGCATTCTGAGTGGATGCGGATCCGCTCAGAATGCATCAGTCTGGCAGCAGTCAGACTCCGCTCCGCTCAGCAGGCGGAGGCAAATGGATCCGTCCAGACTTACAATGTAAGTCAATAAGGACGGATCCATTTGAAGTTGACACAATATGGCTCAATTTTCAAACGGATCCGTCCCCCATTGACTTTCAATGTAAAGTCTGGACGGATCCGTCTGAACAATTTTCACACTTAGAATTTTTTCTAAACTATAATGCAGATGGATCCGTTCTGAACGGATCCAAAGGTCTGCATTATAGGAGAGCATCCGTCTGTGCAGACACCAGACGGATCCTTTCTGAACGCTAGTGTGAAAGTAGCCTAACACAGTACACAGCTCTGCTACATGCGGTTAGACACACTGCTCTATATACACAGTACACAGCTCTGCTACATGCAGGTTACACACACATCTCTGTAGCACAGTACACAGCTCTGCTACATGTGGTTACACACACTGCTCTATATACACAGTACACAGCTCTGCTACATGCAGGTTACACACACATCCCTGTAACACAGTACACAGCTCTGCTACATGCAGGTTACACATACAGCTCTGCTACACAGTACACAGCACTGCTACATGCAGGTTACACATACAGCTCTGCTACACAGTACACAGCTCTGCTACATGCATGTTACACATACAGCTCTGCTACACAGTACACAGCACTGCAACATGCAGGTTACACATACAGCCCTGCTACACAGTACACAGCTCTGCTACATGCAGGTTACACATACAGCTCTGCTACATGCAGGTTACACATACAGCTCTGCTACATGCAGGTTACACATACAGCTCTGCTACATGCAGTTTACACATACAGCTCTACTACATGCAGGTTACACATTCAGCTCTGCTACACAGTACACAGCACTGCTACCTGCAGGTTACACATACATCTCTGTAACACAGTACACAGCTCTGCTACATGCAGGTTACACATACAGCTCTGCTACACAGTACACAGCTCTGCTACATGCAGGTTACACATACAGCTCTGCTACACAGCTCTGCTACATGCAGGTTACACATACAGCTCTGCTACACAGTACACAGCACTGATACCTGCAGGTTACACATACATCTATGTAACAGTATACAGCTCTGCTACATGCAGGTTACACATACAGCTCTGCTACACAGTACACAGCTCTGCTACATGCAGGTTACATATACAGCTCTGCTACACAGTACACAGCACTGCTACATGCAGGTTACACATACAGCTCTGCTACACAGTACACAGCTCTGCTGCATGCAGGTTACACATACAGCTCTGCTACACAGTACATAGCACTGCTACATGCAGGTTACACACACATCTCTAGTACAGAGCTCTATTTGATTGCTACAGTTTTGTACACTCTACCAGCTGCTGTGCACAACTGTCACGGCTGAGGATGGGGGAAACCCTCAGCCGTGCGGTGCCAGGAGATGGTAGGTCGCTACTTTGCCAGGACCACAGAATTAGGGAGCAGGTCACCTCCTATCGCATCCCTAATCTGACCCTGACTCCTAGCTGCATGAGCCAACCTTGATGGTAGGAGGGCTCATGCTCCAGAACCTCGGATCCCTACTAACCCTCCGCAGATCCTTGAGCTAGGAACTGGGTAAACAGCCTGTTCCTCCTGGACACGGAGGAACAGGAGTCTCACTGGCCAAGCTGCAAGGAAAAGGGATACAAAAACAGACTTATTGATATGGCAGGTGAACTGCACTAGTTCCACCTACCTGCCACAGCCTTGCTGACTGGATCCCTGTGCTGCCACGCTGACGTCCACACCATACTTAAAAGGACACAGCCAACACACATACAGACAGGAACCCAGATCCATAGCTGCATTAAATAACAGAAGGAAAACAACATCGAATAAACATCACATAACATTTGCTATGACCACAAGGGTGGCCCTCACTGGCAGAAGGTATAAGATATGAGGATGACTCCAGCAGACCATGGCTGAAGTACCCCTCTGACTACTGCTCTCAGCAGAGGCTATATAGGCCCAAATAGCCACACCCACACAGACACACCCAGTGCTCACAGTCTAGGAAAGGAATTAACCCTTCTCACACCAGACAAGGGAAGACAGCAACTTAAAGGGGAAGTGTACACACAAACATGGAAAGTGCAGACATACACACACACACACCGAACCAGGTGTAACCGCATGCACTTGACAGCAAGCTGCCTAGCAACAGCTCAGGCTGCTATACTGTCAAGTACAAACATGTTGCCAGCGGCAACCACATGTGAGGCAACATAACAGCAGCCCTCACCATGTGGTTGATAATAAAACCAAACCGCAGGCAACTGCATGCGGATCCAGAAGTCACGACCATAACCATGGTCGTGACAACATCTGACCCCTCCCACACACGTGACTCGTCACATGGTCATGACATCATCACAGGTCCTTTGCCTCTCCAGCAGCTAGCAGCTCCGTCAGGTGAAGAGTATGTGTAGTAGGGCGTATTTTGAGTTAGGGAGGACAGAGTTTTGGCTGATGTCTGACGGAGGACGGAGTTTTGGATGAGGGAGGACGGAGTTTTGGCTGATGTCTGAGGGAGGACGGAGTTTTGGATGAGGGAGGATGGAGTTTTGGCTGATGTCTGAGGGAGGATGGAGTTTTGGATGAGGGAGGATGGAGTTTTGTCTGATGTCTGAGGGAGGACGGAGTTTTGGATGAGGGAGGACAGAGTTTTGAATGAGGGAGGACAGAGTTTTGAATGAGGGAGGACGGAGTTTTGGCTGATGTCTGAGGTCTGATGGAGTTTTGGATGAGGGAGGACGGAGTTTTGGCTGATGTCTGAGGGAGGACGGAGTTTTGGATGAGGGAGGATGGAGTTTTGGATGAGGGAGGATGGAGTTTTGTCTGAGGTCTGATGGAGTTTTGGTTGATGGAGGACAGAGTTTTGTCTAAAGTCTGAGGTAGGAGGGAGTTTTGCCTGACGGAGGATGGAGTTGTGGATGATGTCTGACGATGTCCTAATATGTATGCCGTATAATTGAATTTCCTCATGCCAGCCCACAAATATCCGCCACCTACTCAGAACAAATATTGGTCCCTGTGTTATGTAAATACAGCGGCATAAAAGGTCTTTTCTGTCCATTTAATGCCTAATGTTTTGGGCCTTGGATTCATTCAGTACCTATGACGACCACGTGTTTCAACTATTATCATTAGAGTTTTTTTTAAGAGGGGGGATGACCTCCAGCCACATACTTACTTGTTCTTTTATGTACGCTGAATGCATAATTTTTGGGGCCTGTAGTACACTGGCCTGCTGGAAAATTGATATCCAATGACTGTGTAATCTACCTCCAGCCACATACTTACTTGTTCTTTTATGTGCGCTAAATGCATAATTTTTAGGGACTGTAGTACACTGGCCTGCTGTAAAATTGATATCCAATGACCGTGTAATCTACCTCCAGCCACATACTTGCTTGTTCTTTTATGTACGCTAAATGCATAATTTTTTGGGCCTGTAGTACATTGGCCTGCTGGAAAATTGATATCCAATAACCGTGTAATCTACTTTCAGCCACATACTTACTTGTTCTTTTCTGTATGGTGAATCAATAATTGTTGCGGCCTCGGAGGAATTCAACACCAGTGACAACCACATGTTATCGAATTTCAACTATTATCATTAGGGTTTTTTTTCAAGAGGGGGGATTTTGTTAGCCATGTTTTTAATCCAATTTTATATTTTTAGTTCTTTTAAACATATGTATTTGACCTGTATTTGTACTGGCCTGCAGTAAAATTGATATCTATTGACCGTGTAATATACCTCCGGCCACATAATCACTTGATCTTTTCTGTGCGGTGAATGCCTAATGTTTGGGGCTTGTAGTCCAGTGGCCTACAGTAAAATTTGTATCCATTGACCTCATAATGTACCTCAAGCCACATAATCAGAATTTTTTTTATGTCAGGTGAATGCCTAATTTTTTATGCCCGTACTCCCGTGCCCTAAAATAACATTTTTCTAGGCTTTAACAGGGCACATTTCAGAGAATTTCCCTTTTAAGACTCATAAAAATGCCCCCTGATTAAGATACATATTTTTTGTTGGAATTTGTGTTATTGATCCCCCTCTAGTATGTCACTGTCCATGTTGTGGGACTATTTGTATACTTCTACTAACTATATGGTGGCTGCAAATATGAGCTGAAGGTTTTTCAGGTTCGCCTGCCATTAAAGTGAATGGGGCCTGCCGTAAACTTGTGGTTCGCGAACATTTGATCGCGTTCGCATTCGCGAACCGTCCCGGCTGATGTTCGATATATCACTATTTGTGATCCGTCCGCACTGCAAAAAAATAAAAAATGTTCAGTTTTTTTTGCTTTGCAGATGCACGGAGAGAAACCCCACAGGAGCACTCCGTTATTCTTCCGTAGGGGTTCTGTGCCTCTGTACCTCAGCTCTCCTTCTAGATTGCAGACCCATTCAAGTGAATGGGTCTGCATCCGTGATGCGGTGCACAGACGGCTGTATTGCAGACCCACTGTTTGCACTTATTCCTACAGATCAACTCATTCTAATATGAAGTGCATTGTGTCACCTGACAGTCACAGCTCGATTGCACTGATTAAACGCAATAGATCTGGAATTCACATATATATATATATATATATATATATATATATATATATACAGTGTATACTGAGTATGTACAATATATATATACTGAGTATGTACATTTCTTATAAAGGGGAAATAAAAAATCTGCCAAACTACTGAAATTACTTTGATTAATATCCAGTAGCATGCTTAGTGGCTTAGAGCTTTAAATATTAAAGCATCCAACAGCAGATCATAAAAATAAGCTTACAGCAGCATAGTATAATGATTGCAAAAATGTTAATTAATAAATAAAAAAATCACTCTGAGAGAACCACTATAACAGTATTATTAGGAGTAAGTGAAATATAAATTAGCCATTTCACAGCAAATGGTCAGTTCTTGACATTTAGTTTCTGTACTCTATGTATTAGCTTTCTTAGAAATCTTCAATTAGTGAGAAGGTAAGGAATGTTTTTTTTTTCCATATTAAACAGGGTGATGGGTCTTTATGGTATGATGAAACGTGCTTGTCTAACAACTTGCTTGGCCTCATTGCCTTCTAAAATGAAAAGTATAAAATTGATTTTCCTTCTCCCTTACATGTGCCCTGCTTCAGTAATCATGCAGATAGCCCTTAATAATATCTGCACCGTCTATGAGCATTATATCGAGTGATGGGGAGTACAGCATTACATCCAGCACATATGAGGATGTTCTAAAGTACATCTTCCTGGAAGCAGATGATGCCTCTTCAAGGTTAGGCTTCAGATATGTAAGGAGGGTTGCATGTTATTTCCATTGTCTAATTAAGGGGGTCTTAAATTATGTGAAATTTTTAGGCATCACCAGTGATGACCAAACCTGGTCCTCAAAAGCAGGTTGATCAACAGTTTTTTTAGGGTTAATGCACAGACATGTGTATGGACCCATTATTGTGCTGATGCCAACCATATTGGACCAGTAGGCACTCTTTGTGCCACCTTGTGGAGGATGCTGGGCACTTCACTTATGCAAATTCTCTTGTAGAAGAAATGCCTCTAGGGGAGAATATATCTGTACTCCGACATGGGATATATATATGCAGTAGTGTTGTTTTCTTGCTTGTAAATTTGTAACCATGCAGAGGTACAGAGTGGACTCAGAGGAACCTTAAGGCACCCTATTATAGATGCATGGCACACTATTTATAATATGTGAGTGTGCCCAAGGAAAAATATGATCTTTTAATGAGAAACCAGCAAAGAGCTTCATGCCCACAGCAGAGTTCATGCAGATATGGTCTGACTATTGACCATAGACCAGACTATTGCAAGCAAACAGCCTTTAGATTGTCCACCAGCATTATCATCATTGGGTATCAGTAAATACGACTGTGCTGTATTATTTGCTGATCTCTATAGCAGCCATAACTTGAGATACTGCTTGGTCCTGGGAAATAGGTCATGATCTTATTAGCTGCAGAGAGAAACTGTGCTTACATACAGTAGGAAGGGTCCCTTAACACGAAGCAGATGTTGCTGCAGACATTTCTTTTTTTTTTTTTCTTTAACAATTTTTATTGTTTTTGGTCAATAATAAACATGAGAATGACAATGGATTGCCTTAAGGTATACAATAGGCATACATTTGACAATAGATATTCATGTATATGGCAATACATTTAGAACAGTTATATACAGTATATGAAAATTCAAAAAGAATAAAAAAGAAAAAGAAAGAAAGGGAGGGGTAATCAGTCATGTCTACTTAAGACTAGCTATATTATGTAAGAGGTGTTATACAAAGTGCATGTATTCTTTCCATTGGGATCAAATGGATAGAAAGGTGGCCCTAGTATTTAACTCCCAGTGGGAGAGTTCTTCCAGTCGACATATCTGATCGACTTTATTGAGCCAATGTTCAACCTTTGGAGTTTTGGTAGATCGCCACTGAATAGGGATCAGTAGATGTGCGACTGACAACAAGGAAGAGAATAGGGATAGTATATGTGTGTCTCTGCCCCGGATGCCAAAGGAAAGAAGCGCAATTTCAGAAGGTGCATGGGAATGCAGACTTTATTACTAATTTGAAAGATGGTTTTCCACTATTTAGTTATCTTGGGGCATTCCCACCAAATGTGGAGAAAGGTGCCTTTCATGGCTGCATACCTCCAACAACGATCAGGGACATTGGGGTAGTACATTAAGATTTTATCTGGGGTTTTGTACCACCTAGATAATACTTTATACCCATTCTCCTGAACCCGCACATAACGGGAGAGTTTATGAGGGATAGAGCAAAGTTTAATAATCTCCTTTTGGGAGAACTTTCTCTTCAAGTCTCCTTCCCATAGACCAATGAAAGCAGGTTTGGCATCCATGAGAGGGAGGTTTAATCTTTTGTACATAGTGGAGATAAGCTTGGAAGGGTATTTGGAATGCTTTGAGTATTAAGTGTTTTTGCCCAATAGTGGTGGTCTCTCTTTAGATAATTGAAGAGTAAGGTATTCGAAGAAGGGAGCTTCAGAGACTCCTTAAGAAGTGGGTCAGGTAAAATGCATCCGTCTTTATCAAGTAGATCTAATATTAGCTTGTTGGAGGATCTGATCTCAATGGGGGAAGAATCTCTCATCTCACGAGGTGATAGAGAAATGATATATTTTATTTGTAACAAGGGAGAAGGTAAAGTTAGGGCCCGATAATTAGCGGAGAACCACTCCCACACCTTGATAGTTGTACGAACTAGCGGATTAGATATAGAAGCTCGGGCGGGAAGTGGTCTGTCTGCCAACAATAAGGCCCTGAGGGTGGAGGGAAAGTATACATTTTCCGGAGCTACCCATTGTTTTTGCTGAGAGGGTCTAAGCCAATCCACAACTCTACATAAGTGTATAGCTTTCATATATTTCTCAGGGTCTGGGAGGCCTATTCCACCTAGATGTTTAGGTTTAGTTAGGGTTGCAAAGGAGATCCTAGGCCTCCTTCCCTGTCAGATAAATTTCCGAATATGATTGTTCAAGTAGCGAAAATATGACCTAGGAATTGCTATTGGGAGAACTTGCATTAGGTAGGTGAGTCTAGGAATCACTAGGGACATAACCAGGTTCTTTCTCCCAAACCAGGACAGATATTGGTGATCCAGCGAGTCCAGCTGAGCAGCGATGGCGGACAAAAGAGATGTGTAATTGAGGCGAAATAGGTCTGGGAGATGGGAGGTTAGCTTGATACATAAGTAATTTAGATGGGGTGAGGACCAATCAAAGGGGGGATTGGTTCTGAGAGCTGAAAGCGTGTTGGGGAAAAGGCCAGTGTGGAGAATTTGTGATTTATGAGGGTTAACTTTGAAGTTGGATAAAAAAACAAATTTCGTTAAGAGTGCAGTTATTAAGGGCATGGAAGTGTAGGGATTAGTGGTGAGTATCAGAAGGTCATCTGCAAAGGCTGCTAATTTGAACTCTGATGTCCCTATTTTCAGACCCATGATTTCTGTATCTTGTCTGAAGGCCTGCATCAAGGTTTCCATCAAAAGGACGAATATAAGGGGGGAGAGAGGGCATCCGTGACAGGTACCATTTTTTATAGAAAAGCGTGGTGAAATGAGATTGTTAACTGATACTGCAGCAGAGGAGTTCTTGTACATCGCGAAGATGGCATGGATAAATGGGTCAGGGATATGAAATTTCTGTAAGGTATGCTTGATGAAAGACCACTCTATACGGTCGAATGCCTTTTCGGCATCAGTGCCGAGAAGAACAAGTGTTTTTTTTTTTTTTTTTTTGTGAGAGGCAAAGTACAAGGCATCAAGAACTTTGGTGGTATTGTCCTTTCCCTCTCGACCACGTACAAATCCTACTTGGTCGGGGTGTATTAAAGTTGAAAGAAGGGATTGTAATCTGCTAGCCAGCATTTTTGCTAGCAGTTTCAGATCGATGTTCTAAAGGGATATGGGGCGGTAGTTTGCACAAGATGAGGGATCTTTTCCTTCTTTTGGGATTATCGTAATTAGGGCATTAGTCATCTCAGAGGACAATGGTATGTTTTGCAAAGCGGAGTTACAGATTGGGAGGGAGTGGGGGAGTAGCAAATTTTGGAATGTCAAGTAATAGGAAGTAGTGAGACCATCAGGTCCGGGGCTTTTACCTTTTGGGGAGGTTTTTAATGCTGAGACTAGCTCCGGAAGTGTAAATGGCTTTGAGAGGGCATCTTTTTGGGTAGGGGATAGTGTCAGGAGATTTAAGGAGTTTAAGAAGCGGTGTACTTCATTATCTCTTTCTGATAGGGATTGGCCTTCTTCTAGAGGGGAAAGATTGTAGAGGGATTCGTAGGAAATTCTTGAACTGTTCAGCTATAGCTATTGAGGAGCAGATCCGTGGACCATGGGAAGGTTTGTCACCGCCAGCTCTCTGAGAAGCTGTGGCAGACGTTCTTCTGTACCTCTTGCATGATGTTCTTTGTTTTGGTTTCACTTTGTCATCTCTTTTTTTTCTCCCAGCTGTCATCTATTTACACTGATTGCCCCCCTTTATATTCCCTCCCATACTGCCTCACTTTGCGGTTTATACTACTTCCTGGATTGTGTTCACTGCAAGAGGCTGCAACTGCTGGTTCCTCAGATAAGTCTTTTCCTTTATTTGTGTTTCCGTGCTGGCTTGATTCTAGGTGACCCTGACTCCCTCCGTATTAAGTGCAGGGAGCCGATGGTCGTGTCCCCTCACTATTATAGGGTTTTCAGGTGTCACTCAGTCTAGGTACGAGGGCATGCAATTATCTATCATAAAGATCTTTGCATGGGCAAAGCAGTCAGGGAGAGCTCTAGGGGTTTTATAGGGCTCACCCATATGTTCCTTAGTTTGGGATCAAGTCAGTCGGATGTTTATTTATAACTTCCAGTTTTCTGCAACACCATCCGTGACAAGGTTTGATAGAAGTTACATGTCTTGCTTGCAGTCTACGTTTAATTCGGCTCATCATAAATTTGGATGCCTTATTGCCATGGGCAAAGAATTTTTGTTGTGATGACAAGTAGTATTTTGCTGATCTCTCATTTAGCAGGTTTTTAAGATCTGCCCTAAGGGAGTTGAGATCAGCTAAGTGTTGTTGTGCTATGGATCGTTTATGCAGTGACTCAAGAGCATGAATCTGGTCTAGCAGGGAAGACAGGCGTTTATCAGATTGCTTCTTTATGAAGGTGCATTTGCTGATAAAGTGTCCCCTGATAAATACTTTGTGGGCATCCCAAAGGACTTGGGGGGATATTTCTGGTGTATTGTTTGTGGAAAAATACTCATCTAAGAGTGACGCGAAATGTGTCCTATTTGCCTCGCTGCTCAGTATGGACTCGTTAAGCATCCAAAGAGGGGACCTACCAGTATTAGTTGGAGATAGAATGGTACAAAATACCGGAGCATGATCGGAGATGGAGATATTTCCAATCCTCGTATCTGTGCAAAACTGTACCTGGTCTTTAGGGACAAAGATATAATCAATCCTGCTGTAGGACTGACCTGGAATGGAATAAAAAGAATAATCAGTACAATTTGGATTAAGAAATCTCCAAATGTCAATGAGACCTAGGTTATACAGCTTAACATTCCGTTTTTTCAGTAATCTGGCAGAGAAGGAGGATCTTTTAGAGGAAGTGTCAGTAGGAGGTTGCAACGCAATGTTGAGATCTCCCGCTAAGACAAGAGTGCCTTCCTAAGTATTTTCTACTAAGGATAGGATAGATAACAACCAGGGTATTTGGTCAGAGTTAGGTGCATATATATTTACAAAGGTATACATCTTCTGACAAATATGGCCCTTTAGAATAATATATCTCCCCTCAGGATCTTGGATGTGGGTGGCGTATGTGAAAGGAACATTCTTTCTAAAGCCAATGCTTACTCCCCTTGAGGCGGCACCGTCTGCTCCGCAATGTTACCAAATTGGGAATCTAGAGAAGGAGAGGTCTGGGTATTTACCATGTTTGTAATGAGTCTCCTGAAGAAAGAGTACTGAGCACTTTTCCTTCCCCAGAAGGGAGAAGATTTGAGATCTTTTAGATGGAGATCTAAGGCCCTTTACATTGTAGGTGACTAAATTTAGATCAGCCATAATGTTTTGGATAGGATTAGGATAGGGCAGTCAGACCAGCATCCTGCGTGTTTGGTGAACAAGGTATCATACTGAGTGGTTTTATAGCCCCAAGGAGAGCAAGCATCTGTCTTACAATTATAAGGTGGCTAAAGGAGAGACGTCTCCATGTATCATGACTGAAGAGAAAGGGGAGGAAAACACAACCATAAACATAACAATGAACGTAGCTATGATGAAATAGTGATACGGTGAGAATTTTCAGTAGGAACAGTGTAAAGCTTAAAGGCTTATTCATGGAATGGGGTACTGTGGGTAATCCCAGGTATTAGGTTTTGCTAGTGGGCGGGACATAAGAAGATAGAAGACAATTACTTCAGATAAGATATAAAGATATGGAAAGAACAAAAAACTTGCTGTAGGAAAAGATTCCTCGGGGGAGGGGGAGAATCAAGAAATGAAAAGAATGGTAGAATATAAAGGTAAAAGAACATATAAGATACTTTCTGAGAACTAAGAGTCCTGAGCTGGGTCTCAGTGATTCAAGTAATTCTCCTGGGCGTCAGAAATCCACTCCTACGTCTGAATCGCTGAAGCTTGGGCGCGGGCGACTTCTCCCATGGGGTCACTTTCGTAAGATCAGGGAGTGATGTGATGTCGGATACGGTTTCCCAATTGACAATGTCCATTGGAGAAATATCCATAGTGGTGAAAGCTGCTTGAAGGTCCGCATAGGAAGAGATCTTAATGTATTTTCCAGCATGCGAAAATGTAAGGCCAAACGGAAAAGTCCATCTGTATGGGATGCGATTATTGCGGAGATATTCTGTAAGAGGTTTGAGAATTCTTCTCTTCTGCAGGGTGACAGGAGCAAGATCTTGATAGATTCAGATCGTGGCGTCACCAAGTGAAATGGTGTTAGCTGCCCTAGCCGCTGCCAGTATCCTTTCTTTATCCAAGAAATTCAAGAAACGGCATATAATGTCTCTGGGCGGGTCAGAGTCTCTTGGCTTTTGTCTAAGGGCTCTATGTGCCCTTTCTATGATCATGTATGCAGGCTCCTCATAGCCCAAGAGAGATGTAGCAATCCTCTTAATGGTGGACATAAGCTCCTCATTAGGCACCGCTTCAGGGATACCTCTGAATCTCAGATTATTTTGCCGACTGTGATTTTCTTGATCCTCCATTGCGGCATAAAGGGAGTTAATGTGGTGCTGACAGGAGGAAAGTGACTGCGAAACGGCCGAGCTATGCTCCAGAGCAGCTGACTGTGTGGCGTCCAGCGATTCCACTCTGTGGCCTATGTGCTGGATCTCTTGTGTAAGGGTCGAAATCTCCTGCTTAAGCGGGGATAAAGCCTCGGCAAGGGCCTGCTTGATAAAGCGTCTAGAGACAGGTAAGTGGCGTGAGTTCACTGACTCACCTCCGTCACTTTCATCATCTGAAGCGCCTTCTTCTGTCTCGGCGGGAGTGCGTTCATCCGCCTGCGCCATCTTGGATTCTCTGATCACAGCCGTGCTGGCTTGTTTTTTCAGAAATTTTGCCATCCCTGCTTCAGGATTGTGGGATTTGGGCACCATGCCAGTGTCAGTGGACTTCTTCCCCCCGATCTTAACCATTTTGAAGGTTTTCAGCCAACGTGAGCGGGTCCCTTAGCAAGGTAGTGTACGGAGCTCAGCAAAGCATGTCCTCACGGCTCAGGCGCTAGCTCCGCCCCCCCACTGCAGACATTTCTGTGACCGAAAATCTGTTCCATTCATCTAAATGAGGCTTCTAGAAATCCATATACTTGCCACCAGAACAGCCCCATCCAGATGACTGGAACTGATTTTTAGTTGCAGAGATTAGTTGAAGCTCATAAATTCAAGATAAATGATTCAATATATCAGGAATATATGTGTGCAACTATGCTATAAAGATGTGGAAACAGAGAAACAGAACCTCTTCCTGCAGTCAGTGTCTCCAAGCTTAAAGAGGACCTTTCACTAGTTTAAAAACTAAAAACTAACTATATCAGTGGGCAGAGCGGCGCCCAGGGGTCCCCCTGCACTTACTAGTATGTCTGGGCGCCGCTCCGTTCGCCCGGTATAGGCTCCGTTGTCTGCAGCTCCCTCTGTTGTACTGGGCGGAATTTTTGTATTAGGGATGTCCCTTGCTGCAGCGCTGGCCAATCGTAGCGCACAGCTCATAGCCTGGGACTCCCAGGCTATGAGCTGTGCGCTACGATTGGCCAGTGGCATTTATCATGTAGAAGAAAGTTAATACAAGGCACTTACTAAGGTATAGTTATTATCCATATTGCCTCATTTCGCTAACTGGATTCATTTTTCCATCACATTATACACTGCTCAGTTCCATGGTTACGACCATCCTGTAAGGTAAGGCATCAACAGAGGCCGGCGCTTTTTCCTATACTGTGCAAGCATGGCCACCGCTGATGGATTTCAGGGTGGTCTTAACCATGGAAATGAGCAGTGTATAATGTGATGGAAAAATGAGTCAAGCCAGCAAAGGAAGCAATATGGCCAATCACAATACATTAGTAAGTGCCTTGTATTAACTTTCTCTACATGATAAATGCCACTTGCTGAAGTGACAAAACCCCTTTAAGGACTGAACTTATAAAGTTGGAGCAAATCCGATGAGTATTTTATATGGCTATATGTGTCCTGTGTGTGTTGGGATTTTATATCTGTTATTTTCCTAATTACTGCATGATTGATGATTTTTGTGTGAGTTTGCATGAGTGACTGTTGAGTGCATGATAGTGTGACATGGTGTTGATACTCTAGAGAAGTGTTTAGGTATTATTTTTTGTTCTTGTTTTATCCATTCTAAAACCTAACTTTTGGTGCATCTAAAGGTAGTTATTCTAAGGGTCCATTGACACGTATATTTTTTTTCCAGATTTTCATTCCGTTTTTTTGCAGATCAGTGTTTCCGCAAAAACCTTCAGTTTTTACCAATTGTACATCCACATCCATTCTGTTTTTCTACAAAAAAAAATAAAAAATAGGAGGAATATATATTATATGTTGCTAGGGTACTGAAACATTTTTTTTTTCTATTTCCTGGAAACGGATCCGCAATTGTGGATGGCATGCAAATGACATATTGATGCATTCTGCATGTCATCCGCATTTTTGCGGACCCATTAACTACAATGGGACCACAGACCACATTTTGCGGACAATAGTAGGACAAGCTCTATTTTATTTGCAGATCCGCAGAACGGAAAGGAACAACAGATGCGGACAACATCTATCGTGATCCAGTCCCTCAATAATTTCAACTACCTAGACAGAGAAATTGACCACTGAAGAAGGTCCACGAGAAGGGTTGAGCGAACCCGTGGAAGTTAAGGTTTGCCGGGTTCGGCCAAACTTCAGGTCAAAGTTTGGGACCCGAACTTTACCCCGAACCCGGACCCCATTTAAGTCAATGGGGACCCGAACTTCACTTATAGTATTCTTAATAGCAATTCTTAAAACAGCATGCTAAATAAAATGTCTATTGAGGGGTTAAAAAAAAAAAAAAACTCACCTCATCCTCTTTATCGCGCAGCCGGTATCTTCTTTTCTTCAGGACCTGCAAAAGGACCTGTGGTGATGTCACCTCTCTCACCACATGGTGAGTGCGGTGATGTCACCGCAGGTCTTGCTGAATGAAGATAGAAGGACCCGGGGTGTTCCTTTAGCAGGTCCTGAAGAAAAGAAGTTACCGGCTGCGCGATCAAGTGGATGAGGTGAGTTGTTGTTTTTTAACCCCTCAATAGACATTTTATTTAGCATTCTGTTTTAATAATAAAATAACCCGCACTTCTGTGAAAAAGTCCAGCTTCGGGTTCGCTCAACTCTATCCACGTGGACCGAAGCGTCCAGTCATCGTCCATACCAAAAGAGTGGTTTCTATCATTACCTGTGATGAATTATGTAACTGCATCATAAACTGTGTATCAATAAATTACCAATCAGTGCAAATGAACAATCTGAGTGCCGCAATTTAATATTATTGATTGTGACTATCTAGTCCTTGCTGTTAAAATTTTTTGCGGGGCCATTGAAATGCAGATTACAAACTGCTGACATGTGAATGGACCCTAAAGTTGACAAAACTGACAATTTCAACCAAAATAAATGACAGACAATTATCGTTTAGAACAAGGTCGGCCTTGTTCAATATTTTTACTCGATAGTTGGTGGAAAGAGCTTTTGTTTAAGTAGAAACTGTTTGTGAACAAAAGATCTTTCTTTGAAATATTGCTCTCAGAAAGGTTTCTTTATTTATTTTCATTTATTTTACTCACTTATATAGCGCTGACATATTCTATAGCACTTTACAGACATCACTAGTGATGAGCGAACTTGTGTTTTCACGTAACTTATGGTCCATGATAGCGGAATCCATAATGTAATTCTTAGATAACCTGAACCCAAGCTTTGTACGCCGAACTTGAAAACACAAGTGCTCATCCCTAATCATCACTCACTGTCCCCAATGGGGCTCACAATCTAAGTTCCCTATTAGTTTGTCTTTGGAGTGTGGGAGGAAATCGGAGGAAACCCACAAAACACGGGGAGAACATACAAACTCTATGCAGATGTTGTCCATGGTCGGATTTGAACCTAGGACCCCAGCGCTGCATGGCACCAGTGCTAACCACTGAGCCACCATGCTGCCTAATCATTGAACGTTTATTGGCAGATTTAACAACTGTAACGGCCAATATGAAGTAAAATGTGCCTGGCTCAGTCTGTGAAACGAATGTTCAACTGATGTTTAACCATTAACCCGTTTTAAACCATTGAAGTGCCTTATACTTCAGATAATATGGTACCAAGATTGCTTTCTTGTACGATAATCTCATTGTGCAATTAGGATGAAGTATCATGTTGTGTCCATGTTCTTCAATTATAGTGTGTTAACCTTAAATGGTAGATACTCCATTGCAATCTTTGCAAGCCATATTATCATATTCAGTGTCAGCCTTAGGTTGGATGGTACCAAAAGTTAAGGATTGACTTCTAGGGAGTTTTTACCTGGTTTGTTTTACTGTGACAGTGTGCTTCGCAAGACTGCATTTTTTATTTATCTATACAGATAGATATATAATTTGTTTAAATAAAGAGTTTATGTATGCATATATATGGCAGAAATGTGTATATATACAGTACAGACCAAAAGTTTGGACATACCTTCTCATTCAAAAAGTTTTCTTTATTTTCATGACTATGAAGGCATCAAAACTATGAATTAACACATGTGGAATTATATACATAACAAACAAGTGTGAAACAACTGAAAATTTGTCATATTCTAGCTTCTTCAAAGTAGCCACCTTTTGCTTTGATTACTGCTTTGCACCCTCTTGGCATTCTCTTGATGAGCTTCAAGAGGTAGTCCCCTGAAATGGTCTTCCAACAGTCTTGAAGGAGTTCCCAGAGATGCTTAGCACTTGTTGGCCCTTTTGCCTTCACTCTGCGGTCCAGCTCACCCCCACTGTGGAGGCCAGGTCATCTGGCGCAGCACCCCATCACTCTCCTTCATGGTCAAATCGCCCTTACTTTCAAAGTTTTCCCAATTTTTCAGCTGACTGACTGACCTTCATTTCTTAAAGTAATGATGGCCACTTATTTTTCTTTACTTAGCTGCTTTTTTCTTGCCATAATACAAATTCTAACAGTCTATTCAGTAGGACTATCAGCTGTGTATCCACCTGACTTCTCCTCAACGCAACTGATGGTCCCAACCCCATTTATAAGGCAAGAAATCCCACTTATTAAACCTGACAGGGCACACCTGTGAAGTGAAAACCATTTCAGGGGACTACCTCTTGAAGCTCATCAAGAGAATGCCAAGAGTGTGCAAAGCAGTAATCAAAGCAAAAGGTGGCTACTTTAAAGAACCTAGAATATTACATATTTTCAGTTGTTTCACACTTGTTTGTTATGTATATAATTCCACATGTGTTAATTCATAGTTTTGATGCCTTCAGTGTGAATCTACAATTTTCATAGTCATGAAAATAAAGAAAACTCTTTGAATGAGAAGGTGTGTCCAAACTTTTGGTCTGTACTGTACATATATAAAAATATATATAAAGTGCCACATATGCATACACATCATTTACAGGCAGATATAGTGTCTCCAGGAGCCACCTACTTCATCCTGTGTGGCACAGGCTCACAATTCTCTTCCAGGGACAGTTGTGGATGGAATCTCCTGCTCTTCTCATGCCATATTTGTTCCTGTCTCTTCTGCGTGTCCCCAGGAGCAGAACAGGGTTGGCCAAGATATTCCTCCTTCATGTGAGGTGGATACCACACCCAGGACAGTTGCACAGGTTGCACACTCCTAAGGCCGACCGTGACCAATGCATGGTATTGCAGAACAGCCATTCTATACCATGCAAAAATTAACTTAGAAGCCCAGATTCACTGGAATATGATGATGCACTTGTATTTTGTATTTTGAGTTATTGCTATTCAGCATAGATAAGGAATTTGAACAACATCATTCAGCAATATCTTTCCCAGCATGCTAGATACACTTATGAGAAATTGGGGAAATACACATTTTTGACATCTGAATCAAGTGTTTTCTCAAAAACCTGACGGAGTGCTTTATTTTTTTCCATTTACCCCTCTACTAACACTTTGATAAATGATCTGCCTAGTCTTTCATTTTGGGAGTTGGCCAGATATAGCAGTCATAATGTCAAGTTGTGAATTGAAAACCATAATTTTGTTTTGAAATGAAGCCAAAGGAATTGTGAAATGGAAATTCTCTAGTAATCATTCCCTGCAAATTAGCCATAGCCATGTGTGTATGTGAATCTCATCTCTGTTTTTACAGAATATTCTATATATAGAGAGCAATGTAAATGTAAATTAAAATGTAAAATATGCAATTAAATGCAACTCAAATGAAAAATGTCCATTTTAAAGCTTTCAGCAAGCCAAAATATGAAACTGTAATGCATTTTCTTTATAGTTTATATAAACAGTAATGCAACTGATATTATCTATGACCGGTATATGCATTATGAGCAAGGGGTTGTTTATGCTGTAGAAAGGATATACATGTATACGTCATAGTCATCTCTCAGGCACTGCCACTGTACCCACGAGATTATCAACAGGAGCGTGTTCAATACACATGGCCAGGCTCCTGCTGCAACTGCCAGGACTGAGATAATTCAAATCCTGGCAGTTTAACCCCCCTAGATACCATAGTCAATAGTTACCATGACATTTAAACAGACAAGGGGAAGAAGTTCCTTCTGTCTGCCACATTTGTCACCCGCGGTACGATCTAAGCCTAGAAAGAGTAATCATTTGAATAAAATACAAGTTATGCTGAATCTTTTTTTCACAAAACTACAGTATATAGTAATCTGCTCAGCTCCTTCTCTATAGCAAACCGCAGAACAGTGTCAGGTTCTGTTTGATCCCTTGACAACAGGACAATTTACCATTTTCGCATTTTTATTTTTTTACTCCCTGCCTTCCAGGACCCATAACTTTTTTTATTTTTCTATTCACATAACTGTATGAGGGCTTGTGTTTTTGCAGCACAAGCTGTACTTTCTAATAGCACCATTTTGTATTGCATACAATGTATTGGGAAAGCTGGAAAAAAATTCCAAATAGGGTGAAATTGGAAAAAATTCAATTTTTCCATAGTTTTTTTGGTTTTTAGAGTGCTCCCTCTGCGTTAAAACTGACCTTTCTTTTCATTTTGTGGGTCATATATAGTTTATATATTTTTTATTGTGTTTTAATACTTAATTAAAAAAATAAATAGTTTCTGAAAAATGATGATTATTTTTTGTATTGCCATATTCTGACCGACATAACTTTTTATAGATAAGTTTATGAAGCTAAGTAAGGGCTCATTTTTTCACAGACGGATCTGTAGTTTGTAATGATACTATTCGCTGTATGGTATAAGTACTTTTATATTTGAATACTATGGGAGTCTTGGGACTTGATGGTGTAAGAGATCTTTACTTTTTTAATTGTTTATTTTTTATGGGTAAAGGGTGGTGATCAGAATTTTTATATTTTTTATTGTTTAAATATTTTTAAAATTATTTTTACCTTTAAACAGATATTTTTACTCCCCTTATGGGAATTTAGCAAGCAATTGTTAGATGGCTTGTCCCATAGACTATAATGAATTACTATTGCAGCCTATGGGTGTTGCACTTTGTTCCTATGGAGCCTTGCCACTTGCAGGCCTTCGTAGGAACTAGTGCTGTGGTAGCCTAAGATCCATCAGACCAACAAAGGCTATCACAAAAAACAATTGGGTCCCCTGATCTCAGGGCAGGGGAGCCCTTCGGGCAAAGGGAGTGCAGCGCTCCTGGAGAGAAGCCACCTTAGATGCCGTGGTCACAATATGAATATCGTCACTTCGAGAATTCGCAAAGATTTTGAATATAGTTATATATATTCATATTCTCGAATATTCTAGATAGTTTTTTCATTAGTAACCTCCCTTCTTGCTTGTGGGCCAATGAGAAGGCTGCAATGTCTTTGTCTGAGCTTAGCAACATCTAGCAACCAATAGGAAAGTTGCCTACCCCATTACTATATAAGAATCTCCCCAGCAGCCATTTTCTGTAGAGAGACAGCAATGCCATTGCTAAGAGAGACAGCAATGCCATTGCTGTGCTCTGTGCTTTACTGTTTAATTACATTAGATAGTTAGTTAGTTAGCTTATATATATAATACAGATAGTTAGTGGGAGATAGTCAGTGTACGTTATATCCTGATATAGTGTAGCTGATAGGTTCCAGTGCACGGTGTTAGGTAGTGTGATAGGTTCTGCTGTCCATACATACATGCTACAGACATAGTGCTGTGATGTCACAAGTTCACGACAATACTTAGTGCACCAATCAGTAATATGTAGTCAGACCTGCTAAAATGTGAAGTTGCACATATTGCGCAAAAATATGCACATCATTGATTGCCGATTAGCGCAATCGTGAATATATTAGAGTACTCTATCTGCATACAAAGCTATTGTAATATTCTGCCGTGCCAACCATTTTCTCCAGTCTGAGGCTTCTAGCAGCTTGAAAAATGTAGCAACAGTGACCCACACCTGTATTGTGCGCTCAATAGACGCATACTCTCGAATTCACAAATATATGACGAATATTCATCCAAATATTCGTGAAATATTGCAAATTCGAATATTGCCTCTGCCGCTCATCACTAGTAAAGATATGTTTTTTTTTTTTTTTTTTTTTAGATAAACGCACTTGAAGATAATAGATCGCCATAGCAAATATTACAATATGTAACTGTTCATTTTGCATTCCTGTACCTGGCTTGTTATATTAGAACCTGATACATTTTCACTTTATATTTTCCTGTCGTTTCTAAGGACTGGAATTTCCATGAATCAACTTCAATTGTTTTACATTTATTTCCCTGAGCAAGACAAAACTCAGAGTCCTTTTTCTAAGCAGTGTCCCAAAAGTCCTTTTATAGAAAGCCACAGGGAGAATGAAGTCTTATAGATCAAATCCTTTGCAACATCTTTTCAAAATTAACTTTTCTGATCTTCAAATGTTAAATAGATCAAAAAAATGGAAAGAAGTGAGAAATCACTGTGCAGATGTGAGGATGCCCTGAGATCCTGTGCACTCATAGCTGGTTTGATAATAGAAATATCCCGGCCATTTCAATCATTTGGGAAGCCAGTACAGAATTGCTTCAATCTTAACCCTGAGGAGAGTTGAGGTGGAAATCTTTGAAATACAAATAAGATTTGCAATAAATTGCAACAAGGGTGAATGCTGGCAAGGGTATAGCTATGTTTTATAAAAGAAAAAAATAGGGCTGCTAGTTATGTCTTTCCTTTTGTCCTGTTTGAATTGTGCAACTTTACCTCCCAGTTTTCCATTTTATTTTAGAAGACAACAGTTTATATGGTGGCAATAATTGCCTATTCACTTATTGCCTTATTTGTTGCTAATTAAAAAAATAAAATACTAATGTAATCTACTACGAAAACTAATCAGTTTTTATTTTCAAATTTTAACATTTTTTTATTTTTACATAATTATGGGGGCAGCCATATTGTCTGAGCTGTCACCTAGCAGTTCATGGGTGCACTATTCAGCAGCCATATAAACATATCATTTTATTTATATGGAAAGTACTGTGAGTATGTGGTTTCATTTGTAGTAGTCACAGTGCAGGGGTAAGGAGACGAGCTATCCTCTTCATCTTTTATAGTGGTATTATCCCGCATTATCTAAATCTTTTAGAAGAGTTTGTTTTTGTTGCATATATTGTGCCTGCTGATGACTGCAGGCCCTTACTGTATGGAACACAGCACAAGTTAAAAAGTGACAGGAAATATTTGTTTTTTGGGAGAGTTCAGCGGTCAGTTTTATCATAGATTACCTTATCGAGTAACTATCAACATACAATTCGTTATACAAGGTGGGCCATTTATATTGATACACCTTAATAAAATGGGAATGGTTGGTGATATTAACTTTAGTATATGTGAGGGGGGAAACTTTTCAAGATGGGTGGTGACCATGGCGGCTATTTTGAAGTCGGCCATTTTGAATCCAACTTTAGTTTTTTCAATAGGAAGAGGGTCATGTGACACATCAAACTTATTGGGAATTTCACAAGAAAAACAATGGTGTGCTTAGTTTTAACGTAACTTTATTCTTTCATGAGTTATTTACAAGTTTCTGACCACTTATAAAATGTGTTCAATGTGCTGCCCATTGTGTTGGATTGTAAATGCAACCCTCTTCTCCCACTCTTCACACACTGATAGCAACACCGTAGCACAGGCTTCCAGTATCCATAGTTTCAGGTGCTGCACATCTCGTATCTTCACAGCATAGACAATTGCCTTCAGATGACCCCAAAGATAAAAGTCTAAGGGGGTCAAATCGGGAGACCTTGGCGGCCATTCAACTGGCCCACGATGACCAATCCACTTTCCAGGAAACTGTTCATCTAGGAATGCTCGGACCTGACACCCATAATGTGGTGGTTCACCATCTTGCTGGAAAAACTCAGGGAACGTGCCAGCTTCAGTGCATAAAGATGGAAACACATCATCATGTAGCAATTTCGCATATCCAGTGGCCTAGAGGTTTCCATTGATGAAGAATGGCCCCACTATCTTTGTACCCCATATACCACACCATACCATCAATTTTTTTGTTCCAACAGTCTTGGAGGGATCTATCCAATGTGGGTTAGTGTCAGACCAATAGCGGTGGTTTTGTTTGTTAACTTCACCATTCACATAAAAGTTTGCCTCATCACTGAACAAAATCTTCTGCGTAAACTGAGGGTCCTGTTCCAATTTTTGTTTTGCCCATTCTGCAAATTCAGTGCGCCGATCTGGGTCATCCTCGTTGAGATGCTGCAGTAGCTGGAGTTTGTAAGGGTGCCATTTGTGAGTAGCTAATATCTGCCGAAGGGATGTTCGACTAATGCCACTCTCCAGTGACATGCGGCGAGTGCTACGCTGTGGGCTCTTGCTGAATGAAGCTAGGACAGCCAGTGATGTTTCTTCATTAGAGACAGATTCCATGCATCCACATTTTGGCAAATCCAACACTGAACCAGTTTCACAAAACTTAGCAAGCAGTTTGCTATCTGTAGCATGGGAGATGGGTGGTCTCGTAGGGTGTCTTGCATTGAAATCTGCTGCAATGACCCAGTTACTGCGTTCACCAGACATCAACACAATTTCTATCCGCTCCTCACGCGTTAACCTCGGCGACATGTCAATGGCTGTAAACAAAGAGAAACTTGTAAATAATTCATGAAAGAATAAAGTTACATTAAAACCAAGCACACCATTGTTTTTCTTGTGAAATTCCCAATAAGTTTGATGTGTCACATGACCCTCTTCCTATTGAAAAAACAAAAGTTGGATTCAAAATGGCTGACTTCAAAATGGCCGCCATGGTCACCACCCTTCTTGAAAAGTTTCCCCCCTTATATATACTAATGTGCCACAAACAGGAAGTTAATATCACCAACCATTCCCATTTTATTAAGGTGTATCCACATATAAATGGCCCACCCTGTATAACATACAAATATCATTCTTGTTCTGACTCCTGATAACCTGTCTCAATTGCTGCTCCTTCTGCACTTTGATTGACAGGACCAGACGTGGTGACTTTTTCACTGCTTGGCCCTGCCAATCAAAATGCAGAGGGTGTGGCCGTTTTTAGAGAGCCTCTATGTGTAATAGCAATGCCCCTGTTGTTCCTAGAGATTAATTTGCATATATTAAAGCTTCATTTTTCTCACATATGAAAATTCGACCAACACAGATGCCTTCAGCTGTCAAGCATACATGCAAGAGGTCAGACAGTTTCATAGGTACACCTGATGGCCTTTAAAGGCTATGGACACCTTTGGGAACAATATTTTTTAATGATTGAATTTGACTCATTTTGAGCTAAAATCCTTTTTTTCAATTGGACTTTATTTTTTTTAAAAAGTGAACCTTTTTCTCTGTACAGCCTTGAGATTCTCTAGTAGTTTGGTGTAAAAAGTACTTTTAGTGTTAGAAATCAATTTTAGTTAGGTAGTGTTAGTGTAGAATTTTGCATGCACATAATATCTGTATGTGTGCTTGGGTCCTGCACCTGCTGAGCGCTGATCAGAAACATCCATTTTTCTGACCGGTCTGCTCAGTTTACTGTGCACATATTTTTTTTTGGTGTAGTTAGTTTTATCTATATATATATAAATCTCCATATACATATATATAGAAATAAATTTTAGTTAGGTAGTGTTAGTGTATGTTTGTGCGTGTGTGCATCCAGCAATTTATTTATTTTTTCTACTCTTTTATCTATATTTAAAATTTATAACAAGCCCCTTCACGTGTGAAAACACTACATACACACCTCATACTAAATAAAGTTTTACACATTTTACACAAAACACCCCAATGAAAAATAAAAATGAAGTGTGCTCACCCATTATTCTAGTACTCATTGTTTATACCTGACCAGAGGGTGGGTGTCCCTCCAATCTGGGTTAGCAGCACCTGTTCCTATAATTCGTTCAGAGTGAGCCACCATATTGAAATTCAGAAAAATAAAAATGGCCTGTCTATCCTAACAAGTTTACTCAGCTGACGAGGCCTACATGTATTTTGCCTCTGATACTGAGTCTGCCAGTGAGGGAGAAGAGTATGCCACTTTCCTCTAGTCCTCTTCCCCCTCATAATCCTCATCATCCGCTGATGAGGGACCCTCTAGAAGGTGCCCCAAGGTAGCAGTTGAGGCAGCACCCCAGAGTGAACCCATATGGACCCCACCCCCTGATGATTATCAGCCCCAAATTCTGGATTTTGTGGGCAACTTCGGAATACAGATAGACAGGGTAGGCTTCACAGAACAAGATTTTTTCAAAATCTTCTTTTCTGAAGATTTTGTAAATTTAATGGTGGCCCAAACCAATTTGTACTCCCAACACTTTATAGCTCAGAACCCTACCTCGTCATATGCTAGACCCCTAGGTTGGATCCCAGTAAGTGCAGCAGAGATTATGACTTTTAGGAACTCGTGCTCCATATGGGCGTAGTAAAAAATAGGGATCGACCGATTATCGGTTTTACCGATATAATTGGCCGATATTGAGGATTTTGACAGTTATCGGTATCGGCATCTATTTTGCCGATATACTGATAACGTATTGGGAACACAGAACGCACTGCTGTCAGCGCTCTCCGTGTTCCCTCAGCAGCACAGGGGAGAAGGAAGCAGTGTCTCCCTCCCCCTGTGCTGCTGCTTCTGCCGCCAATTAGAGGAGAGAGGACAAGAGATGGGGAGGGGCTGTGGCCACCGCTCCACCAATGAAGATAACTCTTTCATTAATTCATATACAGGAGGCGGGAGCTGGCTGCAGAATCACATAGCCAGCTCCCGACCTCTATGAGCTGTAGCTGCGATCTGCGGTAGTTAACCCCTTAGGTGCCGTGGATCGCAGCTACCGCTCATAGAGGTCGGGAGCAGGCTATGTGATTCTGCAGCCAGCTCCCGCCTCCTGTATATGAATTAATGAGAGATTTCTCTTCATTGGTGGCGCAGTGCGCCCCCCAAAGCCCCCCAGTATTAATCATTGGTGGCGCAGTGCGCCGCCCCCACCTAAGCCCCCCCCCCCCCGTATTAATCATTGGTGGCAGTGGCCACAGGATCCCCTCTCCCCTGCTCCTCCGATCGGAGCCCCAGCTGTGTAATCCTGGGGCTCCGATCGGTTACCATGGCAGCCAGGACGCTATTGAAGCCCTGGCTGCCATGTTCAGCTTCATGCTGCTGTGTGCACAAAGCACAGAGCAGCAGGGACAGTGTGAGATCCTATTCACCCTGATAGAGATCTATCAGGGTGAATAGGACAAGGGTTCTAGTCCCTAAGGGGGCTAAAAGTTAGTAAAAAATAAATAAAAAATAAAAAAACACAAAAATATTAAGTATAAATGAAAAAGAAAGATTTACAAAAAAAAATACACGTTAACAATAAACATATTAATTTTCAGCAGATTTGTGTAGGAATTTTTTTTTTTCCAGAAATGAAAATTCCCAGAATATCGGTATAAATTATCGGCTATCGGCCTGAAAGTTCACAAATTATCGGTATCGGCCCTAAAAAATCAATATCGGTCGATCCCTAGTAAAAAAGCCAAACATCAGACAATATTGGAGTTCGGACATTTTCTACCAGACTCCAATTTACAGTAAGACCATGACCTGGAAATGTTTTGATTCAATTCGGAAATTCCTACACTACAACGACAATACACAGTGTCCACCCCAAAATGACCCGAAATTTGACTGTCTGTTGAAGGTTAGGCCCCTCCTTGGCTACTTCAACACCAAGTTTGCTAAGATGTACACCCCTGATAAAAATGTTTGTGTAGATGAGTCCCTGTTACTTTTCAAAGGGAGGGTTAGATTCCGCCAGTACCTGCCTAGCAAATGGGCAAAGTATGGCATAACAATTTACAAACTTTGGGAGAGTAGCTCCGAGTACACCCACAAGTTCTACGTTTATGAAGGGAAAGATTCTCGCATAGAACCCCCAGAATGCCCCCCATCCTAGGAGTTAGTGGAAAGATTGTTTGGGACTTGCTGCACCCACTGTTCGATAAGGGTTACCACCTCTATGTGGATAACTATTATACCAGCATGTCCCTAAATGCCAGAAGTACTGTGGCTTGCGGCACAGTGCGCAAAAATCAGAGAGGCTTTCCTAGTTACCTGGTAGGGCAACCACTGAGAATGGGTGAAAGCAGGGCTCTCCTCCATGAGAACATGCTGGCGGTTAAGTACAAGGACAAGAGGGATGTCCTTTTACTGACCACTGTTCACACAAATACCAGCACCCCTGCTCATGTGCGAGGTACCATTACCACTGTCCCTAAACAAGTTTGCATCCTGGACCACAATAAGCACATGGGAGGTGTTGATCTTTGAAATGCTTTCCAAGTATTTTTGTCTTCTGTGAGACAGCTGTTTGGTGAAAAGTACCCTTTCTACCACTTAAAATGTTTGTATTGGGGTGCTCTTTCCGAAATGGGGTCACTTGTTGGATTTTTTCATTTCTGGGGACCTCAGAAATTTATTTAATGCGACATGGCACCTAAAATACATGTCTGCCAATTCATGTCAGCAAAATCCATATTTAGCTGTTTGACTCTAGAGCCCTGCCATGCGCGCATACATCATTTTTTGAGCACATATGAAGTAGACATATGGGGAATGTGAAGTAATATCTATTTTTGGAGTTATTACTATCTATTATAAAATTAGAGAAGTTGAAATTATAAATAAAAATGAAATATTTTGACTCCATTTTACCACTGTCATGAAGTACAAAATGTGACGAGAAAACAATCTCAGAATGGGCTGGATAAGTAATAGCGTTATTACCACATAAAGTGACACATGTCAGATTTGCTAAAAATGGCTTGGTCCTTAACCTCTTGGGGACACAGGGCGTACAGGTACGCCCTGATGTCCCGGTACTTAAGGACACAAGAAGTACAGGTATTTCCGATCACCATCGCGCGGCGGGCGGTGATCAGAACAGAGTGCCTGCTGAAATCATTCAGCAGGCACTCTGTGACAATGCCGAAGGGGGTCCTGTGACCCCCCCGTATCGGCGATCGCTGAAAACCGCAGGTCAATTCAGACCTGTGGTTTGCAGCGCTTTCGGAAGTTTTTGATCCCCGCTGTTGTATTATACAGACATCAGACCCACTGGATCTTCAAGAACCAATAAAAAAAAAAACATTTATTACTGATTAAAATTTTTTAAAAATGCACTACACATGTTTGATATCACCGCGTCCGTAATGATCTGATCTATGAAACAGTCATGTTACTTTCCCCACACGGTGAACGCCATTAAAAAATTTAATTAAAAAAAACTATGATGAAATAGAAATTTTGCCTACCTTACTTCCCAAAAAAGGTAATAAAGTGATCAAAAAAGTTGTATGTATGCCAAAATGGTACCAATCAAATTGGCACCTCATCCCGCAAAATATGAGCCCCTAAATACCTAATATGAGCCCCTACATATTAGGTATTGCCGCATCCGTAAAATCCTGCTCTATAAAAATAACACATGACCTAACCCCTCAGGTGAACACAGCAAAAATATATATATATAAATACTGTGTCAAAAGCCATTTTTGTCATCTTACATCACAAAAAGTGTATTAGCATGCGACCAAAATGTCATATGCACCCTAAGATAGTGCCAATCAAACCGACATCTCATCCCTCAAAAAATGAGCCCCTACATAAGACAGTCATCCAAAAAATAAATAAATAAATATGGCTTTCAGGATGTGGAGATACTAAAAAAATTTTTTTTTTTTAAATGCTTTAATATGTAAAACTGAAACAAAAACCCCCACAAAGTAGTCATATTTGATATTGTCACATCCTTTACAACCTTCTCTATAGAAATAGCACACAATCTAATCTGTCAGATCAACGATGTAAATAACAAAAAATAAAAACGGTCCTAAAACAGCAATTGTTTTTGCAAATTTTCCATTTTAATCCATTTCTCCAGTAACAAAGCAAGGGTTAACAGCCAAACAAAACTTAATATTTATTGCTTTGATTGTGTAGTTTGCAGAAACACCCCATATGTGGTCGTAAACTGCTGTATGGCCAAACGGCAGGGTACAGAAGGAAGGGATTGTTGTATGGTTTTTGGTAGGCAGATTTTGCTGGACTGGTTTTTTTACACCATGTCCCATTTGAAGCCCCCCTGATGTCCCCTTAGAGTAGAAACTCCAAGAAAGTGACTCCAGCTAAGAAACTACACCCCTCAGGGTATTCAAAACTGATTTTACAAACTTTGTTAACCCTTTATAACTGGAACACAGTTATTTGCAAATGGAGATGAAATTTCAGATTTTCTATTTTTTGTTACCTAGCCTCAAAAAAAGTGTAATATAGAGCAACCAAAAATCATATTTACCCTAAAATAGTACCAAAAAAAACTGCCACCTTATCCCGTAGTTTCCAAAATTGGGTCACTTTTTTGGAGTTCCTACTGTAGTGGTGCATCAGGGGGGGCTTCAACTGAAACATGGTGTAAATAAACAAGTCCAGCAAAATCTGCCTTCCAAAACCCATATGGTGTTCCCTTCCTTCTGTGCCCTGCCGTGTGCCCGTACAGCAGTTTGCGACCACATATAGTGTGTTTCTGCAAACTACAGAATCAGGGCAATAAATATTGAGTTTTGTTTGGCAGTTAACCCTTGCTTTGTTACTGAAAAAAATAGATTAAAATTGAAAATTTGCCAAAAAATTTAAATTCTGAAATGTTATCTCCATTTTTCATTAACTCTTATGGGACACCTAAAGGGTTAACATAGTTTGTAATACCTTGAAGGGTGTAGTTTCTAGAATGGGGTCATTTTTGGGTGGTTTCTATTATGTAAGCCTCACAAAGTGACTTCAGACCTGAACTGGTCCTTAAAAAGTGGGTTTTGGAAAATTTCAGAAAAATTTCAAGATTTGCTTCTAAACTTCTAAGCCTTGTAACGTCCCTATAAAATAAAATGGCATTCCCAAAATGATCCAAACATGAAATAGACATATGGGGAATGTAAATTAATAACTATTTTGGAGGTATTACTATGTATTATAGAAGTAGAGAAATTGAAACTTGGAAATTTGCAAATATTTCAACATTTTTGGTAAATTTTGTATTTTTTTATAAATAAAAAAGATTTTTATGACTCCATTTTACCAGTGTCATAAAGTACAATATGTGACGAAAAAACTATCTCAGAATGGCCTGGATAAGTAAAAGCATTTTAAAGTTATTCATACATAAAGTCACACACTGTAGATTTGAAAATATGGCCTGGTTCTTAAGGTGAAAATGAGCCCAGTCCTTAAGGGGTTAAGGTGAAAAATGGCAGGGTCCTGAAGGGGTTAATTCCTTATGTATATATTTTTCTTCATTATTTAGCTTAATATGAACAGATTAAATATACATTGTTAAGAGGTAAAATGAAGGCATAAAAGCTTTATGTAACATTAATATTTTATTTTTTACATACAGCTAGCCAGGTGGTGCCACCATGATAGCAAGGAAAGTTATGTAACAATGATAGTGTAAGGGTGCATTCATTCGTCTGTATCCATTTTGCATTCCGAAAATTGCGGATCTGCAAAATCCAGTTGTAGTGCATGTGCATCCTGCACTTTTCGCAGGCCCCATTGAAAAAATGCCTTTTCTTAGCCTCAAAAACAGACAAGAATATGTTTAAGGCTATGTTCACATCAGCGTTCAGCCTTTCCGTTCTCCTGCTTCGTTATAGGAGCAGGAGAACGGAAAGGACGGATTCGGCACATAACTGAGCCGAGCGGAGCCTACGGACCTCATAGACCCCCATAGACTATAATGGGGTCCGTTAGGTTTCCGCTCAGAAGATGATTTTGGAGCGGAGACAAAAGTCCTGCATGCACAACTTTTGTCTCCGCTCCAAAATCATCTTCTGAGCGGAAACCTAACGGACCCCATTATAGTCTATGGGGTCTGTAGGCTCCGTTCGGCTCAGTTATGTGCCGAATCCCTCCTTTCTGTTCTCCTGCTCCTATAATGGAGCAGGAGAACGGAAAGGCTGAACGCTGATGTGAACAAGGCCTTATAATTTGCCGCTTGGCTGCACAGATGTGAACATAACATGGATCACATCCATGTGCTGTCCGCATGTCTGGTGACCCCATAATAATGAGTAGGTCCACATGCGATTCGCGAAGCATGCGGATTGGACGCGAATCGAAAATATGTTCATGTGAAAGCACCGTAATGCTGATTAATCACTGAGAGTGGATGTAAATCATATCACTGAGTCTATGACTACATACATCAATCTTCTGGGCTTCATAGCAATCTTCTGCTTCAGAAATTTTTGGGTAAAATTTAAGTAATATAATATAGTCAACTACGTTTGTAGAGTGCTTGCTGATAACTTGTGCTTGCTAATTAATAGTGATCTATGAATAAAAATGCAAGGTGCAGCTATAAAACATATTTGGTTCCACATTGTTTAAAAAATGAATTTGGGAACCTTAAATAGTATAGTAATTGTTCAGCACACAGGTAAATTATTCCTTTGCAATAATCAAAGCCCAGACATAGTTTAATGAACGTTGTCTGTTGTTGATTTGCTTCAATGAAGCTTCTGCTATTATTTAGTATAATTTCAGGCTGTAAGTCCTAAGACTGCTTATGAAGGGAAATGCATGCCTGCCACTTCTTTTCTATATGGATCATATAATTTACATTTCTTATTTATTCCTCCACTGGTAATATTCTCCCAAGTGTTTGTTAAATTTATGTATTCTGTATGGCAATGGAATATATAGTATATCTACATTTCTTGGATTAGAAATGTATGCTATATCTTTATTTTATTTTTTTACAGAAAACAGAGCCACTCTTGTCAATAGGTTCTGTCTTATTGCAGCCTATCCTCGTTCAAGTGAAAGGGGCTGAGCTGCAAACAGCAGAGTGGACATTATTGGCTGCCATAGTCACGATTGGCTAAGGTATTATTATAGCTGTAATGGTGGGGGGAGAAAGACTAGACTAGATTCCCAGAAAGACTAGACTAGATAGATAGTATATCGCTTCTGCTGTCTGCCCTCTCTGGTCTGCAGGACCATATGTGGCAGGAAACGTGAGGAAAATCAGGGATTCTGCGGCTATCTTTTGAAAACTGGGTACTTTTCAGCGGTTGCTTTATTTAGATGCAGCTAAAACCAATGCATGAAGGGAAAGGTCCAGTCCCTTCATTAGGGTGTTACCGATGTATTACCCTGATGAAGGTATGTGTTTGGTTCCTAAGGCTACTTTCACACTTGCGGCAGAGTGATCCGGCAAGCAGTTCCGTTGATCCGGCAATCTGCATGCAAACGGACATCATTTGTAGACGGATCCGGATGCGGATCCGTCTCACAAATGCATTGCAAGGACAGATCCATCTCTCAGTTTGTCATACGGACAAACGGATCTGTTTCTATTTTTTTTTTCACATTTTTAAAGGTCTGCGCAGTATTTTTAATGCCGGATCCAGCACTAATACATTTCAATGTAAATTAATGCCGGATCTGGCATTCTGGCAACTGATCCAGAATTTTGGACGGAGATAATACCGCAGCATGCTGCGGTATTTGCTCCATCCAAAACACCGTTCAGTAACTGAACTGAAGACATCCTGATGCATCCTGAATGGATTTCTCTCCATTCAGAATGCATTAGGATAAAACTGATCAGTTATTTTCCAGTATTGAGCCCCTAAGACGGAACTCAATGCCGGAAAAGAAAAACAAAAGTGTGAAAGTACCCTTAACGTGTTAGTTTTTATGGCATCTGAATAAGGCCTCATGCACATATTTTTTTAAGGTCCGCAAAACGGGGTTCCGTTGGTCCGTGATCCGTGACCGTTTTTTCGTCCGTGGGTCTTCCTTGATTTTTGGAGGATCCACGGGCATGAAAAAAAAGTCGTTTTAGTGTCCGCCTGGCCGTGCGGAGCCAAACGGATCCGTCCTGACTTACAATGCAAGTCAATGTGGACGGATCCGTTTGACGTTGACACAATATGGTGCAATTGCAAACGGATCCGTCCCCCATTGACTTTCAATGTAAAGTCAGGAGTTAATATACCATAGGATCGGAGTTTTCTCCAATCCGATGGTATATTTTAACTTGAAGCGTCCCCATCACCATGGGAACACCTCTATGTTAGAATATACCATCGGATTTGAGTTACATCGTGAAACTCAGATCCGACAGTATATTCTAACACAGAGGCGTTCCCATAGTGATGGGGACGCTTCAAGTTAGAATATACTACGAACTGTGTACATGACTGCCCCCTGCTGCCTGGCAGCACCCGATCTCTTACAGGGGGCTGTGATCAGCACAATTAACCCCTCAGGTGCCGCACCTGAAGGGGTTAATTGTGCGTATCATAGCCCCCCTGTAAGAGATCAGGGGCTGCCAGGCAGCAGGGGGCACACCCCCCTCCCTCCCCAGTTTGAATATCATTGGTTGCCAGTGTGCGCCCCCCCTCCCTCTATTGTATTATCATTGGTGGCCAGTGTGCGCCCCCCACGCCCCCCTCCCTCCCTCTATTGTATTATCATTGGTGGCCAGTGTGCGGCCCCCCTCCCTCTATTGTATTATCATTGGTGGCCAGTGTGTGGCCCCCCTCCCTCCCTCTATTGTATTATCATTGGTGGCCAGTGTGCGGCCCCCCCGGCCCCCCTCCCTCCCTCTATTGTATTATCATTGGTGGCCAGTGTGCGCCCCCCCCGGCCCCCCCTCTATTGTATTAATATCATTGGTGGCCAGTGTGCCTCCCCTCTCTCCCCTCCTCCCCCCGATCATTGGTGGCAGCGGAGAGTTCCAATCGGAGTCCCAGTTTAATCGCTGGGGCTCCGATCGGTAACCATGGCAACCAGGACGCTACTGCAGTACTGGTTGCCATGGTTACTTAGCAATATTAGAAGCAACATACTGTACTTACCTGCTGCGCTGTCTGTGACCGGCCGGGAGCTCCTCCTACTGGTGAGTGACAGGTCTGTGCGGCGCATTGCTTAATGATCTGTCACTTACCAGTAGGAGGAGCTCCCGGCCGGTCACAGACAGCGCAGCAGGTAAGCCACCTCCTCAGACGAGCTCCACTCCGCCCTTCGTTCTCCACCTCTGCTCACAGGTTAACCCTTTCAGCACTCTAATTAGTAAGAGCAGTTCCTTTATTCAATAGAGGGAGGGCAAGCCTGGGGGGGGGGGGGGCGCACACTGGCCACCAATGATATTAATACAATAGAGGGGGGGCCGGGGGAGCCTCACTGGCCACCAATGATATTAATACAATAGAGGGAGGGGGGGCGGGGGGGCCGCACTGGCCACCAATGAAATTAAAACTGGGGAGGGAGGGGGTTGTGCCCCCTGCTGCCTGGCAGCCCCTGATCTCTTACAGGGGGCTATGATATGCACAATTAACCCCTTCAGGTGCAGCACCTGAGGGGTTAATTGTGCGGATCACAGCCCCCTGTAAGAGATCGGGTGCTGCCAGGCAGCAGGAGGCAGTCATGTACACAGTTTGTAGTATATTCTAACTAGAAGCGTCCCCATTACTATGGGAACGCCTCTGTGTTAGAATATACTGTCGGATTTGAGTTTTCACGAAGTGAAAACTCAGCTCTGAAAAAGCTTTTATGCAGACGGATCTTCGGATCCGTCTGTATGAAAGTAGCCTACAGACACGGATCACGGACACGGATGCCAATCTTGTGTGCATCCGTGTTTTTTCACGGACCCATTGACTTGAATGGGTCCATGTACCGTTGTCCGTCAAAAAAATAGGACAGGTCATATTTTTTTGACGGACAGGATACACGGATCACGGAGGCGGATGACAAACGGTGCATTTTCCGAGTTTTCCATGGACCCATTGAAAGTCAATGGGTCCGCAGAAAATCACAGAAAATAGAACAACGGCCACGGGTGCACACAACGGTCGTGTGCATGAGGCCTAAAGCATCTGCTGAAAAGTATCCAGCTTTCCAAGGATAGCCGCAGAATCCCTGCTTTTTCTTCACGTTGTCATGGTCACATGTTGGACTGACATGTTATCGCTCCTGTAACTTGAAAGGTATCAGTAAGTTACTTTTTGTTATTCTGACACTGATATGAATTATTTCAAAAGTTTTGATAAATCAGGCTTATGTGTGCAGGCTTGTTTTTCTATATTTTTGACTTGAATATTTGGGATGGGGTTTGATTTTACTGCAATTAAATTAGAATCCCATTTTATATATAGGACATTTTACCTCCTCCGTGTTATTTTCTGGGTCTAGTTGAAACTTTTTTTGTAATCAGCAAAATTAAATTTGGATGTGTTTTTGCCTGCCAACTCCCAAATTACCTATTCAGTGTTTTAGAGTAAATTGTGTATTGGAATTTTCTAGCTATTTATATGTAAATAGCCCCGTCTTTTGATATTGGCTAAAGAATGGTATGCAAGCATTCCTAGTAATCCAATCTAAGTTGCATATTTTTTTCTGCCACTCTCTATTCATAATGGCACTTGAGGGCAAACAGTTTGATCCTTCTGTCAACATAATTTTCCTATGCAATAACGGAGAGAGGAGGAAATTTTGCTTCAAGGATTGAACGTTGCTATTTTCCAAGTCTTACAATACCAGACATGACATAACAGCTGAGCAGGGAGCAGCGGCACAGTTCTATCTAAATGCCAGCAAAGCTTTGTACTGTCTATATCTCTCTGAACAACACAGATTGTCATTTCTAATCAAATACTTAAAAGAAATAAACTCATTTGTTTGGAAATAAACCTGCAATCAGAATGTAAGAATTAAACTTTACAATGAAGCTTTGTTTAAACAGCCAACCCATCTCTGTCAACACAATCTGCGTAATGATTCAGACATGGCTCATGGACTAAAATTATCGCTATTTCATTGTTTTAAGTGAATGGAGAATGTAAAATTGTTTCCTTAATTGCAAGTATAGACACAGGGTTATCTCACTAAGACACAGGGTTATCTCACTATCTGAAAGAGGATGTCCGGCTTTGGAGCCAACAACTCTTATGGTCCTAAACTGTGCCCCTTAACAACAACAAATAAAACATCACTCACCTGTCCGCAGTCCCACCACTGCTCCATTTCTTGCCAGTTTTTGTCCTTGCAGGACCAAAAATCAGACAGGTCCAATGACCGTTGCGGTGAATCACAGGCTTAAGCAGTCACATCAGCTTGAACGATACATCACAGCAGAGACATACAGTGCATTTGAAAAGTCTTCAGACCATTTTACTTTTTTCACATGATGTTATGTCACAGCCTTGTGCTAAAAGGAAATCACGTTTCCCACCATCATTCTGCAGTCAGTCTTGATTTGGAAGGATACACCCCTGTCTATACAGGGTTCACCAATGAAAATGTATATGAGAGCATATTCCAAGCCATGAGGGGGAAAGAACTACCTGTAGAGCCCAGAGACATGCTTGTATGAAGGTGCAGATCTGGGAGAAGTGTACAAAAATTCTGCTATGCTGAAAGTTCCCAAGAATGCTGTGGCCTCCATAATTCTTAAATGGAAGAAGTTTACAACAATCAGGACTCTTCCAAGAGCTGGTAGCCCCACCAAACTAAGTAATCAAGGGGAGAGGGTATTGGTAAGAAAACACAATGGTCACTCTGGCTAAGCTCCAAAGATCCTGTGTGCAGATTGGAGAAACTTCTAGAAAGTTAAATATCACTGTAACACTCCACTAATATGGGCTTTATGCCAGAGTGGCCAGAAAAAAAATCTCTCCTCAGTAACAGACACATGAAAGTTTGCAAGAAAATGAAGACTGTCAGACTGTGAGAGACACGATTCTCTGCTCTGAATAAACCAAAATTGAATGTTTTTGCCTCAATTCTAAGTATTATGTTTGGAGAAAACCAGGCTTTGACTGGTCAAAGTTGAGTGAAGGATGAATGAAACAAAGCACAGTGATATTCTTAATGCAAACCTTAATGCAAAACTCTGGACCTCAGCCTGGGCCGAAAGTTGACCTTCCAGCAAGATAATGAACAAAGCCAAGACAACAAAGGAGTGGCTTAGGGACAACTCTGTGAATATCTATTATATCTATTGAACCCAATAAAAAATCAGAGACCTGAAAATAGCTGTCTACCAGTGGTCCCTGTTCAACCTGACAAAGCTTGAGAGGCTTTGCAGAGAAAAATGGCTGAAAATCCCAAAATCCAGATGTGCAAACCTTGTGGCATCATACCCAAGAAGACTGGAGGCTGTAATCGCTGCCAATAAGTTCTGAGTGAAGGATCAGAATATTTGTCAATGCAATATTTTAGTATTTCCTTTTCAGTAAATTATCAAAGATTTGAAACATCCTGTTTGCACTTTCTCATTATAGGATATTGAGTGCAGAATGATGGGGAAAATTTATAAATATATATATATTTTTTTTTATATTAGCACAAGGCCGCAACATAACAAAATTTGAAAAAAGTGAAAGGGTCTAGGGACTTTCCGAATGCACTGTATCAATCAAGCTGATGGGATTGCCCTCAGCGGTCACAGAACCTGTGGGGACTGTAAGAGGCCAGGAAAGGACCATTGGCAAGACTGAACACAGGTAACTAAAGTAGGGAACTGCATAAATAAGAATAAATAACAGGTTGTTAATCCCTGTATTGCTCCATGTAGGTGCATGATAATTCTGATACTAAGCGGAGAGAAGTTCAGGACCATCGCTCCTAAGGCTAGTGCCAGACTAAAAGTGCCCATACACCATGGTTGATCATGCATGCATTATGAATGAGGAAAAGTGTTGAAATTCAACATATTCAATCTTTTGCCTGATATGATCTGTTAGAGGAGAGTCAGCACACCCCCATACAAGCAAGATAGTTGGCCAGTCTTGCCAAAGTTGGATGCAGACTTTAGCCCACAGCACTAGTTGTGTGTAGTTTTGTGCAACATTAATGCAACTTTAATGTGTGGATATAAGTTTGTGATATAAAAAACTGAAGCTGCACTGTAAAGAACATATGCCAGCACAGAAGCAGGCATCAATTGTTCCCAGCTGATCTTTTAATATTTGCACTCTTTGTCATCAGGAAGTCCTTCACAACATATAACATCACAAATGCACAGCTGGCATGCCTCTGTGCCTGCTGGACTCCCAAGGATTTTAGTGGGAGTACAGCTGAAATATGGCCTGGTCATGTAGCTCAGAAATTGCATCAAAATGCACCTCTGTTGCAGATACATTGAGCTGCGCATTTAGTGTAACTCAGTGAATTGCAATGAATGCTTAGCATTGCAAAACTGGCTACAATATTTCAGTAGAATTTGTCTTACCCGCTGAAATATGCCTTTCTTATGGGGCCCTTAATAAGGATATTACCTTGGCAAATCTACGTTAAAAATGCCAAGATATTCACTGTTTTGCTCGTGCTGATGTATCCTATATTAATTACAATTTTCCTGGGTTTTTATAGTTATTATTATTATGTTTCTGCAAACAAATCCAGATGATAGTGTATATAAAGATGAGTATATACGAGGAGTAATGCCCATGTTTCTTCAATTACAAACAGCCATAAATAAGGTTATTTATCTATTTTCATTCATGCAACACTTATAATCATCTCCTTAACTTTCTCTAATGCTCACAAGAGCAAACTATGCAAAAATTAGCACATTAAATTGATTACATTTGCTTACTTAGCTATCTGAAGCATGCAGCATTTAACATCATACAGAATAACCTTCAGCCAGTTAAATAAAGATGTACAATGTCACTGGAATGAAAGGTTTAGCCAGTACAATATCCGAGGACTTGGACTATCATCCCCAGGAAGTGGAAAACAGAATGTCTGAACTCTGTATCTTGAATTTTTTTTTTACTGGCACGCATACCCAATCAATCTGTCAAAGCAAATATATTTTTATGAATAACAAGCAATGGAATATTGGGTCATTAATATTTTAGATGTATGTCCAATGTTAAGCTGCATTATGAAACCCACAGTAAGAAGCTGAAAAGATGTTACCATTCTCTTTTATTAACCAGAAGTAATATTATATGATGTTTTATAAAAGTTTAGTTAATCTTGCAGTCACTTCCTGTTCTGTAGAGGTCACCTTTAAACAGTGATCTCATTATCAATACAAGCAGGAAGTTAATAGCATCTCAGGCAACATTTCTGCCCCCATAATCATGTACAGAAAAAAAATGGAAAAACTTACAGTCATAAAACTAAAAGACAGAAAAAAATAGAATATATATACACTGCTCACAAAATTAAAGGGAACACAAAAATAACACATCCTAGATCTGAATTAATTAAATATTCTTCTGAAATACTTTGTTCTTTACATAGTTGAATGTGCTGACAACAAAATGGAAATCAAATTTTTCAACCCATGGAGGTCTGGATTTGGAGTCACACTCAAAATTAAAGTGGAAAAACACACTACAGGCTGATCCAACTTTGATGTAATGTCCTTAAAACAAGTCAAAATGAGGCTCAGTAGTGTGTGTGGCCTCCACGTGCCTGTATGACCTCCCTACAACGCCTGTGCATGCTCCTGATGAGGTGGCGGACGGTCTCCTGAGACATCTCCTCCCAGACCTGGACTAAAGCATCTGCCAACTCCTGGACAGTCTGTGGTGCAACGTGACGTTGGTGGATAGAGCGAGACATGATGTCCCAGATGTGCTCAATTGGATTCAGGTCTGGGGAACGGGCGGGCCAGTCCATAGCATCAATGCCTTCATCTTGCAGGAACTGCTGACACACTCCAGCCACATGAGGTCTAGCATTGTCTTGCATTAGGAGGAACCCAGGGCCAACCGCACCAGCATATGGTCTCACAAGGGGTCTGAGGATCTCATCTCGGTACCTAATGGCAGTCAGGCTACCTCTGGCGAGCACATGGATGGCTGTGCGGCCCTCCAAAAAATTGCCACCCCACACCATTACTGACCCAATGCCAAACCGGTCATGCTGGAGGATGTTGCAGGCAGCAGAACATTCTCCACGGCGTCTCCAGACTCTGTCACGTCTGTCACATGTGCTCAGTGTGAACCTGCTTTCATCTGTGAAGAGCACAGGGCGCCAGTGGCAAATTTGCCAATCTTGGTGTTCTCTGGCAAATGCCAAACGTCCTGCACGGTGTTGGGCTGTAAGCACAACCCCCACCTGTGGACGTCAGGCCCTCATATCACCCTCATGGAGTCTGTTTCTGACCGTTTGAGCAGACACATGCACATTTGTGGCCTGCTGGAGGTCATTTTGCAGGGCTCTGGCAGTGCTTCTCCTGTTCCTCCTTGCACAAAGGCGGAGGTAGCGGTCCTGCTGCTGGGTTGTTGCCCTCCTACGTCTCCTGATGTACTGGCCTGTCTCCTGGTAGCGCCTCCATTCTCTGGACACTACGCTGACAGACACAGCAAACCTTCTTGCCACAGCTTGCATTGATGTGCCATCCTGGATAAGCTGCACTACCTGAGCCACTTGTGTGGGTTGTAGACTCCGTCTCATGCTACCACTAGAGTGAAAGCACAGCCAGCATTCAAAAGTGACCAAAACATCAGCCAGAAAGCATAGGAACTGAGAAGTGGTCTGTGGTCACCACTTGCAGAACCACTCCTTTATTGGGGGTGTCTTGCTAATTGCCTATAATTTCCACCTGTTGTCTATCCCATTTGCACAACAGCATGTGAAATTTATTGTCACTCAGTGTTGCTTCCTAAGTGGACAGTTTGATTTCACAGAAGTGTGATTGACTTGGAGTTACATTGTGTTGTTTAAGATATATATATATACAGTCAGGTCCATAAATATTGGGACACCGACGCAATTCTAACATTTTTGGCTCTATACACTACCACAATGGATTTGAAATGAAACAAACAAGATGTGCTTTAACTGCAGACTGTCAGCTTTAATTTGAGGGTATTTTCATCCAAATCAGGTGAACGGTGTAGGAATTACAACAGTTTGCATATGTACCTCCCACTTGTTAAGGGACCAAAAGTAATGGGACAGAATAATAATCATAAATCAAACTTTCACTTTTTAATACTTGGTTGCAAATCCTTTGCAGTCAATTACAGCCTGAAGTCTGGAACGCATAGACATCACCAGATGCTGGGTTGCATCCCTGGTGATGCTCTGCCAGGCTTCTACTGCAATTGTCTTCAGTTCCTGCTTGTTCTTGGGACATTTTCCCTTAAATTTTGTCTTCAGCAAGTGAAATGCATGCTCAATCGGATTCAGGTCAGGTGATTAACTTGGCCATTGATTAACATTCCACTTCTTTCCCTTAAAAAACTCTCTGGCTGATTTTGCAGTATGCTTTGTGTTATTGTCCATCTGCACTGTGAAGCGCCGTCCAATAATTTCTGAAGCATTTGGCTGAATATGAGCAGATAATATTGCCCGAAACACTTCAGAATTCATCCTGCTACTTTTGTCAGCAGTCACATCATCAATAAATACAAGAGAACCAGTTCCATTGGCAGCCATACATGCCCACGCCATGACACTACCACCACCATGCTTCACTGAAGAGGTGGTATGCTTAGGATCATGAGCAGTTCCTTTCCTTCTCCATACTATTCTCTTCCCATCACTCTGGTACAAGTTGATCTTGGTCTCATCTGTACATAGGATGTTGTTCCAGAACTGTGAAGGCTTTTTTAGATGTTGTTTGGCAAACTCTAATCTGACCTTCCTGTTTTTGAGGCTCACCAATGGTTTACATCTTGTGGTGAACCCTCTGTATTCAATTTGGTGAAGTCTTCTCTTGATTGTTGACTTTGACACACATACACCTACCTCCTGGAGAGTGTTCTTGATCTGGCCAACTGTTGTGAAGGGTGTTTTCTTCACCAGGGAAATAATTCTTTGGTCATCCACCACAGTTGTTTTCCGTGGTCTTCCGGGTCTTTTGGTGTTGCTGAGCTCACCGGTGTGTTCCTTTTTTTTAAGAATGTTCCAAACTGTTCTTTTGGCCTCGCCTAATGTTTTTGCGATCTCTCTGATGGGTTTGTTTGGTTTTTTCAGCCTAATGTTGGCTTGCTTCACTGATAGTGACAGCTCTTTTGATCTCATCTTGAGAGTTGACAGCAACAGATTCCAAATGCAAATAGCACCTTTTATCTGCTCATTGTAATTGGGATAATGAGGGAATAACACAAACCTGGCCATGGAACAGCTGAGAAGCCAATTGTGCCATTACTTTTGGTCCCTTAACAAGTGGGAGGCACATATGAAGACTGTTGTAATTCCTACAGCATTCACCTGATTTGAATGTAAATACCCTCAAATTAATGCTGACAGTCTGCAGTTAAAGCACATCTTGTTTGTTTCATTTCAAACCCATTGTGGTGGTGTATAGAGCCAAAAATGTTAGAATTGTGTTGATGTCCCAATATTTATGGACCTGACTGTGTGTGTGTGTGTGTATATATATATATATATATATATATATATATGCATCTGGTTTAATTAGTGTAAGATATAAGTCATACATTTCCTTTAAAGATGTGAATAGGCCATATGACCCTAAAAATCTGATTGCGAGTGCTTGAGGATTCGAGAGGTAGCAGTTATAAGGGCCATGAGAAATTCACATGGGTGACATGACTCTAGCTTATACTATAAAGTACATACTGTCATATATGGAGGTCTGTTTCTCAACTACCTTGAACAAGATAATTTCCCAGTCAGAGAGAATTTCTTAGAATTTCTCCAAGACACAGTGCTGCTTTATACAGGCACTGTAACTGATAATGCAGGATACAACTTTTTGCTTGAACTTCCATAACTAAGGTCATGGTTTACTAAAGCAGGGACCCACAGCAAAATATATGGATGAAGAGATGCCTGCTCTTGGTGTAGATTGTTGCTTAGCCACAGGCAACAACCTATATCGACCTTAGACTTTGTCAAGACTACCAAAACAGTTTGGACTGTTTTAAATAGTCCCTGCAGTTACGTAAATATTGATAATGGATATGGAAATCTGCATGGTTCATTGAAGTGTTTCCCTACACCCCATGCCCTGTATCTCCTTTAGGCATGCCATTCCCCACCCAACCACATTAGCCACTCAAACAAATGGCATTTATAGTGTTCTAAAGTCTTATTTATTTGGTGTTTTTGGTGTGTAACACTATTCTGTAGCTATCGATATATATTTTATATTCCATAAGCATTGTCTCTGTATAACATCTCCCACACAAGGAACGTGATAAAATGTGCAGTCTTTGCCATGTTTTTACTACTTCAATCTGTGAAACGTGAATGTATGTTAAGATCTGTTTAAAATTGTGAAGCTCACAAGTTAAGCAGTAGTTTAATCTTCTGATTCTTGTGCTGAATAGTATTTTATAACATATGTTAATTTATGCATGACTGCCTGTTCCCAGTATTAAAGAGGTGTTATCTACATTTTTGTAAATAAAGTTTAGTGACACAAGCACTCCCTGTAATCCTGTGGTGCACTGTCAAAAGTTTCACCAAGCGGATAGATCAGGGCGCAAAGCAATACAGACGTTTATAGGCTTCACTGTAAACTCACCTTGTTCATATACACATTAGGGAACATTTTTATATATGGTGTTTCTTAAGATTTCTTGCCATTGGCCTAATATCCATGGAAAACAACTGATGTTGTCTGACATAGTTGCCAACAGTCTGAATTTGCAGGGACTGTCCCTAATTTTTAGAGTCTTTATATAAGCACTACCCAGAAGCAGGTGTTTCTGGGTACATTTGGTGTGAGGCTTACAGGTGATGAGGTTTACATGTCCCAAATTTGCCAATTACAATTTTGGTAAGTATATGGAAGAAACAGCCTATCAGGTGTCTGGGACTCTGTGTTTGAAATGCAGTTAGATGAATGACAGTCTATGTAATACATAGACAGCTTGAGTCTGCTCTATGAGACTGGATCATAGATTGGGGTCTCAAGCAAAACCCCTCTAAGATGTCCAAATGCCTTATATGGGGATATAGCTAGGGGTTGTCTTTATAAATCCTTCCCTTTAATACTAGCAGACAGTATGAATGGTAAACCATCATAGTTCCCCCTTGTAGCGTGTGCCACATTTCTCAGACTTGGTGTTGTGTTCCAATGCTTTTATTATTAGAAAAGTGGTAGAAAATATTGATAAATAACTTGTACTTTGTGTCTCTCTGAAGTCATGTACACCATTTTACAATTTCTTTTGTTCAAATGTGTAAACTAAAAAATGCTGGAGGGCCTTCATAAATTTGGCATTGAAGCCACCAGAAACTTCATGTACACACTAATAAATCCCAATTACAGTATATGCATAGAAAAACTCTACTGTAGTGATAGAAGTTCAAGAGATATCCTCTCTTATAGTGAAACAGTGGAATTAGTCAATTATAAAGCAGTAGTTAGAGATGAGCGAATCAATTCTAAACTAATTTGTCTTTACAAAATTCGAGGTTGATCTGAATCCATATTTTTTGTCATTAGATTTGAGTGAATAGAATGAGACAGAGTAAGTGAGAGAGAATTAATGCATTTTTTTTTTTAAGTGAGAAACAAGAGAGAAAAAAATTAGTCCTAGGAGACCTCATAGCGTAATACACAAATTTTCAAGCCAACTGGAGCACTTTTTTTTCATTTGGGTAGAATCAATTTGGACCCAAATTGAATCAATCAGCTAATTTGTCTGAATGGAACACAAATGAAAGTTTGAGCAATTTGGTCATACGTACTTGTTTCAATAGCCTTTGTTTACAACACAATAGACAACCAATTCATTAAGTTAATCTTTTCTTCTACGCTCATGTTTAGCATTGTTGGGGCATATGATTTATCACAGTTTTTATTATTCTTTTTAGTTTCCTTCTTGAAAGCCATTGGGAGAGATGACATGAATAAGCTATGACATGACCTTTTCCTCTATAAATAGTTCCACCGATTCACTCACCTTATTGTCCTTACTGTTCATTCTCAGTTCTCATACCTCCACTTCGTAGTGTTGTCATGAGAGTTATAAAAATCACTGGTCTCAACGGGAGCGGTTGTGTAAAAATAGTACACCTTCTAGCCATGTAAGATGAGGATGGCATAAAATGTTTATGTGCAAACAGAACAGCTGATCCCTTCTATATGGCTTTTTTGGTGTTTTGGTGTCTGTGTTTTATGAACTGTTTACAGTGTATCGAGTCTTCTGACAAGTATGAAAGATCCGTATTGCTTGTGATTCCTGTTATACATCTTGTAAATCAGTGTTTTATTATGAGGTTTATAACATGCAAATTCTAGAAATAGTTTGTGTGCAGAATATCATCCAAAATGTAAGCCAAGTGAATTATAGTGATGTTTCTTGTTTGGGGTATTAAAATGTATTAAAGGGAGTTCTGATAAGAACAAGTTATCACTAGCATACACCATGACTTGACAGTCACCATACTGAAGAAATTGCAGCATTTGTAGAACACAGTTATAATTGAACAGCTCCACTCCTAACCATGGGGAGGTATAGCAACTCAGCCACATTCACTCTGGGTATAGATACTTAGCAGTAGAGTCAGGAATATATAAATAACTTATTTTCAGAAGTAGACTTTGGGCCAGTACAATATCAGTAGTGCTGACGGTTAGCAGAGTATTAATAGCTTCTTAGATGCTTAATTAAGAGTATAACAACTAATTAAGCCTACACTTCCTGTTGTCACTTTTGCAGAATAGTTGCTGAATCAATGACCAAACTTTAGCTATCATGCTAACATGCTAATCTTTGGTTTATTAACATTATGACATATTTGTGTTTTGAGTGGACATCCAATTTAACTATTACAATTGTAGGTAATGCAGATCTTCATTAAATCTCTCTTATAACTTTCTAGTTAAAGAGACATGTTGGGACCTACTGGTTTAAGCTGGAAAAACAAGTTAGATAACTGTCTTTGAACGTTTGTTGTGGCTGACAGCTATTATCTAGGGACCGAACCCTGATCTGATCTATGTTGTCATAAGGACAGGTGGAGTAAGTTGCTTCAAGACTATAATGGTGGTAGCTTTCTTCTGAGCATAAAAGAATCAGGTAAGTTAAAACCCAACAGCTTACTCCTTCATTCCCCTGACATCGGCTATCATGGGAACGTCGATACACCCCCCTTACACATGAGATGGTCATCTAGTCCCATCAAATTGGTGAATTTGTCTGACATTATACAAGCCTAATTCCAAAGAAAAGTTTGGATGCTGTGTAAAATGTAAATACATTTAAATAAAACACAATGATTTGCAAATCTCATAGACCCATATTTTATTCACACCACTTTACTATTTCATGAAAAGCATTAACTTGTTTAGAACTTGATGGCAGCAACACATCTTAAAAAGTTGGAACAGGGCCATTTCATTGTGTAGTATCCCTTCTTTTGACAACATTCTGTAAAGTGCAGCACGGTGGCTCAGTGTGGTTTCCTCCAGGTACTCCGGTTTCCTCCCACAATCCAAAGACATACTGATAAGGAACTTAGATTGTGAGCCCCATTAGGGACACCTTGATGCAAATGTCTGGATGTGTTGCTCTAAATCCTCTGTATACTGTTCAACATTGATAGTGCCATTTCTGATGCATAAGCTGTCTCCTCCATAGGCAATAATGCAACTTATGCCATCAGAGATGCAGGTTTTTGAACTATGCACTGATAACAAGCTGGATGGTCCCTCTCTTCTTGAGTCCACAGAAGACGACATCTGTGGTTTCCAAAAGAATTTAAAATTTTGATTCACTTGACCACAGAACACTTTCTACTTTAAATGAACAGTCCACAGTGAACTTTGGCCCCGAGAAGATAATGGTGTTTCTGGATTTTGTTTACATATGTTTTCTTTGCCTGATACAACCTTAACTTACATTTGTTCACAGACAGTGATTTTTTTTAAGTGTTCCTGAGAACATGCAGTGATTTCTAGTACAGAATCTTGCCTGTTTTTAATGCAGTGCCCCTTAGATCATGGGCATTGATTGTCAGTCTTGTCCATTGCGCACATGGATTTCTCCAGATTCTTTGAAACTTTTGATGATATGTGTTGTAGATGTTGGGATTTTCAATGTCTTCACAATTTTATGTTGAAGAACATTTTTCTGAAACTGTTTCACAATTTTTAGATGCAGTTTTGGGCAGTGTATAACATTTATGTCCATCTTTGCTTCTAAGAGTCTCTGCCTCACTGTCCTTTTTTTTTATACTCAGTCATATGACTTAATTGTGAATTGCTTCCCCAGATTTTTTTTATTAGTGCCACTTACTTTTATAGTCTTTTGTTGCCTCTGTCCAAACTTTTTGGGGATATGTTGCTGCCATCAAGTTATAAATGGGTTAATGTCTTTCATGAAATGGTATATTTCTCTTCTTTTTTTTTTTTTATAAAGTTGAGCGGCATTAATGGGGGGGTCAAAGTTGAGAGATCTGCTGTTCGATAGTAGCGGATGATGGGGTTTGTAGGACTGGGGGGAGGGTGGCAATGTTTTTGTTTGGTGGATGGGGGGGAGGGAGATGGGGCAGGCAAGAGGGTGGGTCGGGATGTGTCTCTGGAGTTGATGGGGGGATAACAATGGGGGAGAAGGGGATTTGCTTACTTTAGGTTTAATATTGTTCTATGTCAATCAGAGTGTTAACCTGGAATGTGCGGGGTCTTGGAGACAAACTTAAAAAAACAAGCTGTATTTGATTTAGCCCAGAGACATTTACCAGCAGTGATATGTTTCTTGGAGTCCCATTTCACTAAGGAGATGGCCCGGCGAGTCACTAGGGAATGGGTCTCGCAGGAATTTCACTGTACATTTACTAGCTACTCTAGGGGTGTTTCAGTCTTTTTTCACAAAAGGGTTGATTTTGCCTGCGAAGCATCCTCTATTGATAGTCAAGGAAGGTTTGTTTTTCTCTATGGGAAGCTTTTTGGTAGACTATCTATTCTGGCTTTTATTTATATTCCACCTCCATTTTCCTTACATGTACTTAATGCTTTGTTGACTTTTATGGAGAAATGGCCAGAATGCCCCACTTTGGTGTGTGTAGATTTTAATTGTGTCAAGAACCCTAGGACTGACATGACTAGTCTGGAAAATGAACTTCAGTTTTGTACGTCCACTCAGGGATCCCCATTGATGCAATTCTGTAATGAGTCCGGTTTGGTTGATACTTGGGAACTTTTAGGCCGTGGGAGACGTGTCTTCTCTTGTGTAAGTAGCTCAGGAAGATGTATGTCAAGAATTGACTTAGCCTTGGTAAACAGAAAATATATGATTCTTGTTAAATTAATTAGATACGAAGCCAGGGCTCTTTCGGATCATGTACCCTTATTAATAGAACTACATATAAACTCAGGGTTAATTTAAGACCACCTTTCAGATTAAATCTACACTGGTTTACAATCTTAGAGAATAAGGACGTAATCGCGAAGGAGATTGGGTATTTCTGGGATGTAAATGACAACTTGGCCAAGATCCAGCTGATATGGGACGCGTTCAAAGCTTTCATGAGAGGAATATTTTTCAGTAACATTCATAACTTAAGGAAAGAATATAGGAAGAGAGATGATCTTAAAAGAAGTTAGTGTACAATACGTTAATGAGTTTGATAAGAAAAAAATGTGGAAAACAGAAGAGCTATGCAAAAAGCAAGTCAGGCCTATACAGATTTTTTACTCGACAAGGCTCAGCAGACACTTTTTTTCAGGGGACAAAAACATTTCTCAGAATCAGGATGACCTGGAAAATTGTTAGCAAGGATAATATCTAATCAGGACGCAAAAAAAGAAATACTGAGAATTCAGACATCACAGGGATTAATAATTGAGGATCCAGAACAGATAAAGTTGAACTTTTTGAAGCATTTTTCAGAGATTTATCATGCTGATAATATGGTTTCAAAAGAGAGGATCAACTTTTATCTGGGCTCCATTACTCTCCCAAAGATTACGGAGAAACAGAGGGAAGCCCTGGATAGAGATATATCCCTCCAAGAGTTGGAGGAGGCCCTTAGGGCTTGCTCAGGGAACTCTTCCCCAGATTCAGATGGTTTTTCATATGAACTGTATAGGCAATATGGGGAACTCATCCTTCCATGCTTACTGTTTTTTTTTCTGGAATCTCTTAGAGATGAAAGGCTCCATGAATCAATGACAGAAGCTGTCATCACATTAATTCCACAAAAAGGAAAAGATACCTTAGATATGGAGTCTTATACACCAATATCGCTGTTAAACACTGATAAACACTTGCTAATGTCATTACTACAATCATTCATTCTGATCAGTATGGTTTAATTCCAAATAAGGGCACTCACTATAACCTCCACAGGTTATTTGCCAATATCCAGGCATCGGGAGAGGGATCCCGCTCCATCCTGTCGCTTGACGCAACTATAACCTTCGACAGGGTGGAGTGGGAATTTCTATGGAAAACTATGGAAAGTATGGGTTTCGGGAAGCGGTTTATAAATACTAGCCGGCTCTTATATTATTCCTCTGTGGCAAGACTGAGCATTAACGGGAGTTTAACCACGTTATTTTCATTATCTAGGGGAACCAGGCAGGGGTGTCCTCTTTCTCCATTATTATATGATATTTATATTGAACCTTTGACCGCTAATGTAAGGCAAGATCATTTATTGAAAGGTTTTGGGGTCCTAGGGTGCAGAGGATCACATTTCTTTATACACGGACAATGTACTTTTTTTATAGATCAAACTAATAAGAGCCTTCCAAGAATTATTAAACTAATTACTCATTTTGGTGAAGTTTCAGGTTTTGACACTAATTTGTAAAAAACTACTTTGATGCTACTAGATAGATTTCATCTATCGGTTCAACGATCCCTAAGTATGATCAAAATTGCCGAATCCTTTGAGTATTTAGGCTTAAACATCTCCCTAAAAATTGAAGAATATATACAACTAAATATATCCCCAATAATTACTAAAGTAAGATAAAAAATTACAGTTTGGAATAAACTTCCTATATCAAGAGCAGATAGAGTCTCTTTAGTTAAAATGGTAATTCTATCCCAGTTCCTGTATGTTATTAGGAACTCGCCTATTTGGATTGAAGATAAATTCTTCAAATTAATGGTGAGACTCATCAACTAACTACTTTGGGGAAGGAAGCGAGTAAGGCTAAAATTTGAGTACTCTTATAAACCATTGGAGATGGAAGGTTTAAATCTTCCATACTTTAAGGGATATTTTATTGCTGCACAGTTATGGCTGTGGAATATGTGGGATTAAAGTGCTCTTTGTAAATTCTTGGTGGACACCTCTATATATGACAATATATTCACCTTGTTGGAAGCTGGACATACCGTATTTTTCGCCCCATAAGACACACTTTTTCCTCCCCAAAAATGGGAGGAAAATGCCCCTGCGTCTTATGGGGCGAATGCTGACAGTTTAACATCGCTGGACGTGATGTACGGAGCGGGGGCCGGGGGAGGGACTGGGAGGAGGAGCTGGGGGCCGGCAATAGCGGTGGGGCTGTGCAGTCACTGTACTATAGCCCCGCCCCACCACTCCGGTATACTAATATAAAATGTATTATTGAATTAAAAGTTATTAAACATGCCCCCCTCACTCCTAATAGTACCGTATATCCTAATTTCTCAGTGACGTCACCGAGGGACGCGCCGGCCGCCCGGCCCGCCTGCCGGCATTATACAGAAGAAATTCGTATATACGGTACTATTAGGAGTGAGGGGGGCATGTTTAATAACTTTGAATTCAATAATACATTTTATATTTGTATGCGGCGGCGCGGTGGGGCACACGGAATCTGTGGATGGCACAGTTAAGGGGTGGGGGTCTGTGGATGGCACTGTTATGGGCTGGGGGGGCACTGTGGATGGCACTGTTATGGGGTGGGGGGGTCTGTGGATGGCACATATATAACAGTGCCATCCACAGATCCCCCCCCTGTAACAGTGCCAGCCACAGATCCCCCCCCTGTAACAGTGTCCGTCATCCACAGATCCCCCCATAAGTGTCCGTCATCCACAGATCCCCCCATAAGTGTCCGTCATCCACAGATCCCACCATAAGTGTTCGTCATCCACAGATCCCCCATAAGTGTCCGTCATCCACAGATCCCCCCATAAGTGTCCGTCATCCACAGATCCCCCCATAAGTGTCCGTCATCCACAGATCCCCCCCATAAGTGTCTGTAATCCACAGATCCCCCCCATAAGTGTCAGTCATCCACATATCCCCCCATAACAGTGTCCGTCATCCACAGATCCCCCCATAACAGTGTCCATCATCCACAGATCCCCCCGTAACAGTGTCCGTCATCCACAGATCCCCACATAACAGTGTCCGTCATCCACAGATCCCCCCATGACAGTGTCCGTCATCCACAGATCCCCCCATAACAGTGTCCGTCATCCACAGACCACCATTAGTTCCAAACCCACCAAAAGCACACCTTTTGGTTAAAAAAAAAAAATTCTCTTATTTTCCTCCCCAAAAACCTAGGTGCGTCTTATAGGGCGAAAAATACGGTATGCTAATTGGGGAACAGGACTACAGAATTAGCAGACTGTTATTTAATAAAGCCTGGACTACTATTAGAACTTGGCTGGGGATTGAGGGTTCATTACCCTGCACTCCTCTTTGGACTAATTTTCACTCGAAGGAATGGATGGGATAATCGGGAGATCACTTTTGTTTAAAAAATAACATTGTACACTGCTCAAAAAAATAAAGGGAACACAAAAATAACACATCCTAGATCTGAGTTAATTAAATATTCTTCTGAAATACTTTGTTCTTTACATAGTTGAATGTGCTGACAACAAAATCACACAAAAATAAAAAAATGGAAATCAAATTTTTCAACCCATGGAGGTCTGGATTTGGAGTCACACTCAAAATTAAAGTGGAAAGACACACTACAGGCTGATCCAACTTTGATGTAATGTCCTTAAAACAAGTCAAAATGAGGCTCAGTAGTGTGTGTGGCCTCCACGTGCCTGTATGACCTACCTACAACGCCTGTGCATGCTCCTGATGAGGTGGCAGACGGTCTCCTGAGGGATCTCCTCCCAGACCTGGACTAAAGCATCTGCCAACTCCTGGACAGTCATTGGTGCAACGTGACTTTGGTGGATAGAGTGAGACATGATGTCCCAAATGTGCTCAATTGGATTCAGGTCTGGGGAACGGGCGGGCCAGTCCATAGCATCAATGCCTTCATCTTGCAGGAACTGCTGACACACTCCAGCCACATGAGGTCTTGCATTAGGAGGAACCCAGGGCCAACCGCACCAGCATATGGTCTCACAAGGGGTCTGAGGATCTCATCTCGGTACCTAATGGCAGTCAGGCTACCTCTGGCGAGCACATGGAGGGCTGTGCGGCCCTCCAAAGAAATGCCACCCCACACCATTACTGACCCAATGCCAAACCGGTCATGCTGGAGGATGTTGCAGGCAGCAGAACATTCTCCACGGCGTCTCCAGACTCTGTCACGTCTGTCACATGTGCTCAGTGTGAACCTGCTTTCATCTGTGAAGAGCACAGGGCGCCAGTGGCGAATTTGCCAATCTTGGTGTTCTCTGGCAAATGCCAAACGTCCTGTACGGTGTTGGGCTGTAAGCACAACCCCCACCTGTGGACGTCGGGTCCTCATATCACCCTCATGGAGTCTGTTTCTGACCGTTTGAGCAGACACATGCACATTTGTGGCCTGCTGGAGGTCATTTTGCAGGGCTCTGGCAGTGCTCCTCCTGTTCCTCCTTGCACAAAGGCGGAGGTAGCGGTCCTGCTGCTGGGTTGTTGCCCTCCTACGGCCTCCTCCACGTCTCCTGATGTACTGGCCTGTCTCCTGGTAGCGCCTCCATGCTCTGGACACTACGCTGACAGACACAGCAAACCTTCTTGCCACAGTTCGCATTGATGTGCCATCCTGGATAAGCTGCACTACCTGAGCCACTTGTGTGGGTTGTAGACTCTGTCTCATGCTACCACTAGAGTGAAAGCACCGCCAGCATTCAAAAGTGACCAAAACATCAGCCAGGAAGCATAGGAACTGAGAAGTGGTCTAGGGTCACCACCTGCAGAACCACTCCTTTATTGGGGGTGTCTTGCTAATTGCCTATAATTTCCACCTGTTGTCTATCCCATTTTCACAACAGCATGTGAAATTGATTGTCACTCAGTGTTGCTTCCTAAGTGGACAGTTTGATTTCACAGAAGTGTGATTGACTTGGAGTTACATTGTGTTGTTTAAGTGTTCCCTTTTTTGAGCAGTGTATATGTTGCACAAGTGGTGGATAAGGGAGAAATTCTTCCATTACCTATGTTGACTCAAAGAGAAAATTTGGGTGGTTTTAGTTGGTTTAGATATTTTCAGTTACGTGCCGCATTGGTGGGAGTTAGGGGGAAAAAAAGATTGATAGTTGAATTTGATACACCAATTGAAGAAATGATAAATAATTCACTTTATAATATGAAGATTTCTTGTTTTTATAAGATATTAGTTAAGACACGGTTTGAGAATTCAGTTTCTCCTAGCCAAAAAGCTTGGGGAAATGAATGTTCTAATATTTTCACAATAGATTGGGATAATATATTTGCTAATTTAAGGTTTGTATCACATAACTTTAATCACGTAGTAGTTCAATTTAACATTATACACAGAATATATATCACTATGATTTGGTTGAATAAATGCGGGTTGATGGAAACCTCTCATTGTCCCAGATGTAACACACCTGAAGCAGATTTTTTACATCTGTTTTGGTCCTGCTCAGAGATAGGTAACTATTGGAATTGAATTATCGAATATATACTGCAAAGACTGAGAATAGTGATCCCACTAACCCCATAATGTCTGTTACTGAATGATCTTTCTAATGTAAAGTGCAGTAATCACACTAGAATACTCCTCACTAGAATAATGTTCTTGGCCCGCCTCCTAGTTACAAGACTATGGTTTTCTTCAATCCCGCCTAATTTAAACGCATTGGTTATTTAGTGAACAAAGTTAAAGGCTATGAACACATTTATATATAAACAAAGGAATAATGGAGATAAATGGAAGAGGATTTGGTCAGCCTGGATGGTTTAGGGAACATTACGCCCTCATACCACTTTGTGAATCATGGGCTTAGATTATCTGGCTCCCTTTATTCCCCCCCCAACGACCATCATGATATGGGTTTTGAAAACGAAGTATTTGTATTAATTGTACACTGCTCAAAAAAATAAAGGGAACACAAAAATAACACATCCTAGATCTGAATTAATGAAATATTCTTCTGAAATACTTTGTTCTTTACATAGTTGAATGTGCTGACAACAAAATCACACAAAAAAAATATATGGAAATCAAATTTTTTAACCCATGGAGGTCTGGATTTGGAGTCACCCTCAAAATTAAAGTGGAAAAACACACTACAGGCTGATCCAACTTTGATGTAATGTCCTTAAAACAAGTCAAAATGAGGCTCAGTAGCGTGTGTGGCCTCCACGTGCCTGTATGACCTCCCTACAACGCCTGTGCATGCTCCTGATGAGGTGGCGGATGGTCTCCTGAGGGATCTCCTCCCAGACCTGGACTAAAGCATCTGCCAATTCCTGGACAGTCTGTGGTGCAACGTGATGTTGGTGGATAGAGCGAGACATGATGTCCCAGATGTGCTCAATTGGATTCAGGTCTTGGGAACAGGCGGACCAGTCCATAGCATCAATGCCTTCGTCTTGCAGGAACTGCTGACACACTCCAGCCACATGAGGTCTAGCATTGTCTTGCATTAGGAGGAACCCAGGGCCAACCGCACCAGCATATGGTCTCACAAGGGGTCTGAGGATCTCATCTCGGTACCTAATGGCAGTCAGGCTACCTCTGGCGAGCACATGGAGGGCTGTGCGGCCCTCCAAAGAAATGCCACCCCACACCATTACTGACCTAATGCCAAACCGGTCATGCTGGAGGATGTTGCAGGCAGCAGAACATTCTCCACGGCGTCTCCAGACTCTGTCACGTCTGTCACATGTGCTCAGTGTGAACCTGCTTTCATCTGTGAAGAGCACAGGGCGCCAGTGGCGAATTTGCCAATCTTGGTGTTCTCTGGCAAATGCCAAACGTCCTGCACGGTGTTGGGCTGTAAGCACAACCCCCACCTGTGGACGTCGGGCCCTCATATCCCCCTCATGGAGTCTGTTTCTGACCGTTTGAGCAGACACATGCACATTTGTGGCCTGCTGGAGGTCATTTTGCAGGTTCCTCCTTGCACAAAGGCGGAGGTAGCGGTCCTGCTGCTGGGTTGTTGCCCTCCTACGGCCTCCTCCATGTCTCCTGATGTACTGGCCTGTCTCCTGGTAGCGCCTCCATGCTCTGGACACTACGCTGACAGACACAGCAAACCTTCTTGCCACAGCTCGCATTGATGTGCCATCCTGGATAAGCTGCACTACCTGAGCCACTTGTGTGGGTTGTAGACTCTTGGACTTTTTGAGCAGTGTATTTTTTTAGTTATCCTGCGTGAGAACATTGTTGTATGGACCTTAATGCAATAAAAAATATATATATATATTTCTCTTTCAACTTCTGATATTTGTTCTTTGTTCTATTGTGAATAAAATATGGGTCTATGAGATTTGCAAATCATTGCATCCTGGTTTTATTTACATTTATTTATTTTACACAGCATCCCAATTTTGGAATTGAGGTTGTAATTTTTTTTTGTCAGATACCTAGTTAGAAATAGATGGAGGAATAGATAAATGATAGAGAAATATATATATTTTGTATAAGGTATCTGTGTTCTTGCCAAAATTATCTTGTGCAATTTATTGAAGTTTTTAGACTGTGATCTTCTTGAACATCATTTTTGTAGTAATTAGGCAGTTAAATTTAACTCCATGGCATTAAAATGACAGACAGAACAAATTACTTATTTAGAATTTTATGGTCAGTGAAAATTTACACTGAGCATCTTGTCAGTAAGAAATTCTTTCAATTAATGAGAAAATAATGAATAATGAATGTTTGGATGTATTAACATGGCATGACTCATTGTTCTTCAAACCATGGTGGTTTACAAAATCTGATAAAAGCTTCCTGTGGAGAAAAAGTTACTTTAACTTATCTAAGAAAGAGGTGATAAATAACATTTTAGAATATATTTTTTATACTTTATTTTTAAGCACTATAACTTAAGTTTTACTAATGAAAGGATCTAGTGATGTGCTCCTGTGGACAGGGGTGTAGCGTGGGGGGTTGTTGCCCCGGGCGCCAAATTGCAGGGGGTGCCAGGCAGCTGAAATTTCAATGAGGGCCATGGGAGCCTATGGCTCCCGTCCCCTCCGTTATGCCTCATAGGCTTCAGGCCACTAGGTCTGAAGCCTATAAGGCAGTAGAGCGACGCAGGACTCGATCACGAATCGATTACCTCACTGTGACCTCCTGTGTCGGATCTCGCGAGATGACGCAATGACTCGGCGCGGGAAGGCACAGTGAGGCGTTCGTGACCGCCTGCGCCGGGACGCCACAAATATGTGAGAGGTAAGTATTAATTATTATTTTTTTATGTACCCTACTGCAATTAGAGAGGCACTGGGGGCACTATGGGGGTGGGGGAAGAGCAGAAAGAGGAGGACCACTGACAGTACTGAATGGCATAGTAATAAGAGTGGAGAGGCGGCCATTATATTATTAACAAAGAGGGGGACATTATATTAATAATAAAGAGGGGGCTATTATATTAATAATAAAGAGGGGGCCAATACATTATTATTAATATAATGTCCCCCTCATTATTATTAATATAATGTCGCCTCTTTATTATGAATATAATGTCCCCCTCTTTGTTATTAATATAATGGCCCCCTCTTTATTATTAATATATTAGCCCCCTCTTTGTTATTAAAGAGGGGCCATGACATTAATTTTTGGCTTGCAGCGGGTGCTGGCAACCCACGCTACACCACTGCCTGTGGACACACCCGATTTGTTCATCTGCATCACTGAAATTAGTTATTATCCTTATCTCTGTATATTCATTAAGATTTATTGCCTCTGATCAGGTTATGTAAAAATGGCCACCGATAACGCGAGACTTCATTAGTATCAAGCATGCGCCCTTACTGAGAGTAGCGGCGCTTACATAAACATATTTCATAACGAATCTGAATCTGGATCCATGGCACGCACCATAATCATTAATGAATCTGTTTTGAAATATATTTATGCATGCACCGAAACTCACTGTAACCGCACATGTGCAAGACTAACGCCGTGTTGCATTAACAGCAACCATCTATACACAGTCTCATCAGAGTCAATACATTTTAATGCATATACTGAGATAGAGATTATATCGAATTTCAGTGATGCAGATAATAAAATTTGGTTGGTCCACAGGAGAATGAACCCGATTTGCTTACTAAAAGGAACCTAGATAAAGATAGAAAAAATGTCCATTAAGTAGATTATGTGCACGAATGGAATACAGGAAACCCTCAAAAGCACACCAACATTAATCTTGTGTGGATGCATTGTTCAACTTGAAACACAAACCTGTGGCAGAATCTAAAGTGGGGGTTACTAGTTGGTTACTGGCTGGTCCAGAATACAGTCACATTGTCTGGCCTTATCTTGCCCTGCAGATGCCAGATATCTTCATAGAGTGAGACTGCCAAAGGACGTTAATAAGATGTTCAGTAGAGGAAGTTTAAGTGGGATGGGCATTCCAATGCTTTATGGGGTATTGCTTACCTCAATCATTCAGGCAGTGTTCTACCATGCTATACTCAGTGGTTACAGGTTTTCATACTGGCAAAAGTTTATATACTTATTATTTATTACTCACATTTTTGGTAATATGTAGGTTGGTTGGTTTTGAAACCAATACATTAATAATAATAATTAGTATAGTGCCATTATTACATTTTGCATTTCAGAGGGAAAATGCAAAATTGGACATTTTCAAAACAATCAAGAGGAGAAAGCGCTGCCGGCACTGCTACACCTGACCAGTATGCAGGATTGCAAGGAAGACACAAGTAATGGATACGGTGGTGCTCTGCTGGGATAGACACAGTGATGTATTCAGAAGAGAGATGCAAAGGAGACAGCGGCACTCACCAATTCCAAGATAAAACGTCTTATTAGGCTTCTATAAAAAAGGGTACAGGCAGGTCTGTGCACATAGGTCAAATGGAGGTACGGCTACAGCTGTTTCACGCTAAGAGCGCTTCATCATGCCTTTCATGCTGTGGAGGTGAGTGACCGACCTATAAAGGTCAGGTCAGGCCACCCCCCCCACCGCATCACATAGAGGAACACAGTGTTAACTCATTCAATACTCTATTACACCAAAAAATCACAGTGTGTCAAACAAAAACAAATAAATCATTCCTATCATTAAAACCTGATGGTCCCATCGCTTCTGTCTTGATGATCCATAATGCTTCTCTCTTTAGGAGAAGCTTTTTTCTGTAATTTCACTATTTCTAGACCTGCAATCTGTAGGAGGTCCTCGCGGTTTCGGTGCGATTCTTTCATATGTTGGATTAATCTAGTGGCTCCATTTTCTGTTTTAAGGCTGTACTTGTGCTCTCTAAAACGAACGAAAAGGGGTCTGAAAGTTTTTCCAATATAAAATTGGCCGCAGGGGCAGAAAAGAGCATAAACTACAAAGGTGGACCTACAATTAATGAAGTCCCTCACTCTGTGTTTTATGGTTCCGATTTTTAAATGTGCGCCTCTCCGCATCTGTTCACACATGGAGCAGTGTCCACACCTGAAATTGCCCTCAGGGACGCAGCGTTCAAGCCAATTTTTGTTCACATTACATTTAAACTGGCTCTGTGTGATCATGCTCCCTATGGTTCTGCTTCGTCTGAAGCCCACCACAGGTCTACTAGCCACTTTTTCTTGAAGGGTGGGATCCCTTTGTAAAATGTGCCAATTTTTTTATATGGCATTTTTTATTTGCTGCGCCATGGGTGAAAAATCTAATGTGAACACTGATCTACTAGGAACCGTGTCGGAGACGGGATTTTTTACTTCTTGTGGCTCTATATTTCTGCGCCTGCGGATAGACTTCAGATCAAAGTCACCTGCAGATCTTTTATCTGCAGATTTACGGAAGGCTTGATCAATGCTGGATTCTGAGTAGCCCCTTTCTAGAAACCTCGTTTTCATTATTTTAGATTGTTTTAAAAACTCGATATCGCTAGATATGATCCTATTTAAACGGGAAAATTGACTGTAGGGGAGGGCAGAAGTCACATGTGGGGGGTGGAAACTATTGAAGTGCAATACATGCAAAATTGGACATTACTGAATAAACTAATCAACAATTCAAACAATAGGAGTAATAGACCCGCTCACGAGAGCTTACAATATATGAGAAAGTAGGAAAGGAACAAACGGTAAAAATTATTGTTTTGTACAATGATCCAGACATCTTTTATAAAACAAGGCAGTACACATAAAGTTGCATTAACCAGTCATCAGCCAGTATGTCATGGCTGTGTCACGGTCTTGTTGTGCGCCGTGATACGTTTGCCGTGCATGCTGGTTGCCAGGGGCAATGCGTTGTGGTGCAGCATGTTTATGCTTTACTCCTGGTACTTTCCCTGTCTGGTGCTGGAGGGGTAACTTCTTGGCTAGGTGTGCTTTGGGTGTGACCTCATGTCTCTTCTTAATCTGGTATTGTGAGCTTAAGATCAGTAGTTATCCAGCCTTGGTGTGTGCGGGAGCAATGCTCCTGCCCTGGGTATTCTATGCTTCGGTGAGAGAGCCCCTTGGTTCCCCAGAGGGGGAATCACAAGTCACTGACCAGCTCTGCCTGGGGCCACCATGCATTCGGTAGGCATAGGGGTCCAAGTAGTCTTGGTGCTGGTGTTCCACCCTGTTTTGGCAGCAGGTAAGTGCTTGTTGTTTTGGTGTGTTGTCTTATCACTGGGTTCTTACCTGCCAACCTAGTTGCTGCTCATTGTCTTCCCTTACCTTTGATGCTTGGCCTGTGAGACTCCAGTTCATCTGCGTTCTGGAGGAACAGGTCATCTCTATCTCCTAACCTTTATTCTGAGATCATCAGGGTGACTCAGGGTCTGAGGTTCCTGTGTATGAGCCCACCTACCATCTGGGTCTGCTCATAAGGTTAGGAGTCAGGGCCAGGATTAGGGCGGCTTAGGAGGTGACATGATCCCCTTTTCCCGGTGTCCAGGCATAGCTGCTTCCCTGTTTACCCACGTTTTACGGTGGGGAGTTTTCCCTCCCTCCCCACGTTACGCAGTATCTGTACAAGGTGAGTCAAAAGTCGCAGGACACCCTTTTATTTCAGAAATGGAAGGGAAAATGAAATATCTAAATACCCCAGCAAGTAATGCATAAGGGGGCCTAATTTTTAGGCTATGTCCTGAACACATTTTAGCAGTGGAGCACATAAAAAAAAAGACCAGAATCTGCTCAGAAATCGATTGCCACTGTTGTGGTTCAAAGGTTTTCAGCACAGAAAATTGCAACAACAACATGGAACGTTCCCTGTGATGCACAGCTATTTGATCTATTCACTGTGTTATCCCTGGGGCTTAACAGAGAACTTTGAAGTTTTGAACTTTTCGTGTTGATAACTTCAACGCTGTTATACCACAAGCGATATTGCAAATCTGATTTTGACAATTGATTGTTGAGAAAATTCTGGTCTTTTTTGATATACTACATGACCCCCTTCCCATTAGAAAAATGTACCTTTAATCCAATATGAAAGCTTTCATGATGGCAGCCATGTATTGGATATAGCCTTAGGGTCCATTCAGACTTCCGTAGAATGGGTCCGGATCAGGGCCGGACTGGGGATAAAAACCAGCCCTGGAAAAAGTTGCACACCAGCCCCACAGCATTGCGTCATTATTTACTTGTTTATAATAGGAGAGCATTAATTTTAAAACACGTGTGTAAACACGAATATGAACTTTGCCCCACGATAGCTCTTTTGTAGAACCCCCATAAAAACTTACAATTACTTGGCTTGGCCCTTGGGGATCTCGGATGCCACTTCCACACTTTGGTTGGGGGCTCGGTGGAGCTGATGTTGTGCTTTATCCTAATGAGAAAGATTTCATAATAAGGATTTGGAGAAGGGGCAGAGGGATAGCAGAGCAGGGAGAGGCTGGTTTTGCTACTAGGGGGGTCATACCATGGGGGAGTAATAAAGCCCACCATAATGCCCCCCCAGTAGTAATAATTCTCCTTATAATGTGCAAAACATACCCCTTTGTAATGCCCCCAGTTGAGCTAATGTTCCCATAATGTGCCAATATAAAATACCCCTTCTCAGTGCCCCCGTAGATGACCCCCATAGTGCTCCTCCCCCCTTCCCCATAGTACCCACCATAATGTGTCCCAGTATAAAATGCCCCTATACAGAGCCCCCATATAAAATACCCCTTCTTTTTAGCCTCAGTAGATGCCACTATAGTGCCCCCCAATAATCTGCCAGTAAGATGTGCCCCCATAGATGCCCCCAATCATGTGCCAGTAATAAGTGCCCCCCCACCATCATGTGCCAGTAGCCAGAGCCCCCCCATATCATGTGCCAGTAGCCAGAGTGCCCCCATATCATGTGCCAGTAGCCCCCCATATCATGTGCCAGTAGCCCCCCTTATCATGTGCCAGTAGCCCCCCTTATGTGCCAATAGCCCCCTTATGTGCCGTAGTCCCCCTTATGTGCCAGTAGTCCCCCTTATCATGTGCTAGTAGCCCCCCTTATGTGCCAGTAGCCCCCCTTATCATGTGCCAGTAGCCCCCTTATGTGCCAATAGCCCCCTTATGTGCCAGTAGTCCCCCTTATGTGCCAGTAGCCCCCCTTATCATGTGCCAGTAGCCCCCCTTATGTGCCAGTAGCCCCCCTTATGGGCCAGTAGCCCCCCTTATGGGCCAGTAGCCCCCCTTATCATGTGCCAGTAGCCCCCCTTATCATGTGCCAGCCCAGTAGTCCCCCCTTATCATGTGCCAGCCCAGTGGTCCTCCCTTATCATGTGCCAGCCCAGTAGTCCCCCCTTATCATGTGCCAGCCCAGTAGTCCCCCCTTATCATGTGCCAGCCCAGTAGCCCCCCCCTTATCATGTGCCAGCCCAGTAGTCCCCCCTTATCATGTGCCAGCCCAGTAGTCCCCCCTTATCATGTGCCAGCCCAGTAGTCCCCCCTTATCATGTGCCAGCCCAGTAGTCCCCCCTTATCATGTGCTAGCCCAGTAGTCCCCCCTTATCATGTGCCAGCCCAGTAGTCCCCCCTTATCATGTGCCAGCCCAGTAGTCCCCCCTTATCATGTGCCAGCCCAGTAGTCCCCCCTTATCATGTGCCAGCCCAGTAGTCCCCCCTTATCATGTGCCAGCCCAGTAGCCCCCCTTATCATGTGCCAGCCCAGCCCAGCCCAGTAGTCCCCCCTTATCATGTGCCTACCTATATAAAAAAAAAAAAAGAAAACACTTATACTTACCTCCAGCGATGTGATGCGATGCAGGCCGCCTCTTCCGGCCTGTGTCCCTCGCTATACGGCTCAGGCGACGCGATGACATTATCGCGCCGCCTGCAACGGCCTCTGATAGGCTGCCAGCACTAGGCCGGCAGCCTATCAGAGGAACAGGAGGGGACACACCTCTCCCTCCTCTGCCGCAGCACAGGCATCTGTATTGCAGTCCTGAGGACTGCAATACAGATGACTATGGAGATGAGCGCTTCCACAATGGAAGCACTCATCTCCTGCTCTGCCCTGCCGCCGGCCGCGGCCGCCCCCCCACTTGTCACCAGGGCCGCGGCCTTGCAGCACTCAGGCCTGCCGGCCTACCGGGAAATTGTTGTCCACATCCGCATTTCCGGTCTGCATCTCCGGAAAAAAATAGAGCATGTCCTATTATTGTCCGCAGCTGCGGACAAGAATAGGAATCCTCTATTAGTGCCGGTGATGTGCGGCGCCAGTGTTTTGCGGTCTGCAATATGCGAACCGCAAAACACTACGGACGTCTGAATGGACCCTTAAAGATAGGCCATCTCACCCATTACTTGCTGGGCTATTCAGATATTTAATTTTTCCCTTATGTTTCTGAAATAAAAGGGTGTCCTGTGACTTTTGACTCACCCTGTAGATATGAAGTACATTTCATGGATGGAGAATGGAAGATAATGTTAGATAAAGAGATCGAGTTCTGAGGAATAATGTAGAAGAGGGTGAATGGAGAAGAGTTTAATTAGGGAATGTGATAGGCTAGAATAAATAGATGTGTTTTTGGGCAATGCTTTAAACTGTGGATATTGGGAATTAACCTGATTGTCTAGGGTAGCACATTCCAGAGAACTGGTGCAATTCATGAGATATCTTGGAGATAGGAGTAGGAGGGTCGGATTATGGAGAATGTTAGTGTTAGATCCTCAACAGAATGTAGATCACAGTTAAGGGGGTAGACAAAGATAAGGAAACAGGTGTAGGGTGGTGCAGCACTGTGGGTGACATGCAATGTCACGTGCCCCTGTGGACCTACCACATAAACATGCTTTTACAATTATCGACCCTGATATGTAACTGCGTATCTCTGGCCTTAGCAGAAATATTATGTGATCAGAAAACTATACTTCATAGTTGAGAGACCAAACTAATATCTTTGGTCTGTAGCCAACTAATTTCCCAAGACAATACTAAAAACAGGAAGCAGTAGCTAAGGTACCTGTCAGTATATTATCTCGAAGGATAAACTGGCCATCTCAGTGGAATAAAAAGTCAGCTGTTTCTGTAATGCTTCCAATATCATACCTCTAATGTCATAAAGAATTGTTTTGTTTTTTGTTACTAGTGTAGGCAATATAGCAAAAATGCCAAACTAGGGATGAAAAGCAAGATCAGCACACAAGTCAGTAGCAAAGCCATCATACAATATTTCCAGTAAAGTTCTCTGTCAAAAGTGTTCAAGTTATATTTTTTTCTTTTTTTTTAAGCCTAAGTGTATGAAAGTAATAATTTATTACAGTATTGTCTAAAATACTGGTATATATTTTTGCATAGCAACCAATTCATTTTTCAAGCACAGACTACAAATGAAAGCTGCACAGTGATTGGTTGCTTTTAGGCAGTATTATACATTTCCCCATATAGTGTTTCATGTACAGCAGCTTATCATCTTCCTTTTATTCAACCAGGCCGTTTGGGTATAATAATCCTAACAACATATTCATAGAGACTCTAAATGTTTAAAGGATATGGGCACCATTCTACTCATTTTGGGGATAATAATTCTGTTTTTAATTGGTCTTTTAAAAAAAATGTAAACAGGTTTTTCTCTACATATTTCACTTTCATTGCATCTGCAGACTATAGCTTTCTGCTTCACATGGAATCCATCAGGGAGAGACCAGTCAATGTAACCATTATCTCTGAACAACTCACAGTTCATAAACACTCATTTAAGGGCTCATGCACACGACCATATGTATTTTGCAAAACACGGATCCGCAAAAAATAAGTATGACGTCCATCTGCATTCCGTATTTTGCAGAACGGAACATCTGGCTCCTAATAGAACAGTACTGTCCTTGTCCGTATTGCAGACAATAATAGGACATGTTCCATTTTTTTTGCGGTACGGAAACAATGCACATGGAGTAACTTCCGTTTTTTTGTGGACCCAATGAAATAAATTGTTCCACACATGGTCCACAAACGGAATGGACGCTGAAAAAAAATATGTTCGTGTGCATGAGCCCTAAGTAGCATTGTTATCAAACCAATATGATTTTAGCTATAATGAGTGTTTAGGAGGTGTTAGAAAAATACAGATAAGGCCTCGTCCACATTTCCGTTTTTCACTGATGTGTGCTGTCCGCATTTTCTGTGAATAGCACACATACTCATTAAGTTAAATGTGTCTGTTCACATTTTAGTATGTTTTTTACTGTTCGTGGGTCAGTAAAAAAAGAGACATGCACTACTTTGATCCATGATGCGGACCAAGTACGCCCATAGAAATCTATGGGTCCATGAAAATCATGGACACATCAAGGATGGCATCCGTGGTGCATCTGTTTTTCACTGAAGACTGATAGGAGATTCTTTGGAAATGAATTTTTTAGCTGAGCAATGTCAGTGAATTACAAATGACACACAAATGGTTAAAACAGACACACGGACCAACCATGAATCCTTCACATACATCTTCACGGATAAAACACGTACGCTTTTTTTCACAGATGTGTCACTGACACAGAAATGTGGACGAGACCTAAGGGGGACAGTTCAAGCTATCAGAGTAGCTCTCTGAAAGATTCATTGTGAAGGAAAAAGCAATAGTCTGCAGCAGAGTAAAAACTGTCGAAAATGTTTAATAAAACCAAATGAAAAGATTATTTTTAGCCTGACATGAGTAAAATGCAATGATAAAAAAAACTTGTCATCAAAGGTGTCCACAGACTTTAAAGAGAATGGGGGTCATTTATTATGCTATGGGCAACAAGTAGAGCTGTTTTTTTTATTTCCCATGTCAATATTTATGTATAAAAAATAAATAAATAAATAATATCATAGAGTTTTTGCACTGGCCACTAAGCCTAATATAGACTACACAATTCTGTACAGATCACTTTACTGCAGTTATATGTTTATCATTACAGGCAGGATTAGAACGATAGATATCACCTCTGTACAGTTAAGGCTACTTTCACACTAGCGTTCAGAGCGGATCCGTCTGATGTTTCATCAGACGGATCCGCTCCTATAATGCAGACGTTTGCATCCGTTCAGAATGGATCCGTCTGCATTATAACTTAGACAAATTTCTAAGTGTGAAAGTAGCCTGAGCGGATCCGTTCAGACTTTACATTGAAAGTCAATGGGGGCGGATCCGCTTGAAGATTGAGCCATATTGTGTCATCTTCAAACAGATCCGTCCCCATTGACTTCCATTGTAAGTCTGGACGGATCCGCTCGCCTCCGCACGGCCAGGCGGACACCCGAACGCTGCAAGCAGCGTTCAGGTGTCCGCTCGCTGAGCGGAGCAGGGGCTGAGCGCTGGCAGGCGGATGCATTCTCAGTGGATCCGCCTCCACTGAGAATGCATTAGGGCCGGACGGCTGCGTTCAGGGCCGCTCGTGAGCCCCTTCAAACGGAGCGCACGAGCGGACACCTGAACGCAGGTGTGAAAGTAGCCTAACACAGGATCGACCATTCCAATCTGTAATATCACAGCTTATTTACTCCCTCATTCTCTGCACAGATCACAGAGCATGCCTAGAAAACCCTCCCCTAGAAGTCAATGAATTCCCTTATGTACACTGTGTCTATAGCCAATGAGCTCTTCTTAATGCTGTTTAGAAGAGCTCAGGCAAGATGGTAGCCCTCATAATCATCTGCAGTTAATAGTATAAAAAATCTGCAAAAAAATAAAAACACATTATAAAAAGAGAAAATGTTCTGCTATCTGGTTTTAACTGCCAGATTTTTTTTTACGGTGACATATTCCTTTTAAATTCTAGTCAGGAACTACAGTGTGTATTTTTTTTATTTTAAAATTTTTATTAGATCTTTTTTTAAATGTTCCATGTCTGAGCTGATGGATGATTAGATAAATATAGACAGGAGATGTTTTAGATTTGGAATTATATTATGCTAGATGGGTATCGGGTTCTTTTTTCTACATGATTACGCTGCTTTGTTTTGGTGCCTGATTGTACATCTGTTTGAGAGAGACACAAGAACAATAGTTTATGTGGATAAGCCTTTTACTGTATCTTTTACTTTCATACTCTCTGTCATTGTTACTGTACATGATTTATTTAGCCATGTTGTGAGGTAATGTGGTCTAAATGATAAATGTCATAATGATATTCTCCCAACATACTGGCTCCCTGATTGTCACTGTTTCTTGCCTGCAGTCATTTGATATCTGAACAGTTTTCTGAAATACAAATGCTATGGTGATTAGCAGAAAGTATGCTCTTAAAATAGGTTACAGGACATCTGGATTAACTGCTTTACAATGATCTTCATCTACAAATATGACAGGATAGCTGGCATATTCAGGCGCCAGCTTCCTGTAAATGCATGGCTGATTGTGCGAGCCGAAAAGATACTGACAAAACATTTGCAACATATAAACTATAAAGAAAAAATAAAAATGTCCGGCAGTTAACTTATTTCTGTTAATTATGTTACCAGGATTTTTGCTTCTGCGGACTAGGACTGATGTAAATATGTGCATGTGGGGGTTATTTTAATTTGCATTCCCCCTTTCTTACAAATGCAGGCAGTGCTACATAGGTGAGTCATCTGTATTCAGTACTGCAATGTTTTTGGCCTTAGAAGCAGTGCTATACAGTCAATTTTCCTAGGAGGAGATGTTTCTTGTGAAACTGCAAGAAAAAAATGATTTATGAATTTTATGCAACAATAGTAGGACATGGTTGTTTTTTAATGTTTTGTCCCTGCCATAACTAGTACCCCTTTTTCTTAAAATTGGGAACAGATAACAATGAAAGTGGAACACAAATGAAATGGGCTGCATGTGTGATAGCATAAAAGGGTTTTGTGAGATTACATTTTTTTTGCTGGCTTCTTCCTCAAAACTGCCCCCTGTTGTGTCCACACATAGTAATATTGACCATTTTTCTGCCCAACATTGTAACATCTCATTTTCCTGTGGCATCAACACAGTAATAGTGCTTCCTTGGTACCCATATACATTTATAGTATCCCTTTAGTGCCCTCATTGCAGTAATAATATCCCCTCACTGCCCCCAGACAAAGTGTCCCCAACACAGATACTGAGCCCTTAGTGTCTCTCACACAGTTAAAGTGTCGACTTTGTGCTCCTCACACAGTTAAAATGTCCCCCAGTTTGGGCTCCTTAGTGCATCCACACATTTAATGCACTACACACAGGTAAGGTGGTCCACTTTGGCTTTGTGGTTCTCACACTGCCCTTTACTCAGTGTTTTTGTCTTTCAACTTGGCAAAAGTAGTGAGTTGTGCCTGGTCCTTTTTGGTACCACATTCAACAAAGTTCCAAGTGAACCAAGGCAATACCATGAAAGTAAAAACCCTACTGACTAGAGATTGATCAGAGAGAATTGTCACTACAATTTGTGACAAACAGCTACATAGCGAAGATCAAGAATAGCATTTACACTAAACAAAAATATAAAGGCAACATTTTCGGTTTTACTCCCATTTTGCATGAGCTGAACTAAAAAATCTGAAACATTTTCTACATACACAAAAGACCCATTACTCTCAAATATTGTTCACAAATCTGTCTAAATCTGTGTTAGTGAGCATTTCTCCTTTGCCGAGATAATCCATCCCACCTCACAGGTGTGGCATATCAAGGTGCTGATTAGACAGCATGAATATTGCACTGATGTGCCTTAGACTATCAAATTTTCAAAACCATCATTTTTAAGGACCAGTTCAGTTCTGAAGTCACTTTGAGGGCCTTACTTAATAGAAACCACCCATAAATTACCCAATTTTTAGAAACCACACCCTTCAAATGATTCAAAACAGATTTTTGAAACTTTGTTAACCCACTAAGTGTTCCACAGGAATTAAAGCAAAATTAATGTGAAATTTCAAATCTTTTTTGTGTGCAGATTTTCAATTTTAATTGCACCCCAAAATTTGTTACCCATTTTCTATTGAATTCAGCAACACCCCAAATATTGTTGTAATCTGCTGTATGGGCATATGCTACAAGAAAATTTGGACTAGAACCTTCAGAATCACAGGTGCGTATCCATAAAGCAAACATAATTACAAAAAACAAGATGGCTGCACACCATTATACATACAAACAATAGAGCTGAGAAATGGGGGTCATTCCAGATAAAAGTGGTACAATACCGATTATAAATGAGTTAGGCCTCATGCACACGACCGTATTTTTTTGCGGTCCGCAAAACGGGGTTCCGTTTTCCCGTGATCCGTGACCGTTTTTTCGTCCGTGGGTCTTCCTTGATTTTTGGAGGATCCACGGACATGAAAAAAAAGTCGTTTTGGTGTCCGCCTGGCCGTGCGGAGCCAAACGGATCCGTCCTGAATTACAATGCAAGTCAATGGGGACGGATCCGTTTGATGTTGACACAATATGGTGCCATTTCAAACGGATTCGTCCCCATTGACTTTCAATGGAAAGTCTGGAGTCCCTTTTATACCATCGGATCGGAGTTTTCTCCAATCCAATGGTAGATTTTTAACTTGAAGAGTCCCCATCACCATGGGAACGCCTCTATGTTAGAATATACTGTCGGATATGAGTTAGATCGTGAAACCTCATTTCCGACAGTATATTCTAACACAGAAGCGTTCCCATGGTGATGGGGACGCTTCTAGTTAGAATACACTACAAACTGTGTACAAGACTGCCCCCTGCTGCCTGGCAGCACCCGATCTCTTACAGGGGGCCGTGATCAGCACAATTAACCCCTCAAGTGCCGCACCTGAAGGGGTTAATTGTACTATCATATCCCCCTGTAAGAGATCAGGGCTGCCAGGCAGCAGGGGGCAGACCCCCCCCTCCCCAGTTTGAATATCATTGGTGGCCAGTGCGGCCCCCCCGCCTTCCTCCCTCTATTGTAATAATTCGTTGGTGGCACAGTGTGCGCCCCCCCCCCCTCCCTCCCTCTATTGTAATAAATCGTTGGTGGCACAGTGTGCGCCCCCCATCGCCCCCCCCCCTCCCTCTATAGCATTAACAACATTGGTGGCCAGTGTGCGGCCTCCCATCTAACCCCCCCCCCCCGATCATTGGTGGCAGCGGGTTACTAGCAATAGTACAATAGTAAAAGATTCATACTTACCTGGGAGCTGCGATGTTCGTGTCCGGCCGGGAGCTCCTCCTACTGGTAAGTGACAGTTCATTTAGCAATGCGCCGCACAGACCTGAGGCTGTCACTTACCAGTAGGTGGAGCTCCCGGCCGGACACGAACATCGCAGCAGCCACCAGCAGGTAAGTATGAATCTTCTACTATTGTACTATTGCTAAGTAACCATGGCAACCAGGACTGTAGTAGCGTCCTGGTTGCCATGGTTACCGATCGGAGCCCCAGCGATTAAACTGGGACTCCGATCGGAACTCCGCTGCCACCAATGATGAAGGGGGGGGAGAGGGGAGATGGGAGGCCGCACACTGGCCACCAATGTTGTTAATGCTATAGAGGGAGGGGGGGCCGATGGGGGGCGCACACTGTGCCACCAACGAATTATTACAATAGAGGGAGGGGGGGGGCGCACACTGTGCCACCAACGAATTATTACAATAGAGGGAGGGGGGGGCCCGCACTGGCCACCAACCTATTATTACAATAGAGGGGGGGGGGCCGCACTGGCCACCAATGATATTCAAACTGGGGAGGGGGGGAGGGTCTGCCCCCTGCTGCCTGGCAGCCCTGATCTCTTACAGGGGGCCGTGATCAGCACAATTAACCCCTTCAGGTGCCGCACCTGAAGGGGTTAATTGTGCTGATCACAGCCCCCTGTAAGAGATCGGCTGCTGCCAGGCAGCAGGGGGCAGTCTTGTACACAGTTTGTAGTGTATTCTAACTAGAAGCGTCCCCATCACCATGGGAACGCTTCTGTGTTAGAATATACTGTCGGTTCTGAGTTTTCAGGAAGTGAAAACTCAGCTTTGAAAAAGCTTTATGCAGACGGATCTTCGGATCCGTCTGTATAAAAACTAACCTACGGCCACGGATCACGGACACGGATGCCAATCTTGTGTGCATCCGTGTTCTTTCACGGACCCATTGACTTGAATGGGTCCGTGAACCGTTGGCCGTGAAAAAAATAGGACAGGTCATATTTTTTTCACGGCCAGGAAACACGGATCACGGATGCGGCTGCAAAACGGTGCATTTTCCGATTTTTCCACGGACCCATTGAAAGTCAATGGGTCCGCGAAAAAAAAAACGGAAAACGGCACAACGGCCACGGGTGCACACAATGGTCGTGTGCATGAGGCCTTGATGGAAGCTCTTAGGGCACATATTTGCTCAAACATGTGTCGGGCCCATCTACCAGGCGTCAAGGTGGCTTCCGCAGATGGGTCCCTAACACTAAACTGCCCTGAATATTGTAGGCTTAAGTAAGTCCAAAGAGAGGCAGTATATTTAGTGTTAGGGACCCAAAAAATAACGGACATGGAAACAAAAAATAAGTTTGTGTGCAAGAGGCCAAGATAGATAGTAATACCTCAAAATGTTTATCAATCAACATTCCACATATGTCTGCTTTATGTTGGCATAATTTTTTTTTTTTACAGCATTCACCTGAGGGGGCATATAGTGTGATATTTTTTATAGAGAAGGTTGTTTCAGACACCGAGATACCTAATATGTCTGTCATTTTTATTTTTGTTAAGTTTTACACAGTAAAAGCATATTTGTACAGGATAAAATCGTGTTTTTGTGTTGCCATTTTCTGAGAGCCCTTTTTTTTAAAAAAAATTTGTGCTATTGTCTTAGATAGCGACTCATTTTTTGCGGGGCAAATTTTTTTGCGGGATGAGATGACGGTTTGATTGGTGTCATTTTGGGCTAAATATGCATTTTTGATTGCTTGATATTAGACTTTTTGTGAGGCAAGGTGACCAGAAAATGTTTTTTTTGACAGTTTTTTTTTTTATGGCTTTCACCTGACATCACCTGATATTTTTATAGAGCCGGTCGATACTAATTCGGCGATACCTAATATGTCTACTTTTTTTTCCCCCTATTGAAAAAAATTAATAAAATTTTTTACTTTATTTTGGAAAAAGGACGCTTTTTTTCTTTTTTACTTGAAATCAAAAATCATTTTTTTTAACTTTATTTTTTTTAACTTCTTTCTTCACTTTCCTTTTTGTCCCACTCTGGGACTTCAACTTTTGGGGGTCTCACAGGCTTACACGGAAGGCAGCCACGATGGCCACCCTGCACCCGGCAGGATTCCGCACATGCCATGGTCAGCGTTGACCGTGGCAGTGCAAGGGTTAAGGCGCCAGCATCAGTGTTTTTGCCAATGCCAGAGCATACAGCAGGGGTCTGTCTGTCTGTCACTGCTGGACCCCTGCAGCTGATCAGACCGCCATAGCTGTATGGCGCTGGGATTTGTGACCCTGATAACAGCGCTGTATATGTATGGCGCTGGTATCGTACAGGTTAAATATTGCCATTAGAAAGTACAGCTTGTACTACAAAACACAAGCCCTCATATGGCTATGTGAATGGAAAAATAACAAAATTATGGCTCTGGGAAGGCAGGGAGTGTAAACAAATGCAGAAAAACTGAAAATGACCCAATCAGAAAACTACTGTAGTCAAAAGTGAAGGTTTTGTGAGGAGAGCAATATTCCTTTAGAAGAGAACTTGTCAAAGTAATGTTTTCACTTTGCTGTTTCATAAATATCTTGGAATACAGAAAAGCTACTACATTAGTTCAGTTAGTTATTAAGAGTATTATGGTGACATGAGACAGTAATTGATATGACAAAGTTTTCTTTGGCCAATTATATTATTTTTCATGGAGTATGTGACATTAGTCTATGAGTCATCGTATAGTTCTATGTACGTTTAAGGAATGAGAAATACAGGAATTTGAGTACTGATGACAGAATGACACAACAAAGCTTTGGTGGTGGCTTGTAAGCGAAGCTGTGGTCTCTTGACACCTATTGTATTAATATGTCAGTCTTTTCAAACTTATATCAAACTAGGTAAACTACAGTAATTCAGTCTTCATAAAACCCCTCCAGCCCTAGAAAAGCTGCCATATTTCAAGACATCATATCTAAGTACAGTATAACACTCATGCTGTCCAGATACTAACCCTTATTTATCATTCCTTCACTCCATAATTCAAGCATGAAAAATGTTGAGACTCTTTCGATTTTTGAACCACTCACTCCAGTTTTGTAATGTGGATGGAAAAGCTATGTTAATGAGTTTCACTCCAGATTTATGTTCACCATGGTGATGGATTATGTGACGGACCATGTGATGAGCGCAGTGCCATCACCACAGGTCCTTTTCCTCCTGCACAGCAAAGAAGAAGAAAGAAGAGAAGTCGGGCTACGCGAACAAGTGGATTAAGGTGAGTTAAATTATTATTATTTTTAAACCCCTCCAGCCCTATTTTACTAAGCAATCTGTATTAAAAATGCTATTATTTTCCCTTATAACCATGTTATAAGGGAAACTAATAATGATCGGGTCCCCATGCCGATCATCTCCTAGCAACCATGCGTGAAAATCGCACTTGCTTGCGGATGCTTGCCATTTTCACGCAGCCCCATTCACTTCTATGGGGCCTGCGTTGCGTGAAAAACGCACAAAATAGAACATGCTGCGATTTTCACTCAACGCACAAGTGATGCGTGAAAATCACCGCTCATGTGCACAGCCCCATAGAAATGAATGGGTCCGGATTCAGTGCGGGTGCAATGCGTTCACCTCACACATTGCACCCGTGCGAAAATCTCGCCCGTGTGAAAGAGGCCTTACAAGTATGATTATTTTTTAGACCAAAATGTCCATTTACTTTGATAAAAAGTGTTGAGGCAATATGAGACATGGCCAATCGATAGTGCTCCTTAAATGAATCTCTGCACTGTTATTAGGAAACTTAAAGAAGATAAACTGGCATAGGACAATTTTAGTTTTACCCCCATTAAGGGCTCATGCACACGAATGTGCAAGTGCTCCTCACCGTTCAGGTCAATTGGCCCGCGTCCATAATCTGGAATGCACATAGCCGGTGCCCGTATATTGCGGACTATTGATCTATCTATTCTATTAGTTCTTATTCTATAGAGTTTTTACTCTACTTTTTCTGTAAATGTACATAAGATTAGACCAAGGCAGTGCGTATTTGCTCTGCCCTGTATATATCTAATTGGGTTTTTCATCCTCATAAACCCACTGTCTTTGGAGACAAGCTTTTATAGCTTAGTGGAAGAGAAGACACAAATCTGAAATCATTTTAGTTTCCCCAGGAGTAAAGTTACTGTAGAAATTTTATTTTTGTTTCATTGACCTCCCAATTCTCTCCAAATATGAGGCATCGCTGTGTTTTCCTTTGACTGAAATCACTGAGAGCATTTTCCATGTTTCAAGCCAGACTACATCACGAGCAGTTAATGGAAGCAATGTCTCAGTGACTATTAGAGGATTTGTTTTACTGAAGTCATCTTTTAAATGTTGCATCAAGCATTAAAGCAAATGGAAAGCACTATGTAGCTGGGTTGACATTTCAATAACTGGTCAGTGAAAAAGAGATGTTCTAATCTTGATTCTCAGCATGCTTGCATTAAACAGAGATCTGACAAGCGTAAAAACAAATTAAGTTCTTCTGAGTAAAAGACTATTTATGCCTCCTTCTTAACAAGTCTTGCAATAATGACAATTGTATACTGTACAGCTACTCTGTTATTATCTACATAGCGTGTGTGTAGATATACAGTGTATATTAAAAATTATGGCTGTTTTTGGCAAAAATGAATATTTGCCATTTTGAAAACTGTATATATACCTTTGCAGACAATTTTTCTTTGCGCCAGACAATAAAAAATAAAAATAAGTAAACATTGAAAATAGTCTTAATTAGAAATATCGTCTTGCTTTGTCTGAACAGCTCCTAGCAGATCCGTATGCACCAGGATGATGTGGCTGCTGCAATGTGGTTGCCAAACTACAATACTTTGATTGGACAGTTGTGTGTTGTTCTCCTGTGTCATGTTAACGTCCGCTTTAACACTATGAAATCATTTATGGTTAAGTTTAGGTTATTCACACACCAACATGACTTTTGAGCTGCATTTTCTTAATAAACTCACAGCTTTCATAACAATATTAACCCCTTAGTGACCACCCATACGTGTTTTTACGGCGGTCACTAAGGGGTTAACAACATGGAGGAGAAGACGCAAACCCACAGGTTAGAGCATTGACAGAAGTTAGGAGGAAAGAGAGACCATGCTTTTCCCACTGAGCTCTGAGCTTGCAGGACAACATGGCACAGCCAACCACAAACTTCTTGAATTTATTTTGTTAATGCTTCTTTTTCTTGAAAACTGGTGTGTCCACAATTCTGTGTAAGACCTATATACTGTAGTTTTAAACAGGCACTTTAAACATAATGAAATACAAAAATTCTATGTTTTACAATAGACATAGAATACATTTTGTATTTCATTATGTTTAAAGTGCCTGTTTAACAGCTTAAAGGGATTCTGTCATCAGGTTTGGGGCTATAGAGATACGGACATGCACGGCTAGATCGCCGCTAGCATGTCCGCAATATATGTGTCCTATAGGGCTGTGTGGTTTTAATTTCTTTAAAAAAGGACTTTATAGATATGTAAATGAGTGTTGAATGTGTCCAAGGGGCTGCACTAACCTTACTTGTGCCCAGGCACGCCCACCTGTGAAGGAGCCCAGCACCGCCTATGTCTCCTTTCATCAACGATAGATTGTCGTAATCTCGCGCATGCGCAGTTCTTTCCCTGAGGCCGATGCCGGCACAGGGAAGGAACACTATACCAGCACTGCGCATGCGCGAGCTCGCGCGTCATGAGATTACGGCAATCTATCATTGATGAAAGGAGGAGACATAGGCGGTGCTGGGCTCCTTCACAGGCGGGCACGGCTGGGCACAAGTAAGGTTAGTGCAGCCCCTTGGACACATTCAACACTCATTTGCATATCTATAAAATCCTTTTTTAAAGAAATTAAAACCACACAGCCCTATAGGACACATATATTGCGGACATGCTAGCGGCGATCTAGCCGTGCATGTCCGTATCTCTATAGCCCCAAACCTGATGACAGAATCCCTTTAAAGGGGTTGTACAGCCAGGATATACTGAAGACCTATCCTCGGGATAGGTCATCAATATCTGATTGGTGGGGGTCCAACCGCCGGCACTCGCACTTGCGACTGCTACTTCCTCCTCAAGGTTACACTGTGCATCGTCCCGGAAGTCTCAGAGACATAGTGCAATTTGTTACATTCACTTGAATGGGACGAGCAGTTGGAATTGCACTGCGCCGCTCCTGCAAGCAAGACCATGGACACTGTGATCTTGAAGGGGATGCAGTGCTCGTACAAGCGACACTTCCTCTTCAAACAGCTGATCGGAGGAGGTGTCAGGAGTCAGACCTCCACCAATAAGATATTAATGACCTATGCTAAGGATTGAAAGTGTAAAGCGAAAGCAGCACCAACGTTCCCTCCAGACTCCCTCAGGAATGTCTCAGCCCATCAGTGACCATGCATCCGTAGCGATCGCTCCATTTGTACTATGCTGAGGATAGGTCATCAATATATACTGGCTGAACAACCCCTTTAAGGACATGATATATATATATATAGCACTGTGTATGAAATATTCTCATGATTAACAGGATGCTGGTAGTAGGAGGCTAAAATGAGAATATTCACTGCCATGGGGCTGGATTCTCTTGTAATTGGGGCTGCTGTGCAGTATACTGTAAAATAATAATAATAATAAATTAAAAAAGGACCCAATGGTCTTTTGTGACATTCAAAAGAAAGATTGAAAAATAGTAAAAATTCTAAATCAATTATATTAAAAAGCAGTTACCCCCCCCCCCCCCAAAAAAAAGGCATTCACCCCAATCGTCGTTTTAATGCTGCAACAATGCTTATGTTGTGTTTCTAAAATGATAACCATAAACCTAGTGTTGGTCATTTAAAATCAGTGTAAAATCACATCAATATCTCAACATATATAAAACGGTTATGGCCATGAAATTTAACACATACTAAAAGCAGCTAAACTGTGACTGTTCTTAAAGACCTAAAATACCTTGGACCTAAAACGATTAAAGACACAGATGTAATCTCTCCGTAGCAGATGTTTCAAAGTGTTAGGGGATTGCAGGATTCAGAAATTTGTATCAAAAACTTTCAAGAGTTCCTGTTGGCGTCACTTATGTAATAAATATACATGTAAACATGAAAGTAAACTTTTCCTGTTAAATTTGTAATTCACATATCCGCTATTACAGTTAGGGACTGAATATAACTCATTTAATTAGCTTTGGGTTTTGTATAACAGGATTTCTAGAGTCCTGCAGTTTTTCTGCTTTGCAAGTTTTAAGCATTCATTTTGTTCATTCTCATTCATATCATGGTTTCTGGCATTGCAGTATTTTGATTGCTTCACTAATATTAGTATGCAAAAACAAAATGACCCAGTTATTATTGGCAAGGTATTCCCCATGACAAATCTAAAAATGAACATAAAATGACAAATTAGGTGATATTGGGCAGATCTTGTAAAGTTGCTTATTTTATTGAACTCTAATTGAATTACCATAAGTGAACTTTCATTTTTCGTGAAATTATTTTTAATCATAGGTGTGAGCTAAAAGAGATAATGGACATAATGAATATAAAATAATATTGTCAAAAATTGGTGGTTAAACCAATCCACTATTTCAAGGCAGACAAGCTTGCTTAAAGGAGTTATCTTATGAAAACTATTACCATGCAATAATTAGAGCAGAGGTCTTAAACACGTGGCCAGCCCCTATCTGCTGCCTGTGACCCCGTCAGTTTACAGCTGCCCATGGGAGACTCCCGTCTCTGCCATTCAGCCACGTAGGCCACAAGCCACTAGTCCAAGCCTATGAGGCAGTAGAATGGCACAATGGCATCACCATGACCGGGGTCTGGACAAGGTATTTGGTGCCCTAGGCGGAGCAGGCAAAGTGTCCCTACAAGACCCTCAGTTATAATAATATAAACAAAGTTCCCCCAGTATTTAAAAAGACCCTCCTGCAGTGCCCCCTGTAGTTTGAAGTTTGAATGCCCCCTTGATGTTATAACTCCCCTGTAGTGCCCCCTGTATTATAATGTCCCCAGGATTGTGTATATATATATATATATATATATATATAAAACTGTGTGCAACAGACGGCATTGGCATTAGTATGTGGACGTCTGTTGTGGATGTCTGGTTCCCTCGTCAAACATGGTGGACGCAGTATCAGAGTCACAATGCGCAGTCGCGCAATGATGTATGCGGCTACAACCGGAAGTATTTTATGAACGTCATCCTGACATGCGCAGAGACGCTCCAGACACGCCGAGCAACATGCGATATCTTGGATGGCAGCCATTCGCCCTCTTACTCCTCCTCCATCCTCCGCTCGCAATACCTCTTAGTAAGCACTTGGCACTTTTTGATTATTATCCACACATGACACTGATCACGATATTTATTGTAATTAATATTGTATGGAAGTTTTTCTTTTATTATATGTAATCATGAATACATCACTAGGGAAATATATACAATATGGGTTATATCCAATATGGATTATATTGTCATATGTCTGCATTTTATATTTTGTGAGATTTGCTATCAATTATTATGAATTAACTGCACTTGTTTTGTCAATTATTAATCACCATGAATTAACTGCACATGTCTTGCCAATTTTAATGAATGAGTATGATGCTATATATTCTTGGCATTTTGTCTCTGTACACTGTTTGAGGAAGGCTCCTGTCTAGAGCCGAAACGTTGCATGTCCGACTGGGGTAAATAAAGACTTTTGTATTTTTTACTTTTTGGAGTGCTGCCCATCTTTTCTACTATATATATATATATATATATATATATATATATATATAAATATATATGTAATTATCCTCCTCCAGTATATATATTCCCTCTGTAGTGCCTGTATATATACAATGCCCCCCTGTAGTGCCAATATATAATGCTCCTCCAAACCCCATAGTGCCAGTATATATAACCCCCCAAATTGACATTATGTAAATGCCTCCTTGTAGTGCCAGTATATATATATATATATATATATAATGCCCCCTATAATTCCAGTAGATAATGCTCCCCTTGTAGTGCCAGAAGATAATGCCTCTGTGTATTGCCAATACATAATGCTCCTCCATGTCCCCTCTAGTGCCAGTAAATATAGAATGCCCTCTGAAGTGCCATTTTATATATATATATATATATATATATATATATATATATATATATATATAACTTCTCCCCCCATAGTGCAAGTAGAAAATGCTCCCCTTGCAATGCCAGTATAAAATGCCACCCTGTAGTTCCAGATAATGTTCCCCTAGTGGTGAAAGTTGATATATCCCCGGTAGTGTCATCCCTAGTACCAATATATAATGCCCTCCTCTGTAGTGGCAGGTATATAGCATGATCCTTCCCCCCTTCCTTGGTGTCCCCAGTAGTGCCAAATTGCTGGTGTTTAGTATAAAATAAAAAAAACTCACTCCTGTTCCCTGCTGCTGTCTGTGATGCAGGCCGCAGAATGATATGTCGACACTTCAAGACGCAACTGATGGCATTTCTCCTGCACCAGGTCTCAAGTGGTGAGACCTGGCGCAGGAGGTCATGGGGATGACATTGTGACCTCTTGCATCATTTTACTTCTTCATAGGCTCCTGGCCTAGCAGCCTGAGGCCCATGAGGCTGAACAGCAACAGATGTGGCCCTGATTGATGTCCTAAGCGGGCGCCTGTCCTTGGCTACACATTGTCCTGATTCTTGTGAACAGGTGTAATGAATGAGCTCTTAACTGTGCGGCCCTAGTTAGTATAAAAGTAATAGAATATGATGGTTTCTGTACTTAAGAGTCCTTGTTCTGCTGACTCTATATACAGATGTGGCAGAGTTATCACACATACTTGGTGAATTATCACATTTAGTTAACACGTTATGACTGTGACTGTTAACTCTGCTACATCAGTATTGGCTGTTTCCATATATTGAGTCAGTGGAATGAAAATGAAGAGAGTGATATCCCCAAGCACTGTCATTATGCTTGGGGGGTCCTCTGTGTATTTAATTTTTATACAGTCTCTCTTTTTAAATAGTTTATGCCTGGTTTTGAACCAAGGACCTTCTGTATTGAAGGCAAAGACTAACCACTGAGCCATAGAACACAAAGCTATAAATAGGAGGATTGTCTCTGGCTAGGAGGATTGTCTCTGGCTAAAAACATGGGAATACTACTGAGGTTTTTAGTCAGAAAAAACTTCCTATTACTAGCATTGAGCTCTGTGACTCAATGATGATAGTGTTTGTCTTTAGTACAGAACATCTTGGGTTAAAAACCAGCAGAGACCATTTTAAAACATACATACTGATAGTGCTTGGGGATATCCGGTTTCATCATCAAAGTACTGACTCCATGTGTGGACACAGCCTTATATGGAGTCAACCAGAGTAAAAGCTGGGGACTGCCAGAAGCATTGACTATATATATGGACACAAAGCCATATTTGGAGCCAGAGCAGGGACTCCTAAGCAGCGCTGAGAAAATAGGGCACTTCAATGGACCTGCTAGTCCCTGCGCATCTTACTGTGCAGACATCAGGAAGGAAGGCCCACCCACGCAAGTCTTCCTAGCTGCAGTCAACGGTGGCATCAGCGATGATGCTTCATCTGTTGCTGAAGACAGAAAATGCTAGAAGTGCTAAAGAAACTGTCACATGACAATGAAGGAAATCAAGGAAATACCAGCACTTCAGCTGGTAAGTGCTTAGCACCCATTTTTCCCTCCACAGGTTAGATTCAGCCAGCATTTTTCTAGTTAGGGCAGAAAATCACTGTAAATCCTGTGGAACACCTAAAGGGTTAACAAAGGGGGTCATTAATGAACAGATATATGCCACTTTTTGGTGAATATCTGTCGTACATTGCGGCAAGAATAATGTCTTCGTATTGTCCCCCAAAGTGTTTAAAACCAGTTTAGAATAATTTGAGGGGTTTATTTTCAAAAATTTCGATTATTTAAGACCCTCAAAGTTGGTTCACAACTGAATTGATTATTAAAGTCAGTTTGGGAAATTATCTTGAAAATTTAGAAAAATTGCTTCTAAAATACTAGGCCTTCTAACATCCTAAAAAAATAAAATGACATTTACAAAATTATGCCAGCCTAAAGTAGATGTATCGTGAAGGGGTTGAGCAGTGATTTATATTGATGACCTATCCTCAATATCTGATCTGATCTGCGGGGGTCCGACACCTTGCACCCCTCCCAATCAGCTGTTTGACGAGTAGTTGGCGCTCCATGCCACTTGCTGTTCATTACACTATGTGTTGTCTCCTCTGGAGCCGTGGCATAGTGTAATTACAAGCACTCGTGACATTCAAGTCAAGGGAGCGAGTACTCGTCTTTACACTGCACTGCCAAGACGACGGGCAGGGTAATGAATAGGAAGCGGCACTCTCATGGTTTGTCGCCAACTCTTCAAACAGTTGATCGGCGAGGTGCTGAATCTTGGACCCCCTCAGATCAGATATTGATAACCTATCCTAAGGATAAGTCATCAATATAAATCACTGTACAACCCCTTTGACAACTATTTTATAAGGTATCATTGTCTTAAAAGCAGAGAAATTCTGATTTAGAAAACTGAGAATATTTTAAAATTTTTGTAAATTTTAGATTTTTAAATATAAAGGTAAAATTTACCATTAACATGAACTGTGTCGCGTGGCGAGAAAGCAGTCTCGGAATGTTTTGGATGCTAAAAGCATTCCAAAGGTATTACCACATGAAGTGATACGTCAGAATTTCAAAAATAGGGCGTCAGGAAGGTGAAAAATATTGGTGTCAGGAAAGGGTTGCATTTATTTTTGTTTAGATCAGGACTGCATTCGGAAAACACTTAAGTGGGAAATGATGGATTGGGCTATAGTAAAATAAGTTTTATGAGAGTAATCAAATGTTGTAAATTGTATCTTTACATTATGCTATTTGCTTCAAGCTGGACACGAGGTTTTGTTACGGATCAACACTTTCCTTTTATGTCTAATTTTATGGGTTTAGAGTAATACAGTATAAAGAAATGAGAGCATTTGCCTGTTTTCTGCCTAGCTATAATATGGTGTGAAATTCCAGAGGCTTTAGAAATAACTAATAATTAATGCATTTCCACATATGCAATTTATTAGCACTATAATTTTGCAATGATTTCTGCTTTCCCCTTTTCAGAAATGTGCACATCTTAGCAACGTAGCATATTTGCTGTGATGCAGGCCAAATTAAATAAGTAGAGGATTAAATAAGTAGAGGATGCATTGGACATACTATTTCTAAATATATGTTAGTAACTTAATTCTCAGTGTTCAGCAATAATTTCTTCTTCAAAAGCAATCTAGGAAACATTGTGGATCACACAATAGAGGAAACACGGAAGCAGTATTATTAAAGGGACACTTCCCCAATTTTTTAATCACATATTAAAGGGAACCTGTCACCGGGATTTTGTGTATAGAGCTGAGGACATGGATTGCTAGATGGCCGCTAGCACATCCGCAATACCCAGTCCCCATAGCTCTGTGTGCTTTTATTGTGTAAAAAAAACGATTTGATACATATTCAAATTAACCTGAGATGAGTCGTGTCCCTGACTCATCTCACATACAGGACTCATCTCAGGGACAGGACTCATCTCAGGTAAATTTGCATATGTATCAAATCGTTTTTTTTTACACAATAAAAGCACACAGAGCTATGGGGACTGGGTATTGCGGATGTGCTAGCGGCCATCTAGCAACCCATGTTCTCAGCTCCATACACAAAATCCCGATGACAGGACGAGGTGAAATAAGGCTGTGTCCTTAAGGAGTTAACAACCTATATGCAAAGTTTCAGTATGTTTTTTTAATAAAAATAATTACAAAAAAATGAATTCTAATTTTTTAAGTCAATCTATATGAACTTGCCTACATTTTGGGGCCTGTTCATGCTCGTAGTCTGTCAGTACTGGAGTTAGGGTTTTCTCTAGGAGGTGTCCATCTTCCTTCCCTAGTTTCCAGGCCTTATTCCGGTATCCCCTTTCTCTCCTATGCTCGGTATGGTGTTTTCATTCCCCACATGAGCGTGACAACACCTCAATATGTGGACATGCACATTACTATACAGATTGAACAAATGGGGCACCCATTATTATAAAGTACAAAGAATATGTCACTACTGAAGCTTTTTTGTAACAGAAAGTAAATTACAAAAGTAACTACTTTTTCATGCTGAATTAGATTAAAATGACATTTAAAGGGAGTCTTTCACCTATACTGACCATTATACAGGGTGGGCCATTTATATGGATACACCTTAATAAAATGGGAATGGTTGGTGATATTAACTTCCTGTTTGTGGCACATTAGTATATGTGAGGGGGGAAACTTTTCAAGATGGGTAGTGACCATGGCGGCCATTTTGAAGTTGGCCATTTTGAATCCAACTTTAGTTTTTTCAATAGGAAAAGGGTCATGTGACACATCAAACTTTTTGGGAATTTCACAAGAAAAACAATGGTGTGCTTGGTTTTAACGTAACTTTATTCTTTCATGAGTTATTTACAAGTTTATGACCACTTATAAAATGTGTTCAATGTGCTGCCCATTGTGTTGGATTGTCAATGCAACCCTCCTCTCCCACTCTTCACACACTGATAGCAACACCGCAGGAGAAATGCTAGCACAGGCTTCAGTATCCGTAGTTTAAGGTGCTGCACATCTCGTATCTTCACAGCATAGACAATTGCCTTCAGATGACCCCAAAGATAAAAGTCTAAGGCGGTCAGATTGGGAGACCTTGGGGGCCATTCAACTGGCCCACGACGACCAATCCACTTTCCAGGAAACTGTTCATCTAGGAATGCTCGGACCTGACACCCATAATGTGGTGGTGCACCATCTTGCTGGAAAAACTCAGGGAATGTGCCAGCTTCAGTGCATAAAGAGGGAAACACATCATCATGTAGCAATTTCGCATATCCAGTGGCCTTGAGGTTTCCATTGATGAAGAATGGCCCCACTATCTTTGTACCCCATATACCACACTATACCATAATTTTTTTTTGTTCCAACAGTCTTGGAGGGATCTATCCAATGTGGGTTAGTGTCAGACCAATAGCGGTGGTTTTGTTTGTTAACTTCACCATTCACATAAAAGTTTGCCTCATCACTAAACAAAATCTTCTGCGTAAACTGAGGGTCCTGTTCCAATTTTTGTTTTGCCCATTCTGCAAATTCAGTGCGCCGATCTGGGTCATCCTCGTTGAGATGCTGCAGTAGCTGGAGTTTGTAAGGGTGCCATTTGTGAGTAGCTAATATCCGCCGAAGGGATGTTCGACTAATGCCACTCTCCAGTGACATGTGGCGAGTGCTACGCTGTGGGCTCTTGCTGAATGAAGCTAGGAAAGCCACTGATGTTTCTTCATTAGAGACAGATTTCATGCGTCCACATTTTGGCAAATCCAACACTGAACCAGTTTCACGAAACTTAGCAAGCAGTTTGCTAACTGTAGCATGGGAGATGGGTGGTCTCGTAGGGTGTCTTGCATTGAAATCTGCTGCAATGACCCGGTTACTGCGTTCACCAGACGTCAACACAATTTCTATCCGCTCCTCACGTGTTAACCTCGGCGACATGTCAATGGCTGTAAACAAAGAAAAACTTGTAAATAACTCATGAAAGAATAAAGTTACGTTAAAACCAAGCACACCATTGTTTTTCGTGTGAAATTCCCAATAAGTTTGATGTGTCACATGACCCTCTTCCTATTGAAAAAACAAAAGTTGGATTCAAAATGGCCGCCATGGTCACCACCCATCTTGAAAAGTTTCCCCCCTCACATATACTAATGTGCCACAAACAGGAAGTTAATATCACCAACCATTCCATTTTATTAAGGTGTATCTATATAAATGGCCTACCCTGTAGAACACTAACACCATTATCAGCATTATAGTCCCCATATGGGAATGCTACTTACTGTTTAGCTGTCCGTCGCTTATTTTCTTCAAAAAACACTTTTATTCAATGTGCAAATTAGGTCTGAAGGTGCGCATCGTCGCTATTCATCCTAAACTCCTCCCCTTTCACCCCTGTGGCCCGCCTAGGTTCTTCAGAAATCCAGCGCCAGCAGCGGTAACAAGATTCGCCGTGCCTGCGCACTTCATTCCCCATTATGGGCAGAGGCACAAGAGCGTTTAATGCGCATGTGCCGGAATGGGGAATGAAGTGCGCAGGTGCGGCAAACCTTGTGAACGGCGCTGGCACTGGATTTCTGAAGAACCTAGGGTGGGCCAGAAGGGTGAAAGGGGAGGGGTTTCATATGAATAGCGACAAGAAGCCTGTGCACCGGCTGCTTGAACGCCGCCCCTGGGCACCTTCAGACCTAATTTGCATATTGAATAAAAGTGTTTTTTAAAGAAAAAAGCGATGGACAGCTAAACAGTAAGTAGCATTCACATATGGGGACTATAATGCTGATAATGGTGTTAGTGTTCTAAAATGGTCAGTATAGGTGAAAGACTACCTTTATTGGTGGCACAATCACTTTAAAAAGGGGTTCTCTCTAGGGTTATGGTCCTTTTACCTGTCCGCAAAGCATGTGGTACCTAATGAAAATAAAATCATACTCTAATGTTCCCTGCTGCTCCACTCCAGCGTCCTAGCTTAGTTTAGCAATATTCTGGTCCCCAGCTGGGGTACAGACTGGGTCAAATGTGCCCTTACAGCCAATGATGATCCTTAGCCATGATGTGTCCCCAAGTGGGACATCACTGCTGGGTCACATGCTACTCTGGGACACTTCACCGCTGAGGCCAGTCATTGGCTGCAGGAGTGCATGTGACCCTCTCAGGAAGTAAACAGACCGGGGACTGGAAGATTGCCAAATAAAGTCAGGGTGCCAGACTGGGGCAACTGGGAGCAGGCGAGTATTATTTTTTCAGTGGGTATCTGACACTCCAGAGGCTAAGTAAAAACAGGCTTAATCATTCTGGAAAACCTTTTTAAGCAATATTAGCAAACATATGATCATTTAAAATTATCTTTTCTTCAGTGCATTGTGGGAACTCAGATTGTACTTACACATATGGAGCTAAGCTGTCTGGTCACATGACTGAGCTATAGTAAACCGCTATCTGAACAACCTGTAGAATTTTTAAAGCTGCTGTGTATATGAATAGAAATGCCATTATATGTCACTGCTGAAGACCAGCAGGAAAACAATGTATTAAATCATTTAAAGGGTTTTAAAGGGTTTCCTTTTATGAAAATGTAATATCCATTTCATCTTTAGTTCAAATTTTTTTTTTTTTAAAGTAGATGAAAGAGCATCTATATCAATTACATTTAAGTACATGGATGCAGTAACATGCCAGCATTATTTTGAATTTCACAGTCCTGAAGTTTGTGACCATATTTTTTTGGCAAAACACAAAGCTGTCTCGAATAATTATACTGTATTACTTGCTCTACCATATGATAGAATTTAGGTTAGAACTGCTCCTGGTGACACATAGTGAATTTGAGTGGATGGTACATTTTTACTACTAACTCACTGGAACAATATTACAGTTAAGAAACTACAAGATGGATAACATATAGCTTAACTACTTAAAGGGGTTATCCGAGTTATTTTTTTGTTCTTTTTATGTTCCTAACTAAGCAAATGTAACAGCTTTCCAATTAACTCACTTTATCTGCAGTGGCTGGTTTCTCAGATTTCACTGAGGGTCACATGACCTGTGATGTCAGCTTCTCTCCCTGCTCTAATAAAGGTCGTTTACAAGCCTGTAAACGAGACGTCACTGTGCTGGCCACGCCCCCCTTCACTGCCGTCTGCTCTCTCCTAGGATTCTTAACCCCTTCATCTGCAGCAGTGACAATTCTGGGCACAGGAGCTGACAGACTAGAGAGAGCATTGCACAAGAAGGTAGGGGGAAGATCCTGTGTGTATTAGCAGTGTCATTATACAAGTGGGACTTGTAGTTCTACACTTATAAGTTGCTGTTGATTCTCCCAGCACTCAGGGCAGCTCTTGTATCCACTCCCTTAGCAGTGTCATTTTACAGCTTGGACTTGTAGTCCTACACATACAACATGCTGTAGAGTCTCCCAGCAGGCAGACATGTCACTCAGGGCAGCTCTTGTATTCACTCCCTTAGCAGAGCAGGGGGAGGGGCAGAGATTGTTTTTATTGCACGTAAACAAAGGGCCAGAAAAGAACCAGGGAAATTAGGAAATATTATATTTTTTTTGCATAAAACTTGCTTAGCTTGGTTATATATCAGATTTTCAGTGCTATATTATTATTTTTTCATAACTCGGACAACCCCTTTAAGGACACATCCTTATTTCACCTTAAGGACCAGGCCATTTTTTGCAAATCTGACCAGTGTCACTTTAAGTGGTGATAACTTTAAAACGCTTTGACTTATCCAGGCCATTCGGAGATTGTTTTTTAGTCACATATTGTACTTCATGACACTGTTAAAATGGAGTAAAAAAAAATCTTTTTTATTTATAAAAAAATACCAAATTTGGCAATTTTTTTAAAAAATTTGCAAATTTCCAAGTTTCAATTTCTCTACTTCTATAATACATATGACACCCACCAATTAAATACACCGGGTAGTAATAAAGTGAAAGGAGCCCTAACACATTTTACAAAATTCGATACCCAAACAATAGAACTACGGCTCCAATTATAAGTACAAAATTCTCTTTATTAAATGAACACAATCACATTGTCATAAAAACAGCAGTAAACAGGTATGTTGTAGTGAGGAAAGACCCGAGGAGGACCGGGGGATCGACACACATGGGCTCACATAAATTAGTGAAGAGCGTCGCAACAAAGCCCGAAAAAGAAAAGAAAAGGTAACTCTGGATGGTTAAATCCAATTAGAATATACATAGGCAGTGTTGAAATAAAGACAAGCTCAGAAAAAGTACCCAGTATTAGTGCGCCGGTCCCTCAGTCCCCTTGTCCCAACGCCGTTTCGCCAGCAACCTGGCTTCTTTCGGGCACTCCTGTTGAAATCCCTTTTCAAGGGCTTAGCACTCGGCACAGCTGAGGGATGCGGCCGGTGAGTGTGTAATAGTGCGTGTGTAATAGCGCTTCTGCACGTGCAGTCACCGCAGGCTGCACGTGCAGAAGCGCTATTACACCAGGACACACACCGGCCGCATCCCTCAGCTGTGCCGACTGCTAAGCCCTTGAAAAGGGATTTCAACAGGAGTGCCCCTCAGTAAGCATACGGTGACAAGGATACAGACTTGATAAATGGGTCCTGTGTACCCCGAAATGCGTCGTCTTTGCTAAATAAATAAAAAATACTTTGTATCCACAATTGGGTTGTGAATTGCGCCTTGTGTCCATCCGCTCGCCGCACGAACCCAGTGCACACGAGATCCCTTTCATATATCACAATACGCACCAAAGTGGCGGCTTGGCTCCCGCCCATGGTCAACTTGGACAATATTTGGCTGCACCAACCCAGACGGCCCCAACTCTTTTATCTCCACCAGAGCTGCACTACACACAGTGCAACCAAACCAAGGTGAGTAGCAATCACTCACCCTGGTTAGGAGTAAGTAATAGTATCTTGTTCACCATTACCTATGAGCGCCTTCTCTTTTCTTGTGGCCATCTAAGCTTGAATAGAGGCGGGGGGGGGTTAGACATCTATTGTCTGCCACATACAATGCTGTCTTGACACCTTTTTCTGGGAGGTCATTATCACCTACTGACTCCAATTAGGATAATGGAATCAACACCATTGATCCATGCTGGGTATAATGACCTCTGACCCCATGCTGAGTATAATTAGCAGATGTTGATTCAGTTACATATTTATTCCCAGAGAATTCTTGTACAGTCACTCAAAATTGAGAAAGCTCGTTAAAGAACGAGTGAAACGTTTTCAAGAAATCTACAGTAAGTCCAGTTGCCTTGATTTATTCTTTACAGATAAGGCTTAGAAGTTTAGAAGTAAATCTTGAAATTTCTCAGAAATTTTCAAAAACAAACTTTTTAAGGACCAGTTCAGGTCTGAAATCACTTTGTGAGGCTTACATAATAGAAACCACCCAAAAATGACCACATTCTAGAAACTACACCCCTCAAGGTATTCAAAACTGATTTTAAAAACGTCGTTAACCCTTTAGGTGTTCCACAAGAGTTATTGGCAAATAGAGATCAAATTTCAGAATTTCAATTTTTTTACAAATTTTCCATTTTAATCCATTTTTTCCAGTTACAAAGCAAGGGTTAACAGCCAAAAAAAACTCAATATTTATGGCCCTGATTCTGTAGTTTACAGAAACACCCCATATGTGGTCGTAAACTGCTGTACAGGCACACAGCAGGGCACAGAAGGAAAGGAATGCCATACGGTTTTTGGAAGGCAGATTTTGCTACAATGTTTTTTTGACACCATGTCCCATTTGAAGCCCCCCTGATGCACCCCTAGAATAGAAACTCCAAAAAAGTGACCCCATTTTAGAAACTACACGATAGGGTGGAAGTTTTGTTTGTACTAGTTTAGGGTACATATGACTTTTGGTTGCTCTATATTACACTTTTTGTGAGGCAAAGTAACAAGAAATAGCTGTTTTGGCACAGTTTTTTTTATTTATTTTTATTTACAACATTCATCTGACAGGTTAGATCATGTGGTATTTTTATAGACCAGGTTGTCACGGACGTGGCGATACCTAATATGTATACAATTTTTTTATTTATGTAAGTTTTACACAATGATTTCATTTTTGAAACTAAAAAAAATCATGTTTTAGTGTCTCCATAGTCTGAGAGCCATAGTTTTTTCAGTTTTTGGGCGATTATCTTAGGTAGGGTCTCATTTTTTTCAGGATGAGATGACACTTTGGCACTATTTTGGGGTGCGTATGACTTTTTGATTGCTTGCTACTACACTTTTTGTGATGTAAGGTGTCCAAAAATTGGCTTTTTTTACACCGTTTTTTTTTTTTTTACGGTGTTCACCTGAGTGGTTAGGTCATGTGATATTTTTATAGAGCCGGTCGATATGGACGCGGCGATACCTAATATGTATACTTTTTAATTTATTTATGTAAGTTTTACACAATGATTTCATTTTTGAAACAAAAAAAATCCTGTTTTAGTGTCTCTCCATAGTCTGAGAGCCATAGTTTTTTTCAGTTTTTGGGTAATTATCTTAGGTAGGGTCTCATTTTTTTCAGGATGAGATGACACTTTGGCACTATTTTGGGGTGCGTATGACTTTTTGATTGCTTGCTACTACACTTTTTGTGATGTAAGGTGACCAAAAATTGGCTTTTTTTACACCGTTTTTTTTTTTTTACGGTGTTCACCTGAAGGGTTAGGTCATGTGATATTTTTAGTGAGCAGGTTATTTCAGACGCGGCGATACCTAATATGTATACTTTTTTTTATTTATGTAAGTTTTACACAATAATATAATTTTTGAAACAAAAAAATATCATGTTTTAGTGTCTCCATAGTCTGAGAGCCATAGTTTTTTCAGTTTTTGGGCGATCATCTTAGGTAGGGTCTCATTTTTTGCGGGATGAGATGATGGTTTGATTGGCACTATTTTAGGGTGCATATTACTTTTTGATCTCTTGCTATTACATTTTTTGTGATGTAAGATGACAAAAAATGGCTTTTTTTTACACCGTTTTTATTTTTTTTACGGTGTTCACCTGAGGAGGGGTTAGGTCATGTGATATTTTTATAGAGCTGGTCGATACGCTGATACCTAATATGTATACTTTATTTTAATTTACTTTATTTTAATTTATTATTTATTTACTTTATTTTTAAAACAAAAAAAATGATGTTTTAGTGTCTCCATATTCTGAACCATAGTTTTTTTAAATTTTTTGGGCGATTGTCTTAGGTAGGGGCTCATTTTTGCGGGATGAGGTGACGGTTAGATTGGTACTATTTTGGTGGGCATACGCCTTTTTGATCGCTTACTGTTGTACTTTTTGTGATGTAAGGTGACAAAAAAATTGTTTATTTAGCACAGTTTTTATTTTTTATTTTTTACGGTGTTCATCTGAGGGGTTAGGTCATGTGATATGTTTATAGAGCCAGTCGATACAGACGTGGCGATACCAATTTTTTTTAACTTTATATTCTGGAAAATTACATTTTTGTTTATTTTTACTTAAAACTTTTGATTTCTTTGGGGGAAAGCTTTATTTTTTTAACTTTTTTTTAAACATTTTTTTGTCCCACTTTGGGACTTCAACTTTTGGGGGTCTAATCCCTTTTACAATGCATTCCAATACTTCTGTATTGGAATGCATTGGCTGTATGAGTAATACTGTGTGTATTACTCATTCAGCTTCTGGCCTGTGAGATCCAGGGGGCTGGATCTCACAGGCTCTTCACCGGAAGGCAGCGCCAATGCCTCAGGAAGGCATCTGCGGTCTGCAGCGATCGCCGAATACGGCGGGGGGGGGGGGGACCCCCCCCCCGTGTATTTAGCCAAGGTGCCTGCTCAACGATTTGAGCAGGCACCGAGTTTCGATCACCGAGCGGCGTTGATCGGAAATACACATGACGTATCGGTACGTCATGTGTCCTTAAGTACCGGGACAACATGCCGTATCGGTACGTATTGTGTCCGGAAGAGGTTAAAGGGAACCTATCACCGGGATTTTGGGTATTGAGCTGAGGACATGGGTTGCTAGATGGCCACTAGCACATCCGCAATACCCAGTCCCCATAGCTCTGTGTGCTTTTATTGTGTAAAAAAAAGATTTGATCCATATGCAAATTAATATAAAAGAGTCATATCTTACTTGTGTGACCAGAGAAGAGTCATATTTTCAAGCTCTGACTCATCTCAGGTTAATTTGCATATGTATCAAATCTGTTTTTATACACAATAAAATCACACACAGCTATGGGGACTGGGTATTGCGGATGTGCTAGCGGCGATCTAGCAACCCATGTCCTCAGCTCTATACCCAAAATCCCGGTGACTGGTTCCCTTTAATCAGTTCCCGACCACCCATTGACAATAAACGTCCGGGTGGTAGGGACTTATGACAGACGTCTGAACAGACGTTTGGGAACGTGATGTCAGTGACAGCAGGGCATATCATAGAGAAGGCAAGGACAGATCCTAAGTTTCCCAGCTTTGAACAAGCCCTATGTATACAGATAAGGAAGCGTGATGCTGCTTCCTGTTCCAGCCCCAATCAATCATGTGACCGCCGGGGCCCGGAGATTCCTAGAGCTGCCGGGTCTTCCTAACACCTTGATCAGCTCTGAAATGAGAGGCTGTACAGTGTTGTATAGTATTGTACGGCCTGGACAGAAATATAAATAAAAAAATAATTTCCCCAATCAAATAATGATTATTATTATTTTTTTAAATAAAAAAAAAAGGAATTTAGACATATTCAGTGGCGTGCCTAGGGTTTTTGGCACCTGGGGCGTGTCTTTTCTCTGCCCCCTCCCCCCCAATACTTGACCACATACCTCTTACATCCAGGGACATCTCCTGTCATGTAGACCTTCTCTTTCCTCTTCTCCTCCGTTAGACCGCCATGACAAAAAAAAAAATTCTGCCAAATCTCGTCTCTACAGAGTTTGTAACACAGACACGTTAGATTCCTCCGTTTTTTCAATAAACTTCCCCATCCTGGTGTCCCCACAGTGTCATCCTGCTGCCACCCCCAATACTGTGCCCGTTGTGCCCCCCAATGCCCTAGGTACTATACTGCTGAAAAAATGGTGACATAATTGGGGTAATTTATCAAACTGGTGTAAAGTAGAACTGGATTTCCAAAAGAGCTGTCAAAAATGAAAGGTGATTCTGATTGGCTGCTATGGACAACTAAGTCAGTTCTACTTTACACCAGTTTGATAAATTTACCCCAAATGTCCCTACAGTGTCCACAGCAGCTATAATGTCCCCTAGAGTGCCCCCAGTAATGATAACACCCTATATTGTGCTCCAGGCAATAATATCTGTATAGTGTCCCCAGAAATAATAGAATTGCCCCTACAGTGCCTCCCAATAGCAAGGCCCCCAAATAGCAATTTTCCCCACACTATCCCCGAACAGTAATTTCCTCCACACTTCCCCCATATAGTAATTTTCCCCACACACTAATTTCCACCACACTGCCCCATACAGTAATCACCCCCACACTTCCCCCACACAGTAAATTCCCACACACTGCCCCCATACATTAATTTCTCCCACACAGTAATTTCACCCACACTACCCCCACATAGTAATTTCCACCAGACTGCCCCATACAGTAATCTCCTCCACACCTCCCCCATACAGTAATTTCCCTCACACTGCCCCAATACAGTAATTTCCTCCACACTGCCCCCAAAGTAATTTCCCCCCTCACAGTAGTTTCCCTTATACAGTAGTTTCCCCCACACAGTAGTGTCCCAAACACTGCCCCCACACAGTAATTTCCCCACACTGCGCCACACAGTAGTGTCCCCCAAACAGTAATTTCCCCCACACTGCCCCAATACAGTAGTGTCCCCCACACTGTCCCTATATAGTAGTGTCCCCCACACAGTAGTTTCCCCCACACTGTCACCACACAGTAGTTTACCCCACACAGTAGTTTCCCCCACACAGTAGTTTTCCCCACACTTCCCCCCACAGTAATTTCCCCCATACAGTAGTTTACCCCATACAGAAGTGTCCCCCACACTGCCTCCACACAGTAGTGTCCCCCGCACTGCCTCTATACAGTAATTTCCCCCCACACTTTCCCCACACAGTAGTGTCCCTCACACTTTCCCCACACAGTAATGTCCCCCTCACAGTAATTTTCCCCACACTGCCACCATACAGTAGTGTTACCCACACAGTCATTTTCACCACACTGCCCCCCACACAGTAGTTTTCCCATACAGTAGTTTCCCCCACACAGTAATTTCGCCCACACTGCCCCCCACACAGTAGTTTCCCCATGCAGTAGTTTCCCCCACACGGTAATTTCCCCACACTGCCCCCACACAGTAGTGTCCCCCACACTTTCCCCACACAGTAATTTCCCCCACACTGCCCCCATACAGTAGTGTCCCCCACACTGCCCCTAAACAGTAGTGTCCCCCACATAGTAGTTTCCCCCACACTGCCCACACACAGTAGTTTACCCCCACACTTCCCCCACACAGTAGTTTCCCCCACACTGCCCCCACACAGTAGTTTACCCCACACAGTAGTTTCCCCCACACTGCCCCACACAGTAATTTCCCCCACCCTGCCACCCACACAGTTTCCCCATACAGTAGTGTCCCCCACACTGCCCCTCACAGTAGTTTCCCCCACACAGTAATTTCCCCCACACTTTCCCCACACAGTAGTGTCCCCCACACTTTCCCCACACAGTTGTGTCCCCCTGACAGTAATTTCCCCCACACTGCCACCATACAGTAGTGTCCCCCACACAGTAATTTCCCCCATACTGTAGTTTCCCCCACACTGCCCCCACACAGTAATTTCCCCCACACTGCCCCCACACAGTATTTTACCCAACACTGCCCCCACACAGTAGTTTCCCAAACACTGCCCCCATACAGTGGTGTCCCCAAAACAGTAATTTTGCCCACACTGCCCCCATGCAGTTGTTTCCCCCACACTGCCCCAATACAGTAGTTTCCCCCAAAATGCCCCCTATACAGTGGTTTCCCCCACACTGTCCCCACACAGTCATTTCCCCCACACTGCCCCCACGCAGTAGTTTCCCCCACATTGCCCATATAGTAATTTGCCCCCACATAGTAATCTTTCCCATAATTATTGCCCTCACATAATAATTTTGCCCCCACACAGTATCCCACCATATTTCCCCCCTCATGTCCCCCAAAGTTGGCACATAAAATAAAAAATAATAATTTGCCCCCACACAGGTTGCTACCATATTTCCACCCCACATGTCCTCCTGTGTGCACCCCCAAAGTTGGCACATAAAAAAAAATAAAAAGTAGCTTACCCCACACAGTAGTTCCCCCCACACAGTAGTTCCCCCCACACTGCCCAACACAGTAGTGTCCCCCACACAGTAATTTCCCCCACACTTTCCCCACACAGTAGTGTCCCCCACACTTTCCCCACACAGTAGTATCCCCCACACTGCCACCATACAGTAGTGTCCCCCACACAGTAGTTTCCCCCACACTGCCCCATACTGTAGTTTCCCCCACACAGTAGTTTCCCCCACACTGCCCATACAGTAGTTCCCCCCACACTGCCCCACACAGTATTTTACCCCCACACTGCCCCCACACAGTAGTTTACCCCACACTTCCCCCACACAGTGGTGTCCCCCACATTGCCCCCACGCAGTAGTTTCCCCCACACTGCCCCATACAGTAGTTTCCCACACACTGCCCCATACAGTAGTTTCCCACACACTTCCCCCCACACAGTTGTTTCCCCCACACTGCCCCCACACAATAATTTCCCCCACATTGCCCATATAGTAATTTGCCCCCCACATAGTAATCCCTCCCATAATTATTTCCCCCACATAGTAACCCCTGCCATAATAATTTGCCCCACACAGTATCCCACCAAATTCCCCCCCCCACATGTCCTCCTGTGTGCACCCCCCTCATGTCCCCCAAAGTTGGCACCTAAAATTAAAAAAAATAATTTGCCCCCACACAGTATGCCACCTTACCTGTGCTTGCTCACAGAGTCCCGGCACTGTGCTCCTGAGTCCCGGCACAGGCGCGTGCAATGACGTCATTGCGCACGCCGGGATTTCACTACCGCATAGGCCTCAGGCCTACTAGGCTTATATCCTATGGCGGTGATCGGCGGCGGGGCAGGGAAATATACGCTCCGCTCCCGTGCCCCGCCGCAGTATGTGGGTGTCAGCGCTTAAGCTGTATTGATGGAAGCTCTCATTGCTTCTGACCCTTGCAGTGGCACCCCCTTGAGAGACGGCACCCGGGCGGACCTCCCCCCGCCCCCCTGGGCACGCCACTGGACATATTTGGTATTGACGCATCTGTAGTGACCAGCTCTATAAAAATATCACATGATCTACCATATTAGATAAATGTCATAAAAATACTCCACCTTACCTCCCAAAAACATAATATCAAGTGATCAAAAAGTCTTATGTACCCCAAAATGGTACTGATAAAAAGTACAATCTGTGCTACAGAAGGCAAGCCCTCAGACATCTATGTTGGCAGAAAAATAAAAATGTTATGGATGTTCGTATACGCCGATACAAAATATAACAGATTTTAATAAAAAAAATATTTTATTATGTGCAAGTAGTATAACATAAATAAAACTATAGACATTTGGTATTGCCATAATCGTATTAACCTGCAGATTAACGTTCTCATACCATGTATACCACATTGTGAACCTCATGAAAAAATAAAAAATACTGACAGAAAAAAAATGAGCCCTCACACAGCTCAGCCAACAAAATATAAAAAAGTTATGGCTCATAAAATCCATTTTAGTATCCTCAAACAGCAGTTTATGACTACAAATGGGGTGTTGTGGTATTCACGAGACAATGGGTAGTAAATTTTGGGGTGATATTAAACTGTTATCCCTTGTGAAAAAGAAAGTTTGGGACTAAAGCACCATTATCTTGATATAAAAAACTGAATTTTTCATTTTCACAGGCAGTCTTATTAATTCTATGAAATATCTGTTGTGTCAAAGTGCTCACTACACTTGACCACGGCATCTGAGGGGTTAAATATCCGCAATTGGCATTACTGCCAATCGTGGACATAAGTCACGGGTGTCTACTGTGTGAAACAACAGGCACCTGATTGCTATGTCACTCGGTGTGCTCCAGAGACGACACCATCTTTAAAGATCCAAAAGCTGCTGTACATGTACAGCGGATGTTGGGAAAGCGTTAATAATGCCATGTTGTGATGAGTTGTCCATTGTGATGTCAGGTCACATAAACACACCAGTCACTCCCAGTATTGTTGAATAAAGCAGGAATCACTCATACAGGGTGGATCTCTGTTCTGATCGAATGCTCTCCATGATATCCATATACTGAAATAGTTCATATAAACAGAGGTTGTCTCATTAGAGGTGTAATTAATGGAGTTATCCAAGATGATTAAAAATATCAGACAACCTCTACAATGTGTGAAAAAGACAAACATTTTTTACTCACCTGTTTACAATTCGGTACTCCTGCTGTTGTTTTTTTTCAAACAGCACCTATGTTGTGCCTGAATGTGGCACATGACCACCGCAGCCAATATCCTGAGCTGTACTGTACCAGAAACGAGTGAGTATGCAATGTTTTATCATTTTAAGACATTGAAGGGGTTTTCTGAAATTTTTAATTATCAAGGACACACCTACATGAAGTCTGAGCTCCACACCCTTAAAGGGATTCTGTCACCAGGTTTCACCCCTGTCAGCTAAACATATGCTGATGTTCAGGGCCTCATCAGGATTCCTAATGTGGGCTTCTAAATGTGATCCGTAGCCTTCGTTTGCTAAAAAACAAGTTTTACTAACCTGTCACTCAAAGAAATAAGGGGCCCAAGGGGATGTCAGGGGATGTCAAGGGATGCAAGGTGCCCGCCGCACCCACCGCCGTTCGTGCCCAGCGCCGCCTTTCCAGACTTCTGCACCGCCTCCTAATCCTCTGTGCCGCCTCTCGCTCTCCCTCCCTCCCCTTCCTCCTGCTGTAAGATATCGTGCGTGCGCACAGGGCTCTGAGAGGCTGGCACCAGAGTGCAGGTCATACCTGGGTTGAGCGAAGTGCCGGCGCATGCGCACTTCGCTTCAAGAAGCCAAATCGAGAAGTCCGCACGGGCGCATCAGGCAGAGGGAGGGAGGAGGGGGGGGGGTGGAGGGAGGAGGGGGGATGGAGGGAGAGCGAGAGGCGGCACAGAGGATTAGGAGGCGGTGCAGAAGTCTGGAAAGGCGGCGGTGGGTGCGGCGGGCACCTTGCATCCCTTGCTGTTAAAAACTATTTACCTAGTGCAGTGGCAACATCGAAATGTTGGAGAAAGCAGTTTCTGTTCCCCTTTACAACATACCACACAGAGAACTTTCACGGCTATTGATGGCACCTTGATTCACACCTTGATTTACCTGGCTGTGTGACATGGGCTATTGTAGGCTGAACAAAACAATTGTCAGAGTTAGGGAACTTTGTCAGAGCAGAAGTAAGCAAGTTTTCTTCCAGGATAACTTTATACGTTGCTTGATTCATGCGTGCTTCACGAAAACAAATCTGGTGTATTCCAGCCTTGCTGATACACTCCTGCATCATCACCAATCCTTTTCCAAATTTCACAGTGGGTGTTAGACACTGTGGATTGTATACCTCACCAGGTCTTTGTCTAACCATTACATAACCAGGTGTTGGGCAAAGCTGTAAATTGGAGTCATCAGAGAAGATTACCTTACTTCCCTGCTCTATGGTCCCATCCTTATGGCTATCTAACCATCCTTCTTCTCATTTAGAACTTTTCTTTTCAACTCTTGTGGCATCGTCTGTAGCTATTTTTTTATTACACTTACTTTTTGGGGACCATTAGCACTGCTTTTGCTAGTGGTACACTTCCAGCCATAGTGATGACAACAGAACTGGTTTTATAGTATTACTCTTTAAATAACATTTGGTTTAGGTGATCACCTAAGAAAGTAGAAATATGTGTGTCTGTAATGGAATTCAACAAACACTGGAATGATATGGCTGCCATACATGTGGAGATGCTGATTTAAAAAACAAATTGGAGTAGTCTCATATTTTTTCCAGAGCTGTATAGAAGAACTTGGCATTCAATGGTGGAGGGTGTGTGCTTTCAGTTGGGGTTCCCAACCCAAATATACATATAGAAAGAAGGTGAACACTCTAGTGATTGAATGAAATAAAAACTTCCTTTGCTGTATTCTTTTTGCAAGGCAATCAAATTGTGCAACACTATTGCCATGTAATCAGAGAGATGAGCAGAAATAACACAGGGAATGGTGTATCCAAACCTTAAAAAGTGCGTTGAGCAAAATAATTTTGCCAGCCTATTGAGCTCAAAGGGGGTGGAATTTATCAGGCTCTGCACCCCAGAATTATGTGCAAAATATGGCATTTGTGACTTTTTGAGGCCAGTTGCACAAATACTGTGTGACTTTTTACATTTTTATACCACTCCAGTTGTGAAAAGTAAAAAAGTGGCCATGGTTAGCTATGTTAATAATTTTCACTTCAGATATACGACTGGGGCACAAAAAAATGTCCCAAACCACACTAGTAGTTGGTGGTGTAAATAACTGGAGTGGCATTTATGGACAAAAAGTGTTAGATTTAAAGATGCACCAGATTTTTACAAATGTGTTGTTTGATAAATTTGACACAAAGTATGCCAACATAGACTAAGGAAAACTTCAAATATTACCCTCATGATAAATTCTCCCTAAAGTATTTTGTAAAAGTGGGGAATATTGAGTTCCTCCACAGAGTGTTCCTCTTTAGTGTCACCATCATTTACATCCCAGTGAGTTTGTATATCCCAAGTCCGGATTAATAGTGCCTTGTTCTCTCTAAATTGCTGTAGAAACACCATGCACAGGGACTGAGAGGAGGATTCCCATACCAGGGCATATATCAGAGCGCCAGTGATGAGGAGGCTGTGAGGTGGCATTGTCTCTAGTGGTCTTTCTTGATGATTAGTCATGTTCTGTGTCTGTCCTGATAGGCTGAAGGTTCTAGCTGGAGTCTGTTTTTCCCCTGACAGGTTGGGGGCTCTAGCTGAGCTCTGTAGTTCTCCACTCTCACTCCAGGCTGTCTCCACCCTCACTCACCTGCTGTCAGCATACTCTCTGGCCTCTCTCCCTTTCCCCATATATGGCTTCAACAGCACCTTCTTTGTTTTTTGATTTTTTTTACTGTGAACAGGAGGTTTTCAGGTCCTGCCTATTGCCTCACAGTCTCCTGTGCATGCAGTTAGAGAAACCTTTATGCATGATCCTCACATCACCAGGCATTACAATTATTATTACTATTGCTAGCATTATTAGTATTGATAATAAACAAGACGAAACACATTATGCAATGAAATAATTTTATTGCTTGAAGGAAACACTCATGCTATTAATTTGCTTAATAAGATTGCTAACTTCCTATCTTTAGCATCTTTAACCACTTTTGAATGCCAATAAGTTTTCAAACAATAAATCAAAAACGGGCTGCTAAACAAATGCTATGTTTGCAACATACAGATGTAGCTCAACTCAATGTATTTTTTTGAATGTTAAATATAATAAACAAGAGGTGCTCTCCTAGCATTAAAGTTGTACACCAAAGGCAGAAAATAATCAATTATAGAACTACTAAAGTCCCCTTTACACAGGCTGACGATCAGGGTAGTTATAATGAAGAAGTGTTCCTAGGAATTGGCCTGTGTAAAGGTGCCACTCATCACCCAATGAACAAGCAAACGCTTGTCCATCTGATGAAAGCATCGCTGATGCAGACACCAAAGTCATCATTTCTGTGCAGAAGATCGTGCTGTGTAAATAGCGATCTGCTGCCCAGAAACAATTATTCTGATTGCTTCAGCGATCACTCGTCCCCATGCAGACATGATTGCTGCATGGAAATGCAGCTCTCATCTCCTCTGACGAGCAGAAAGTGTTTGGGAACAAATGGATCATTCCCCATAATTGCCTTCAGAGTTGTCTGACATAAAGGGGACTTTATGAAGCATAGTAGCTGCTGCACCAAATGAAATACATCAATCTCTGAAGGAGATCCCAGTAGGATATTTGAAATGTGCTATGCCATTCTTATACCAATAAATACTTACCAGTGAAAGGAAATCCTGAAAAGTTGTTCTCTGTCCTCCCTCTCAGCCGCACCCAACTCCAGCCAAGAGCTTCTTTTCCTCTTGACACTTTTACTGTAATATCATACTAGGTCTACCTACTGTACAGTGTTATGAAAAGCTAAAATTGTCTCTTCTGTGTTTCATTGACATAAGAATTCTGTACCAGCCTTTCTGTTAAAGGGAATGTCTAGAAAAAAAGATGGCTGCTTTCTTCCAAAAATAACACCACTCCTGTCCACAGGTTCTGTGTGTGGTATTACAGCTCAGTACTATTCACTTCAATGGAGCTGAGATGCAACACCAGACACAACCCATGGGCAGTTGTGGAGCTGTTTATAAATGATAAAGCAGACATTTTTCATCTTATCCTGGACAACTCCTTTAAGCTATGGCTATAGCAGGTTGTATGAGGAAAAAATAATAAAGTAGTTTATTAAATATATATGTGGAACGGGAAACTGAATATCACGTCTGTGACTGTCAGGCTTCCAGACTAGAAAACAGTGATGTAGGAGGGGGATTAAATCCTCACCACTGTAAAGGAGTCCGGACTAGAAATCCCATCCAGCTAGCACATCCGTGCTAATATAAGCTGGCAGGGGATCAAGACACGGCTCAAAGGGTTAAACCAGATGCAGGTGTGTTTATTGTGAATTTACTTGGCTAGGTGATATGGGACAGCTGGCGAGGGACCAAAACCCCTGCATGGTAAAGCACCCACCAGGTGTATGTGGGTGCTCACTCAGCTGTCTCAGTCAACCTAAAAAGCCAGAGGTATATTATAGATCACAGACCCCATATACTCGAGTCAGCAGTAGCGCTGCTCAATCAGAGTAACACCCTGCCTGGAGAGCCGTGTAAAAGAACCAGAGGATCACCGGCTCAACGCGTTTCGCTATGGCCGTATGAGCCACAATTTCATCAGGAGCGAAGCGAGAATCTCTGTTATAATAAAGTGTGCCTGTACGGCAGAATCACCTCACACTGTTGTGTGTAGAGGTATTCGGCGCTATGATGGCCGTGCGCGGCCGTATGAACGCCGAAAATATATCGAGTAAACCCCGCCTACAAAGGGGGCGTGTGTAAGCGCTCGGTCAAATCAGAGAGAGGCGCGTCATCTGACATGCACCCCCGATCCGCCCCGCGCCCTCATCACGTCACACACCTCCATACTAGCATAACAAATGCCCATGTGAATAGGGGGAATCGAAAGTCGCGGCCAAGAATGTGTCGCTTACACGTCTGGCACTAAAGTTGGCTAAATCGAGAGACCGCAAGTTGGTGACATCACGGTGAGTATATATACATATACAAAAAAGGAAAAAAGGAAAGAGAGAACCGTATCCCGCAGGCATGAATAGATGAAAGATAGCAAACATAGTGACATGAATCAAGAAACAAGCCCCGCCTCCCTAAATCCAGTATATACATATAGAGGGCGTCAAGAAGATACAAAGGGCAATGAAATAAGCAAACTGGACCGAAAATCCATTGTATATGGTCAAGATTATTTAACCATATAGATGCACGCAAAGGACACAGCAGAAAGTATCCATATTGTGGTCCCTAAGGCTCAAATGAAGCATGAATATGAAATTGCCTCATTTAACCCACTAGGGTACATAGTTTGTAATCTAAAAATCCACATCGCTTCTTTTTGGAGCAGTAGAGTATCTATATCTCCACCGCGTATGGATTTTTTGGGCATCACAATGCCCTGGACTCTCAGCACATCCGGATTCCCAGCATGTACATCCCGTACATGGCGAGACACCGTAGTGTCTCTCGAGTTCCGGATGTCTGATAGGTGTTCTCCTATCCTCCGCCTCAATTCACGCTTTGTCTTTCCCACGTACTGCAGGCCACAATTACAGGTAATAAGATATATTAGACCCACTGAGGTGCATCTAATGAAAGACCGAATCTCATATCTTATTCCACTAGTGGTACTGATAAACGAGTCTCCCTTAGTGATAAATTTATCACTAAGGGAGACTCGTTTATCAGTACCACTAGTGGAATAAGATATGAGATTCGGTCTTTCATTAGATGTACCTCAGTGGGTCTAATATATCTTATTACCTGTAATTGTGGCCTGCAGTACGTGGGAAAGACAAAGCGTGAATTGAGGCGGAGGATAGGAGAACATCTATCAGACATCCGGAACTCGAGAGACACTACGGTGTCTCGCCATGTACGGGATGTACATGCTGGGAATCCGGATGTGCTGAGAGTCCAGGGGATTGTGATGCCCAAAAAATCCATACGCGGTGGAGATATAGATACTCTACTGCTCCAAAAAGAAGCGATGTGGATTTTTAGATTACAAACTATGTACCCTAGTGGGTTAAATGAGGCAATTTCATATTCATGCTTCATTTGAGCCTTAGGGACCACAATATGGATACTTTCTGCTGTGTCCTTTGCGTGCATCTATATGGTTAAATAATCTTGACCATATACAATGGATTTTCGGTCCAGTTTGCTTATTTCATTGCCCTTTGTATCTTCTTGACGCCCTCTATATGTATATACTGGATTTAGGGAGGCGGGGCTTGTTTCTTGATTCATGTCACTATGTTTGCTATCTTTCATCTATTCATGCCTGCGGGATACGGTTCTCTCTTTCCTTTTTTCCTTTTTTGTATATGTATATATACTCACCGTGATGTCACCAACTTGCGGTCTCTCGATTTAGCCAACTTTAGTGCCAGACGTGTAAGCGACACATTCTTGGCCGCGACTTTCGATTCCCCCTATTCACATGGGCATTTGTTATGCTAGTATGGAGGTGTGTGACGTGATGAGGGCGCGGGGCGGATCGGGGGTGCATGTCAGATGACGCGCCTCTCTCTGATTTGACCGAGCGCTTACACACGCCCCCTTTGTAGGCGGGGTTTACTCGATATATTTTCGGCGTTCATACGGCCGCGCACGGCCATCATAGCGCCGAATACCTCTACACACAACAGTGTGAGGTGATTCTGCCGTACAGGCACACTTTATTATAACAGAGATTCTCGCTTCGCTCCTGATGAAATTGTGGCTCATACGGCCATAGCGAAACGCGTTGAGCCGGTGATCCTCTGGTTCTTTTACACGGCTCTCCAGGCAGGGTGTTACTCTGATTGAGCAGCGCTACTGCTGACTCGAGTATATGGGGTCTGTGATCTATAATATACCTCTGGCTTTTTAGGTTGACTGAGACAGCTGAGTGAGCACCCACATACACCTGGTGGGTGCCTTACCATGCAGGGGTTTTGGTCCCTCGCCAGCTGTCCCATATCACCTAGCCAAGTAAATTCACAATAAACACACCTGCATCTGGTTTAACCCTTTGAGCCGTGTCTTGATCCCCTGCCAGCTTATATTAGCACGGATGTGCTAGCTGGATGGGATTTCTAGTCCGGACTCCTTTACAGTGGTGAGGATTTAATCCCCCTCCTACATCACTGTTTTCTAGTCTGGAAGCCTGACAGTCACAGACGTGATATTCAGTTTCCCGTTCCACATATATATTTAATAAACTACTTTATTATTTTTTCCTCATACGTCTCTTCAGGCAGATAATTTTATATATTAGTTAGACGTAAAATTTCCGTTCCAATATTGTTGTGATTTTGATTTTTGGTACAATTTATTCTTGGGTGGGGAATGGCAGGCTTTCTGTCCAATGACCTGAGCTCTGAATGTTGGCTGGGTGACCCCAAGGAGGTGTTCACCGAAAAAGAGCTGCCTTCACAAACAGCACAGATTAGTATTACCGCATCATTCAAACATCTGAACCGCATCTATAAAGATCATGTTCGATGCTGGTGGGAGGTCCAGACGCTGGATACTTATATAAAAAACAATATAGTTCCAAGAGGTCTTAGAAGTCCTATCCTCCCTACAGCACGTGTACGCTCAAATGAGTTCCTCAAAAAGTGGGAGCAAGAATCCATTGCAGGCTCCCTGCGCTTAATGCGGTTACTATTAGATGAGGAGAGAAGACTACTATCAGTGAGCGAGACAGAATTAAAGGAGAGCATTGCACAGGCAAAGAAATTTAGCGAACATAGCGACTTTAACAAAAAAGAAACACTCTTACAGCAAAATATAGAGCGTTTCACTGCTCAAATCAAAGAGAGAAAACATTTCCTATATAATAGGGATACTAGTGACTTTAAAGAAGGACGAATACTTGAATTTGGTCAAAAACGCCAAGTCACTTCTGAGATAGACACGGATTTGTCTTCCTCTGAATGTGATACAGATGGTGAACGAGTCACTTTACCACCCCGTGGACGAGCTAACAGCAACAGAAGACCTCAGGGATCACGGGGACCTAGACAGGGTGGTAGAGGTGGAAGAGGTTCACGTGGGGGTTTTTTAGACCAGACCCCACCGGTATCCGACTACCTTCTACGTTACAGGAGACCCCCAGTAGACCCCAAGTAGATGCACTACAGGTTGTTAATTTGTCCAAACTGGAGTTATCCCCATTACAATTAGAGGTTCTCCAAAAAGGTTTATCGTTTGTACCCCTTCAAAAGTTTAATTTGTTTTATTGGATCAAGGATCTGCAGTTATATGCACGCAAACTCAAGTGGAAAAAATTCTTTTCATTACATAATAGACGACAGTGTCTGGAATTGGGTATCAATATGGAAGATTTGCAGGATGTAAATCTCCTGGTGGGTTTGTCTGAGGAGGGGGACAGGAATATAGGAGATGGTCCTTATACGGACTTGAAAAATCCGTCCAAGCTATTTCCACCCCTCAATGACAATTCCCCGATTGATACCTTTATAAATGTGGTGATTCGGGACCTTCAGAAACTTGATGGGGTAAACCTTGGGCATGACAACTTGAAGCCTGAGGAAAGAGTGGCACTGGAACGGCTGGAAAATGACAACAGTGTTGTCGTCAAGCCCTCTGATAAGGGCGGCAACATTGTTGTCATGGACCAAGAAAACTACCGTTCCATGTGCCTGAGACTTTTGGAGGACAAAAAAACTTATAACATCTTGAGTTCCGATCCCACACTGACATTTAAGGCCCAACTGGCAGGGATACTGCAGGAGGCTCTGCAAGAGAGATTAATTAGCAGGACAGAATATGAATTTTTATTACCTAAATTCCCTGTTCTTGCTACATTTTACAGCTTACCTAAGCTACATAAACAGGGTCCCTCTCTTAAGGGTAGACCGATTGTCTCGGGCATGGGCAGCCTGACTGCAAATATAAGTACCTATGTGGATACCATCCTGCGTCCATTTGTGGTGAGTCTACCCTCATATGCCCGTGACACCATGGACGTACTGCAGAGATTGGATGGGATATACTGTGATTCGGACATATGGTTGGCCAGTCTGGATGTCGAAGCCCTTTACACCTCTATAATACATGAATTGGGGTGTAAAGCGGTAGAGACTTTCCTCCAGCAGAGGGGGGACCAGTGTCGCCGCCATAATGCCCTTATCATGCAATTGTTGGATTTCATCCTGACACGGAACATCTTCCTCTTTGACCAACGTATCTACCACCAGCTCAGGGGGGTGGCGATGGGTAGTCCTTGTGCCCCTACCTTCGCAAACCTTTTCCTGGGCTGGTGGGAGAAGGAGGTTGTGTTCGGGGAATCTATGGATTCATACACATCTTGTATCCAATTGTGGATTCGATATCTGGATGATATCTTGATTTTGTGGAATGGTACCAGAGAGAGTTTTCTTGAATTTGTGGAGAACCTTAACACTAACGTCATTGGCCTCTTTTTTACATCAGAGATACAGGAGTCCCAGATTACCTTTCTGGACCTCAGTATCTCAATAGGCGCTGATAGACGTATTACCACAAAGTTGTTTAGGAAAGAAACGGCGACCAACAGTCTCCTACATTGGGAGAGCGGACATCCCCTGGCCCTGAGAAGAGGTATCCCTAAGGGACAGTACCTCAGGGCTAGGAGAAATTGTTCGGAGCTTGGGGAGTTCAAGGCCGCAGCCTTGGACCTGAAACACAGGTTTACCAACAGGGGATACCCAGAATATACCCTGAAAAAGGCGTACCATCATGCCATGAACACCAATCGTAGCCAGTTATTGACCCCTAGAAATAGGGAGAATGTGGACTTGACACCACGCATCCTGGCTAATTTCGATAAAGCTCACCGACAAGTTCGGGAAATACTCCAGAACCACTGGTCCATTCTACAATCGGACCCGGACATTGGATCATCACTATCTGATCGCCCATTGGTCACGTACAGACGTGGTTCTAATTTACGTGACCGATTGGTGCATAGCCTCTACACTCGGCCCACTACTGTAACTTGGCTTAAAAGTTCTGCCAAAGGCAATTTCCCTTGTGGTTCATGCATTATATGCAAATTTATCACTAAGGGAGACTCGTTTATCAGTACCACTAGTGGAATAAGATATGAGATTCGGTCTTTCATTAGATGCACCTCAGTGGGTCTAATATATCTTATTACCTGTAATTGTGGCCTGCAGTACGTGGGAAAGACAAAGCGTGAATTGAGGCGGAGGATAGGAGAACACCTATCAGACATCCGGAACTCGAGAGACACTACGGTGTCTCGCCATGTACGGGATGTACATGCTGGGAATCCGGATGTGCTGAGAGTCCAGGGCATTGTGATGCCCAAAAAATCCATACGCGGTGGAGATATAGATACTCTACTGCTCCAAAAAGAAGCGATGTGGATTTTTAGATTACAAACTATGTACCCTAGTGGGTTAAATGAGGCAATTTCATATTCATGCTTCATTTGAGCCTTAGGGACCACAATATGGATACTTTCTGCTGTGTCCTTTGCGTGCATCTATATGGTTAAATAATCTTGACCATATACAATGGATTTTCGGTCCAGTTTGCTTATTTCATTGCCCTTTGTATCTTCTTGACGCCCTCTATATGTATATACTGGATTTAGGGAGGCGGGGCTTGTTTCTTGATTCATGTCACTATGTTTGCTATCTTTCATCTATTCATGCCTGCGGGATACGGTTCTCTCTTTCCTTTTTTCCTTTTTTGTATATGTATATATACTCACCGTGATGTCACCAACTTGCGGTCTCTCGATTTAGCCAACTTTAGTGCCAGACGTGTAAGCGACACATTCTTGGCCGCGACTTTCGATTCCCCCTATTCACATGGGCATTTGTTATGCTAGTATGGAGGTGTGTGACGTGATGAGGGCGCGGGGCGGATCGGGGGTGCATGTCAGATGACGCGCCTCTCTCTGATTTGACCGAGCGCTTACACACGCCCCCTTTGTAGGCGGGGTTTACTCGATATATTTTCGGCGTTCATACGGCCGCGCACGGCCATCATAGCGCCGAATACCTCTACACACAACAGTGTGAGGTGATTCTGCCGTACAGGCACACTTTATTATAACAGAGATTCTCGCTTCGCTCCTGATGAAATTGTGGCTCATACGGCCATAGCGAAACGCGTTGAGCCGGTGATCCTCTGGTTCTTTTACACGGCTCTCCAGGCAGGGTGTTACTCTGATTGAGCAGCGCTACTGCTGACTCGAGTATATGGGGTCTGTGATCTATAATATACCTCTGGCTTTTTAGGTTGACTGAGACAGCTGAGTGAGCACCCACATACACCTGGTGGGTGCCTTACCATGCAGGGGTTTTGGTCCCTCGCCAGCTGTCCCATATCACCTAGCCAAGTAAATTCACAATAAACACACCTGCATCTGGTTTAACCCTTTGAGCCGTGTCTTGATCCCCTGCCAGCTTATATTAGCACGGATGTGCTAGCTGGATGGGATTTCTAGTCCGGACTCCTTTACAGTGGTGAGGATTTAATCCCCCTCCTACATCACTGTTTTCTAGTCTGGAAGCCTGACAGTCACAGACGTGATATTCAGTTTCCCGTTCCACATATATATTTAATAAACTACTTTATTATTTTTTCCTCATACGTCTCTTCAGGCAGATAATTTTATATATTAGTTAGACGTAAAATTTCCGTTCCAATATTGTTGTGATTTTGATTTTTGGTACAATTTATTCTTGGGTGGGGAATGGCAGGCTTTCTGTCCAATGACCTGAGCTCTGAATGTTGGCTGGGTGACCCCAAGGAGGTGTTCACCGAAAAAGAGCTGCCTTCACAAACAGCACAGATTAGTATTACCGCATCATTCAAACATCTGAACCGCATCTATAAAGATCATGTTCGATGCTGGTGGGAGGTCCAGACGCTGGATACTTATATAAAAAACAATATAGTTCCAAGAGGTCTTAGAAGTCCTATCCTCCCTACAGCACGTGTACGCTCAAATGAGTTCCTCAAAAAGTGGGAGCAAGAATCCATTGCAGGCTCCCTGCGCTTAATGCGGTTACTATTAGATGAGGAGAGAAGACTACTATCAGTGAGCGAGACAGAATTAAAGGAGAGCATTGCACAGGCAAAGAAATTTAGCGAACATAGCGACTTTAACAAAAAAGAAACACTCTTACAGCAAAATATAGAGCGTTTCACTGCTCAAATCAAAGAGAGAAAACATTTCCTATATAATAGGGATACTAGTGACTTTAAAGAAGGACGAATACTTGAATTTGGTCAAAAACGCCAAGTCACTTCTGAGATAGACACGGATTTGTCTTCCTCTGAATGTGATACAGATGGTGAACGAGTCACTTTACCACCCCGTGGACGAGCTAACAGCAACAGAAGACCTCAGGGATCACGGGGACCTAGACAGGGTGGTAGAGGTGGAAGAGGTTCACGTGGGGGTTTTTTAGACCAGACCCCACCGGTATCCGACTACCTTCTACGTTACAGGAGACCCCCAGTAGACCCCAAGTAGATGCACTACAGGTTGTTAATTTGTCCAAACTGGAGTTATCCCCATTACAATTAGAGGTTCTCCAAAAAGGTTTATCGTTTGTACCCCTTCAAAAGTTTAATTTGTTTTATTGGATCAAGGATCTGCAGTTATATGCACGCAAACTCAAGTGGAAAAAATTCTTTTCATTACATAATAGACGACAGTGTCTGGAATTGGGTATCAATATGGAAGATTTGCAGGATGTAAATCTCCTGGTGGGTTTGTCTGAGGAGGGGGACAGGAATATAGGAGATGGTCCTTATACGGACTTGAAAAATCCGTCCAAGCTATTTCCACCCCTCAATGACAATTCCCCGATTGATACCTTTATAAATGTGGTGATTCGGGACCTTCAGAAACTTGATGGGGTAAACCTTGGGCATGACAACTTGAAGCCTGAGGAAAGAGTGGCACTGGAACGGCTGGAAAATGACAACAGTGTTGTCGTCAAGCCCTCTGATAAGGGCGGCAACATTGTTGTCATGGACCAAGAAAACTACCGTTCCATGTGCCTGAGACTTTTGGAGGACAAAAAAACTTATAACATCTTGAGTTCCGATCCCACACTGACATTTAAGGCCCAACTGGCAGGGATACTGCAGGAGGCTCTGCAAGAGAGATTAATTAGCAGGACAGAATATGAATTTTTATTACCTAAATTCCCTGTTCTTGCTACATTTTACAGCTTACCTAAGCTACATAAACAGGGTCCCTCTCTTAAGGGTAGACCGATTGTCTCGGGCATGGGCAGCCTGACTGCAAATATAAGTACCTATGTGGATACCATCCTGCGTCCATTTGTGGTGAGTCTACCCTCATATGCCCGTGACACCATGGACGTACTGCAGAGATTGGATGGGATATACTGTGATTCGGACATATGGTTGGCCAGTCTGGATGTCGAAGCCCTTTACACCTCTATAATACATGAATTGGGGTGTAAAGCGGTAGAGACTTTCCTCCAGCAGAGGGGGGACCAGTGTCGCCGCCATAATGCCCTTATCATGCAATTGTTGGATTTCATCCTGACACGGAACATCTTCCTCTTTGACCAACGTATCTACCACCAGCTCAGGGGGGTGGCGATGGGTAGTCCTTGTGCCCCTACCTTCGCAAACCTTTTCCTGGGCTGGTGGGAGAAGGAGGTTGTGTTCGGGGAATCTATGGATTCATACACATCTTGTATCCAATTGTGGATTCGATATCTGGATGATATCTTGATTTTGTGGAATGGTACCAGAGAGAGTTTTCTTGAATTTGTGGAGAACCTTAACACTAACGTCATTGGCCTCTTTTTTACATCAGAGATACAGGAGTCCCAGATTACCTTTCTGGACCTCAGTATCTCAATAGGCGCTGATAGACGTATTACCACAAAGTTGTTTAGGAAAGAAACGGCGACCAACAGTCTCCTACATTGGGAGAGCGGACATCCCCTGGCCCTGAGAAGAGGTATCCCTAAGGGACAGTACCTCAGGGCTAGGAGAAATTGTTCGGAGCTTGGGGAGTTCAAGGCCGCAGCCTTGGACCTGAAACACAGGTTTACCAACAGGGGATACCCAGAATATACCCTGAAAAAGGCGTACCATCATGCCATGAACACCAATCGTAGCCAGTTATTGACCCCTAGAAATAGGGAGAATGTGGACTTGACACCACGCATCCTGGCTAATTTCGATAAAGCTCACCGACAAGTTCGGGAAATACTCCAGAACCACTGGTCCATTCTACAATCGGACCCGGACATTGGATCATCACTATCTGATCGCCCATTGGTCACGTACAGACGTGGTTCTAATTTACGTGACCGATTGGTGCATAGCCTCTACACTCGGCCCACTACTGTAACTTGGCTTAAAAGTTCTGCCAAAGGCAATTTCCCTTGTGGTTCATGCATTATATGCAAATTTATCACTAAGGGAGACTCGTTTATCAGTACCACTAGTGGAATAAGATATGAGATTCGGTCTTTCATTAGATGCACCTCAGTGGGTCTAATATATCTTATTACCTGTAATTGTGGCCTGCAGTACGTGGGAAAGACAAAGCGTGAATTGAGGCGGAGGATAGGAGAACACCTATCAGACATCCGGAACTCGAGAGACACTACGGTGTCTCGCCATGTACGGGATGTACATGCTGGGAATCCGGATGTGCTGAGAGTCCAGGGCATTGTGATGCCCAAAAAATCCATACGCGGTGGAGATATAGATACTCTACTGCTCCAAAAAGAAGCGATGTGGATTTTTAGATTACAAACTATGTACCCTAGTGGGTTAAATGAGGCAATTTCATATTCATGCTTCATTTGAGCCTTAGGGACCACAATATGGATACTTTCTGCTGTGTCCTTTGCGTGCATCTATATGGTTAAATAATCTTGACCATATACAATGGATTTTCGGTCCAGTTTGCTTATTTCATTGCCCTTTGTATCTTCTTGACGCCCTCTATATGTATATACTGGATTTAGGGAGGCGGGGCTTGTTTCTTGATTCATGTCACTATGTTTGCTATCTTTCATCTATTCATGCCTGCGGGATACGGTTCTCTCTTTCCTTTTTTCCTTTTTTGTATATGTATATATACTCACCGTGATGTCACCAACTTGCGGTCTCTCGATTTAGCCAACTTTAGTGCCAGACGTGTAAGCGACACATTCTTGGCCGCGACTTTCGATTCCCCCTATTCACATGGGCATTTGTTATGCTAGTATGGAGGTGTGTGACGTGATGAGGGCGCGGGGCGGATCGGGGGTGCATGTCAGATGACGCGCCTCTCTCTGATTTGACCGAGCGCTTACACACGCCCCCTTTGTAGGCGGGGTTTACTCGATATATTTTCGGCGTTCATACGGCCGCGCACGGCCATCATAGCGCCGAATACCTCTACACACAACAGTGTGAGGTGATTCTGCCGTACAGGCACACTTTATTATAACAGAGATTCTCGCTTCGCTCCTGATGAAATTGTGGCTCATACGGCCATAGCGAAACGCGTTGAGCCGGTGATCCTCTGGTTCTTTTACACGGCTCTCCAGGCAGGGTGTTACTCTGATTGAGCAGCGCTACTGCTGACTCGAGTATATGGGGTCTGTGATCTATAATATACCTCTGGCTTTTTAGGTTGACTGAGACAGCTGAGTGAGCACCCACATACACCTGGTGGGTGCCTTACCATGCAGGGGTTTTGGTCCCTCGCCAGCTGTCCCATATCACCTAGCCAAGTAAATTCACAATAAACACACCTGCATCTGGTTTAACCCTTTGAGCCGTGTCTTGATCCCCTGCCAGCTTATATTAGCACGGATGTGCTAGCTGGATGGGATTTCTAGTCCGGACTCCTTTACAGTGGTGAGGATTTAATCCCCCTCCTACATCACTGTTTTCTAGTCTGGAAGCCTGACAGTCACAGACGTGATATTCAGTTTCCCGTTCCACATATATATTTAATAAACTACTTTATTATTTTTTCCTCATACGTCTCTTCAGGCAGATAATTTTATATATTAGTTAGACGTAAAATTTCCGTTCCAATATTGTTGTGATTTTGATTTCTATAGCAGGTTGTGCAACATGATGCTCGATGCAACTGCTTCATATGTCAAGTTGCATAACTTTCTTTCTGCCCCAATAGAACTAAATATGGAAAAGTTGCACATTTCATTTCCTATTCACTTTAAGAGCATCAGTTGTGTAAGTGTTACATGATTCGCCAAAGTTGCATCAGCTTAAAAAGTTTGTAGTTACGTAATTAGGACACTGTTCATTTCTGTGGATGTCTCTGTGGTGCAGAGTTCTGCCACTAAAGTTGTTTTGTAGCGCTAGGGTAAGGTTTCATAATTCACAAATATAAGGAGACATAAAATGCTGTTATACTTGACGAGCAGATTTCATTGTTTCTTTTGTGCAACTTCTAGCAACTGAATTATGATTCAGTGTTTTTTGGAATGTAATTTCCAAGTTCCAGATATTTTAATTAAAAGGCTCTAAATAATGCAGCCCATTGTAATGTATTTACTTTTTATTGTCTGGATTTAATTTGAAATTGGGATGTACCACCAAATCCCAAGCTATACTAATTTGCCATTTATATGTCAGTTGACAAGATAAATTCTGTTTTAATGTGTTTTTTTTAAAATTTATGCTGGTGGAAATTATAACTTAATTCCCAATGCTATTAGCATATGCATCCAGAAGTGGTACCCTCACTTTGAGTTTAATTGGTACTGATAACAAAAACCTAATGACACCGACAATAAAATAATTATGTTTTATGGTATGTAAGTAATTGCAAAAGAATAGGGGTCTAAGATGTTTGGCGGATGCTAAAAATTACTTAGTTGTTTACTCAGTCAGCAAACAAAACACTTGCTTATATATAATGTTTTATATATATGTACTTTAGTGCATATATTGAATACTGACTTGCTGACTAGTACCCATTCAGTTTTTGCTCAACTTCACTGCTATATTCATTCTTCTCTTCCAATATATCAATCACCTCTTTGCCAGCTCCTCTTCTATTATAATTTTTCTATCTATTTTTACATTCTCCGTTAAAGGGATCCTGTTACCAGGAAATTCAGTGTTAAACCAGGCATAATGCCTTGTAGGTCTAGCTCAGCTCAATGTAATGATACTTAGGGATCCATTGCTTCATTCTGGATAAAAAAAAGTACTTTTATTCCATATGCAAATAATCAACTTAGTGTACTGAGGGTGGGCCGAAGCTACTCGTGCACCCTTGCTCCTCTTTTTCTTGATTAATAGGTTCTTGACATCTAGCCTGGCCTTGTCAATAAAGAGGAAGCAGGAGGCATAATGGTGCACAGAGAGTCCACCTTTGATGCACTTAACAGCTCATTTGTTTTTGAATAACAAGCACTTTATCTCTAGACTGAAGCAAAGGATGGCTAAAGGTCCCTTTACACGTGACAATGTACAAGCAGATGGTCAGGAAGGAAGCATTCCTTCCTGTCAATCTGCTGATCGCTAGGAGAGGAGACCAGTTCATTTACATGCAGCAATCTCCTTCAGAGTATGGGGAGGAGTGATTGCTAATGCCATCCCTCTTCCCCATACTGTCTCATTGTTTCCCTTCAGCAGATCGTGTTTACACAGCACGATCTGCAACTGGGAAACGGCAAGATGTTCCACTGGGAAACAGCCAGATGTTCCACTGGGAAACAGCAAGATCTTCCACTGGGAAACAGCAATATCTTCCACTGGGAAACAGCAAGATGTTCCACTGGGAAACAGCAAGATGTTCCACTGGGAAACAGCAAGATGTTCCACTGGGAAACAGCAAGATGTTCCACTGGGAAACAGCAAGATGTTCCACTGGGAAACAGCAAGATGTTCCACTGGGAAACAGCAAGATGTTCCACTGGGAAACAGCCAGATCAACCACTGGGAAACAGCCAGATCAACCACTGGGAAACAGCCAGATCAACCACTGGGAAACAGCAAGATCTACCACTGTGCTGCACTAACAATCCAATAATGTTTTGCTCGTTCATCAGATAATTGGCGGTGCATTTACACCGTCCAATCATTGCTAATTAGCGTTACTATATATATGAATAGGCCATACAAAAAAATATGGTAAAAAGCTGTTCCATGGAAAATCCCCTCAAAAGACAAGGGGCACTGCCTCCGACTGGAGAAGAAAAAGTTCAGTCTCCAGATACGCCAAAGCTCTTTTACTGTAAGAACTTTGAATCTGTGGAACAGACTTTCTCAGGACGTGGTCACAGCAGGAACAGTGGACAGTTTTAAAAAGGGTTTAGATGAATTCTTAAAAGTAAATGACATTAATGCTTATGAAATGTGTATAAATCTAAGTCTCATTTCCTTCTGGGATTTGCTTACCAACTTTATGGACTTATGTCTTTTTCTCAACTGTATTATTTAACTATGTAACTATGAATGCTTGTTAGCGATGATCTGTTCAATTCTTGGCCCGTGTAAATTTAGATGAGCAATCTATACAAGGCACTGTGTCTGGATCAACAGTAAATTGGTGACATTCTCAATATTTTCAAACCTCCAAATTCAACATAAAAACTAACCTCAATGGATAAAATCCATGGCACCAGAGACTCCAATAAAATATTTAATATTTATTTATCTAAATAAAAAGCTACACCAAATAAAGATAGCTTAAACAAATATAAATGCTGTGTCTGACCAAATAAACTTCACCACACCAAATTACAATACACAGCATATAATACATCCAAGAAATATTTTATTTAATATATATTAGAATAATACATAGATAAAAATAGCAGCAGCATGTATACACAGGAAAGACAAAGAACCACCAGCTATAAGTCACACGTCAAACATCCAGACTCCTTGGTCAGTGATATTCATATCCATGTCTATTACACTTGTAATAAAGTGAAAACCGTGTAAAAATCACACGGTGTAACAAATAACGGAGACTCCCAGTGAAGAACAAGTGATTAATAGAGGAAAATGAGTATCACATAGATAATAAATAACAGTTTAAAGTGCCAAGTGCGATACATAACATACAAACATCAAGAAGTGCTGATTGTAATGAGTAATACCGACCATATGGTTCAAAACACAGACGCGCGTTTCGCGTGAGGCTTCCTCAGGGGATGAATATATGTGCTCACTAGTTTTATATATCCTCATACTAATCAGTGCTAATTAAAACATATGTGGAATACCTAGTCATGTGTGGCCACACATGTACATGACTTTCACGTAGTGATGTCGCGAACATAAAATTTTCAGTTCGCGAACAGCGAACGCGAACTTCCGCAAATGTTCGCGAACTGGCGAACCGGGCGAACCGCCATAGACTTCAATAGACAGGCGAATTTTAAAACCCACAGGGACTCTTTCTGGCCACAATAGTGATGAGAAAGTTGTTTCAAGGGGTCTAACACCTGGACTGTGGCATGCCGGAGGGGGATCTATGGCAAAACTCCCATGGAAAATTACGTAGTGGACGCAGAGTCGGGTTTTAATCCATAAAGGGCATAAATCAACTAACATTCCTAAATTGTTTGGAATAACGTGCTTTAAAACATCCAGTGTGTGTATACGATTGGCACTGGCAGTGGGCACACTACAGTCAGTAGAAGCGGGCCTGACACACACTGGCAGCAGGCAAGCAACTGAAATTACACTAAAGTGTAAAAATTAAATGCCTTATTTATCGGCAAGCTACTGTGCCACCCGGTATCAGTGGTTGGCACTGGCAGTGGGCACACTACAGTCAGTGGAAGCGGGCCTGACACACACTGGCAGCAGGCAAGCAACTGAAATTACACTAAAGTGTAAAAATTAAATGCCTTATTTATCGGCAAGCTACTGTGCCACCCGGTATGAGTGGTTGGCACTGGCAGTGGGCACACTACAGTCAGTGGAAGAGGGCCTGACACACACTGGCAGCAGGCAAGCAACTGAATTTAGACTACTGTCTAAAAATTAAATGCCTTATTTATCGGCAAGCTACTGTGCCACCCGGTATCAGTGGTTGGCACTGGCAGTGGGCACACTACAGTCAGTGGAAGCGGGCCTGACACACACTGGCAGCAGGCAAGCAACTGAAATTACACTAAAGTGTAAAAATTAAATGCCTTATTTATCGGCAAGCTACTGTGCCACCCGGTATGAGTGGTTGGCACTGGCAGTGGGCACACTACAGTCAGTGGAAGAGGGCCTGACACACACTGGCAGCAGGCAAGCAACTGAATTTAGACTACTGTCTAAAAATTAAATGCCTTATTTATCGGCAAGCTACTGTGCCACCCGGTATCAGTGGTTGGCACTGGCAGTGGGCACACTACAGTCAGTGGAAGCGGGCCTGACACACACTGGCAGCAGGCAAGCAACTGAATTTAGACTAAAGTGTAAAAATTAAATGCCTTATTTATCGGCAAGCTACTGTGCCACCCGGTATCAGTGGTTGGCACTGGCAGTGGGCACACTACAGTCAGTTGAAGTCGGCCTGACACACACTAGCAGCAGGCAAGCAGCTGAAATTACACTAAAGTGTAAAAATTAAATGCCTTTTTTATGCAAAGTCCTGTGCCAGCCGGTATGAGTGGTGGGCACTGGCAGTGGGCACACTACAGTCAGTGGAAGTCAGCCTGACACACACTGGCAGGCAACTAACCTTAGATTAAAGTGTAAAAATTAAGTGCCTATTTTTTAAGCAAAGTCCTGTGCCACTCGGGATGACAGGGGTGGGCACTGGCAGTGGGCACACTACAGTCAGTTGAAGTCGGCCTGACACACACTGGCAGGCAACTAACCTTAGATTAAAGTGTAAAAATGAAGTGCCTTTTTTTTAAGCAAAGTCCTGTGCCACACGGGATGACAGGGGTGGGCACTGGCAGTGGGCACACTACAGTCAGTTGAAGTCGGCCTGACACACACTAGCAGCAGGCAAGCAGCTGAAATTACATTAAAGTGTAAAAATTAAATGCCTTTTTTAAGCAAAGTCCTGTGCCAGCCGGTATGAGTGGTGGGCACTGGCAGTGGGCACACTACAGTCAGTGGAAGTCGGCCTGACACACACTGGCAGGCAACTAACCTTAGATTAAAGTGTAAAAATTAAGTGCCTATTTTTTAAGCAAAGTCCTGTGCCACTCGGGATGACAGGGGTGGGCACTGGCAGTGGGCACACTACAGTCAGTTGAAGTCGGCCTGACACACACTGGCAGGCAACTAACCTTAGATTAAAGTGTAAAAATGAAGTGCCTTTTTTTTAAGCAAAGTCCTGTGCCACACGGGATGACAGGGGTGGGCACTGGCAGTGGGCACACTACAGTCAGTTGAAGTCGGCCTGACACACACTAGCAGCAGGCAAGCAGCTGAAATTACACTAAAGTGTAAAAATTAAATGCCTTTTTTATGCAAAGTCCTGTGCCAGCCGGTATGAGTGGTGGGCACTGGCAGTGGGCACACTACAGTCAGTGGAAGTCAGCCTGACACACACTGGCAGGCAACTAACCTTAGATTAAAGTGTAAAAATTAAGTGCCTATTTTTTAAGCAAAGTCCTGTGCCACTCGGGATGACAGGGGTGGGCACTGGCAGTGGGCACACTACAGTCAGTTGAAGTCGGCCTGACACACACTGGCAGGCAACTAACCTTAGATTAAAGTGTAAAAATGAAGTGCCTTTTTTTTAAGCAAAGTCCTGTGCCACACGGGATGACAGGGGTGGGCACTGGCAGTGGGCACACTACAGTCAGTTGAAGTCGGCCTGACACACACTAGCAGCAGGCAAGCAGCTGAAATTACATTAAAGTGTAAAAATTAAATGCCTTTTTTAAGCAAAGTCCTGTGCCAGCCGGTATGAGTGGTGGGCACTGGCAGTGGGCACACTACAGTCAGTGGAAGTCAGCCTGACACACACTGGCAGGCAACTAACCTTAGATTAAAGTGTAAAAATTAAGTGCCTATTTTTTAAGCAAAGTCCTGTGCCACTCGGGATGACAGGGGTGGGCACTGGCAGTGGGCACACTACAGTCAGTTGAAGTCGGCCTGACACACACTGGCAGGCAACTAACCTTAGATTAAAGTGTAAAAATGAAGTGCCTTTTTTTTAAGCAAAGTCCTGTGCCACACGGGATGACAGGGGTGGGCACTGGCAGTGGGCACACTACAGTCAGTTGAAGTCGGCCTGACACACACTAGCAGCAGGCAAGCAGCTGAAATTACACTAAAGTGTAAAAATTAAATGCCTTTTTTATGCAAAGTCCTGTGCCAGCCGGTATGAGTGGTGGGCACTGGCAGTGGGCACACTACAGTCAGTGGAAGTCAGCCTGACACACACTGGCAGGCAACTAACCTTAGATTAAAGTGTAAAAATTAAGTGCCTTTTTTTAAGCAAAGTCCTGTGCCACACGGAATGACAGGGGTGAGCACTGGCAGTGGGCACACTACAGTCTGTGGGCCTGCAGCTCCTCACACACAGGCAGGCCAGGCAACTGCAATATGTATATAAAGGAAAAAAAAAAAGCAGACTAATGTTGCAGCCCTAAAAAGGGCTTTTTGGGGTGCTGTCAGGACGCTGTCCTTACAGCAGAGATCAGATGAGTCTTTCAGGACTGGAGTGGACACTGAATTCACTAGCCTAGCTATCGATTTCCCAATTAAATCAGCAGCAGTTACAGTCTCCCTCCTCTCACTAAGACTGCAGCTTCAGAATGAATCTAAAATGGATGCTGTGCAGGAGGTGGGAGGGTCTGGGAGGGAGGGTATGCTGCTGATTGGCTGGAATGTGTCTGCTGACTGTGAGGTACAGGGTCAAAGTTTGCTCAATGATGATGTATAGGGGGCGGACCGAACATCGCATGTGTTCGCCCGGCAGAGGCGAACGCGAACAAGCTATGTTCGCCGGGAACTGTTCGCCGTCGGATAGTTCGGGCCATCTCTACTTTCACGGCGTGCGTTCCACACTGGAACACGTGACGTCACATCCTGTGATCTAGTGGGAACCTCCCCCAAATGGAACTAATCATTTATCATGTTTGAAGAATTTAAAGTTAAAGAAATATAACAGATGGGGGCCAATGGGAGAGAAAGAAGATGAGTACACCCTTAAAAATGCAAAGTGTGTGGGCAGATGGAATCAGTGATGCCAGGAGCGCTTGCCGCACAACAGGATATCCGGTATGCGTTCCACACTGAAACGCAACAAAAAGTCACGTGACCGGGTGGGATGCAACCCGGAACCATCGGAAGAGCGTAGAGCGCCACTAGTACCTCATCGGCTGGCATGAGATAATAAAGAATGATGATATACCAACAATCAAAAAGCACCTCATGAACGCTTGAGGCTGTAGCTCCGTGACTGTTATCACCACAGAAGCCTGTTTATTATAAGCTGGAGATCCGAACATGGTTAAAATCGGAGGCCCCAGAACCGGAGATCACGCTGCACAAGATAGAGGTGCGCCCACCTCCGGGGACATGGATAAATTTATCAAAAAAGCAGCGGCTCTGCATGTGTCCAGGGACACCAAGATGGCGCCGACTCCGACTCGCGCCCCGCGCTCCAAACAACCTGAGCTGTCGGATCATGCAGCCGGAGGAGAGGAGGACGCTGATGAGCTCCCCATCTCGCGTAGGTTCTTGAAAGAGATTTTATCTTCCTCTCTAACTTCTGCACTAGAGCCCCTAAGCTCCGACCTCGCTGCAATCAAGCAGGAGATTACGCAAGTGGGTAACCGGGTGGAGACACTTGAGAGCAAGCAGGAGGCTATCATACATCATCAGACGGAGGTATCCCAGCGCTTCCAGGCTATCCAGCTTAAGATGAATCACCTCTGCAGCTCCCTGGAAGACCAGGAAAACAGAGGTAGGCGCAACAACTTGTGATTTAGGGGGGTCCCTGAGACCGTTGATACAGGTGACATCCCCAGCACAGTGGTGCAAATATGCCTGTCCCTTCTAGGGCCAGAAACAGCTCATGAAGTCATACTTAAGAGAGCACACCATGCTCTAAGGCCCAAGCCTGCAGCTTCAGCCCCACCGAGGGACATAATATGTAAATTCCTCAGCTTCCCGGTTAAAGAAGCAGTCATTTACAAATCCCGTCAATCTGGCAAAGTATCCTGGGACGGTCATGACATTCAAATATTTCAGGATCTAGCCCAGTCCACCTTAGACAAAAGAAGAGCCCTGAGACCGATAACGAGCTGGCTCAGAGAACACAGGATTCCTTATAGATGGACCTTTCCTTTTGGCCTATCCTTCATGGTTGAGGGACGCAGACTCTCTGTTTCCAACTACACTGATCTGGACTCAGTCTACGATCACTTGCAGATAGAACCCCTCAGTATCGAAAACTAGGATCCCATCCAAGACCTGGGCAATCTCCCTGAAATCCCACATCCAGGCATCTGGGAGCGTCAACGTACTCCAAAGCGTAAGAAGAGTCCTAGGAACTCCAGGAGATCTGCACCAAGAAGACTTCCTATGGACAACTGACATCTCGGTTTAGCCAGCTGTATAAGCTTTTGGTGATAACTAACATATTATTATTCTTTTTCTCCCCCTCTTCCACACCCAGGCATGACCATGCCTTCTATGCAACTAGTTATGCTAGTTTGGTTACTTGTTGTATATGATGTTTATTTCTTTGTTAACTTAGGATGTACTCTATTGCACTGTTTCTCTGATTTCCCACAGATGGATGGAAGTCTATGTGTTTGTACGTGTCATAAAGAGATTTTAATAGCTGTGCCATCTGGAGTAAGGAATGGCGGAGCTATTTCCTTTAACTTATGATCTGATATGGCGGATTTACAAATTACCTCCTATAATGTAAAGGGCTTTAACGCCCCTTCTAAACGCTGCCAAATTTTCTCTGACTTAAAAAATCCCTCCACGATCGACGCCTGGTCAACGTTTGGAGAACCCTACACCCCGATATAAAAGACTATACCTTTTACTCCAACCCCCATGGTTCATACCAACGTTTGGACTATCTTTTTGTTTCCTCTGAACACATCCAGTTATGCACCAAGGCCCAAATAGGCTCTATTAGTCTATCTGATCACGCACCTCTTTGGATACATATACTCACCCCTAATAAGCCTCTCAAAATGTTCCACTGGAAACTCTATGAACAGCTAATCCAAACCCCAGAAAATAAAGAGAAAGTCCATAAATAGCTGAGTGAGTTTTTCTCAACCAATGATACCCCTGATATCCATCCATATACCCTCTGGGACACCCACAAAGCTTTTATCCGGGGACAACTGATAAGCTTAGGCTCATACACAAAAAAACTAAGAGGTGCTCGCATCAACTCCCTCCTGAAAGACATTAGAGATATAGAGGTCCTACATAAGAGATCCCTGCTGGATTCCCACCTATCTAAATTAACGCTACTAAGGGCCGAACTAAAGAACCAATTAAACACCCAATCGGCTAAATTTTTCCTGCATGCGCAATACAAATACTTTGCTCATGGGGATAAAGTATCCAAGTTTATGATGTCCAGAATCAAAAAAAAGAAAGGCCCAAAACTATATTTGTAAAATTCGCAGCAAAAACTGCACTTTACTTACTAATACACAGGACATATCGCGGAGATTTATGGATTTTTATAGCTCCCTATATAACCTACCTCCTCAAGACAGTGACACCTCGAATCATACACACCAAGATTCGATAGACCTTTTCCTCCGCTCCATTAATATACCCCAAATTGATGAGACTCAGACTAAAGCACTAAAATCCCCATTCACACGCGATGAACTTCTCTTAGCAATTAAACAGCTCCCCAAAGGGAAAGCCCCCGGCCCAGATGGGTTCCCAGCTTTTTACGTCCGCTCTTTCCAAACCATCCTCCTCCCTCACCTGCTCAAGGTTTGCAACCGATCCCTACAAGGTGACCCTCTTTCTAAAGAGATGACAAAAGCCAACATCACTATTATACCCAAGGAAGGGAAAGACCCTACTGAAAGTGGCAACTATCGCCCTATATCCCTTCTTAACATAGATTTAAAACTACTGGCCAAGCTACTGACGAACCGACTTGCTCCTTTCCTACCTAAGCTAATCCATAGAGACCAAACAGGCTTTATCAAAGGTAGAGAGGGAAAGGATAATACGGCAAGAGTAGTTAATGCCATACTCCATGCTTCTAAACATCATCTTCCCCTAGTCCTGATCAGCACCGACGCCGAAAAAGCATTTGACCAAATTCATTGGAATTTTATGCACAGTACTTTAGCACAGTTTGGTATACCTTTAGCTTTTTTGCGTTCCATTGGAGCTATGTACACCAATGCCTCGGCGTCGATGCTGATTAATGACACCACTTCACAACTGTTTTCCATAAAAAATGGGACTAGACAGGGGTGCCCCCTTTCCCCCTTACTCTTTGTCTTAACAATTGAACCCCTCCTTGTTCTTATACGCTCAGAGAAGGATATTGCAGGGCTTAAACTAGGGGATTGTGGGCATAAAATAGCAGCATTTGCTGATGACCTCTTAACCTCTTAATAATGTCCTCCAACCCCGAAACATCTTTACAACGGATCTATACTTTCCTAGACAATTTTAGCTATCTTTCCAACTTAATATGAAAAAGTCACACATTATCAGTATGGGACTCAACCCCAGACTCAGGTCCAAATTATTACATTCTTCTCCGTTTAATTGGGACTCACCCCATATTACATATTTAGGAGTAAAAATCCACTCGGATCCATCATCATTTTATAAACTGAATTATCTCCCTCTTCTGAGTGCTATTAAAGACCAACTAAAATCCCTGGCCCCCCCTTTATTATCTTGGTTTGGACGTAAAAATATGGTTATGTCACTAGTCCTGCCTAGACTAAACTACCTTCTCCAGGTCCTTCCCATTCCTATTCCTAACTCTTTTTTTCAATCCCTGGAACAAGCCATACGTTCCTTTATTTGGAATGGTAAAAAAGCAAGAATTAACATTAATACCCTTCAGAGGCCTAGAACACATGGAGGTATAGGCCTGCCATGTCCCCTTCTATATAATAGGGCCATACTTCTTTCCAGAACCCTTGACTGGTTTAGATGTCCTGAACAAAACTCGTGGATAGCAATGGAGACTCCTAAACACCTTCCGACCCTAAGAGTTCTACTTGTGGACCCCTCTCACAACATTTTCTCCACCTACAAGTATAACTCCATAGTGATAGCTACTCTTGAGGCCTGGAAGTGGCTTCAAAGCTCAAAATGGGGTTTCCCTTCCCCCCTGATCCAGGTCAGAGATGTTATAGGTTTAGCTCCTCTAGAGCTCAGACAAAGTGTCCCCCGCAACATACGTTTCTCTGAAGTATCTATCCTCTCAATTTTTTTGAGGACCGAGATTAGCAGAATAGACCAGGAATCCCTCATTTCCTCCCTCCAAGGGATCAGATCCCAACCTCTCTTGATATCTTTCCTACTCACTTATATAAATAAAAACATCCCTTTAAATTGCCACAGGATCACAAAACAAATTTAGGTCTCTTTGGGAAAATTGGAGATCCTTTAGAGGCTTCAACTAATCTAGCTATGTGTTTAGTCTTCTTGAGGTACTTCTCTATTTCCTCTCACCAGACCCGTAATACAGATACATAGAACAAAGCAATGTTTATGTACATCCTCAATGTTGGTTTATTTTTCTGTGATTTATTTTTCTGTGATTTATATTTGTTACCGCAACACTCCTTGTTAAAAAGGGAGTCTACTCTCTCGTTCCATTGAACTGAAATGATTATAACAGATATTTAATTTTCAATAAAGCTTTTGAAAATCAAAAAAAAAAAAAAAACACCGATGAGCACCTAATTATAAGTGAAAAACAAAAGTGAAACAAAGTGACACTCACATACATATATAATCATAATCAAGTCGACATTAACCCATTATTCAATAAGGGGATAAAAACAAGAATATAAAATGCTAATTAATCATATGTGTAGTATAAATAATATGATCTAATAATGAAATATAGATAATGTGATTTGATAGTGAAATACATGATTCCAATGAAAAACCATTTGAATAAATAAAATGAATAATTGTGTTTACTTAAAGAGGACCTTTTATCAGAAAATAGTGTGTTAAATTATTATGGCTGCTGCCACTGATGTCCGGACACTTATTTTTTTTTTTTAGGCCACTACACTCCCCGTTAGTTTAATCGCCTCATATGCAAATGAGGCAATGAAGTTATAGTAGGCGCTGTTCTTTTAGTTCTGGTGGGCGCGGTTATCCTCTCCCTGGCAACGAGCACATCCAATCGCAGCGCCCCGCTCTTAGCCAGGGAGAAGGAGCTCAATTTCTCGCGCTCGGTCCGGATGTCTAGAAGCTCAAGTTCTCGCGAATCTCGCGAGAACTTGAGCTCCTTCTCCCTGGCTAAGAGAGGGGCGCTGCAATTGGATGCGCTCGCTGCCAGGGAGAGGATAACCGCGCCCACCAGAACTGAAAGAACAACGCCTACTATAACTTCGTCGCCTCATTTGCATATGAGGCAACGAAACTAACGGGGAGCGTAGCGGCCGAACGGGGGGTCCATTTAAAAAAAAAAAAAAAGTGTCCGGACATCAGTGGCAGCAGCCCGATAAGGTTGTATAATAATTTAACACACTATTTTCTGATGAAAGGTCCTCTTTAAATTAATGAAAACATGATTGTGAAAATTAGGTGATAAATATATATATAATATTAAGATGTATTCATAAAATATACTATGAACATAATCAATGTCACATAATCCATTATGATAAAATATCATACATAATACAAAATATATAATACATTAAATTCATAATAAAATTAAGACAAAAAAAATGATTAATATATAAGTGCAACAACCGTGGACATGCATGTGATAAGTGAAACACACAACAATGAAAATAATAATTTGAATTTGAATATATATGTGAACCCGCTAAATAGTGACAATATCATGTTCTATATAAATATTAAGCCACATAAATCCATATTGGCAAGAACAAAAAATACCCTTTTAAAAATGACCCATGTAAAAAAATCACTCCACCCCCCATACAGTCACCACATTGTAACGCCAACAGTCCAAGATGAACCTAGGAACAGGGGCCACATAATTGCCATCTTATTGTTGAAACCAGGGAAAAGAGTATTTCACAACCTAAAAAATAATGAAGAAATATTAAAATCACAATGCAGAACAATATGAATTTGTGTATGTGTGAAGCTGCATATGAATAATATACGCACCACACATACACATTACGCAAGCACAAAGAATAAAATAGAATAGAATAAAAGAAAAGCATAGAGTAATAAAACATACAAGACGAGAGGGGCTTAAGCGATCCTAATTACAGAAACGGGGAAAAACTTAAACCTTCATTCAGCCCATGGGTGGTGACTGTATTAAGTTCAAAGATTCACTTCACTTCCCTTTGTGCTAGCAAGCGCTTCCAATTACCACCCCTAGTACCAATCATTATTCTATCAATACCTCTTACCTTTAGGAGAGATCCGTTGCATGCATGATGAGTCTTGAAATGACGAGGGATAGTGTTAAGTTGAGTTATATACTTTTCCTCCTTGGCCGCAATGATGCCCAAGACATGTTCTTTGGTACGACGCTTCAACTCTCGTGATGTCATACCCACATAGAGAAGTTTGCATGGGCAGCTGGCCACATAAATGACCCCAACCGTGTTACATGAAATGGTGTGTGTAATCTGGTAGGTTTTACGGCCCGTTCCATCTGTGAAAAATATAGTTTTTATGATGTTAGAGCAGGCAACACAATTTCCGCAAGGACGACATCCCCATTTTGGACCTTTAGATCCGAACAATTTTTGGGGTTTGTACCTTGATGATGACTGTGCACCAGTATGTCTCGCAGATTCTTCTCCCGGCTGTAAGTAATGGAAGGATTGAGAGGCAGGTATTTCTTGAGGGTATTATCGATAAGGAAAATATTCCAATATTTCTTTAGACTTGAAGACACCGCCATATAACCTGAATTGTAAGAAGTGATAAATCTCACCACGTCTCTTTGCGGGTCCCTCGATGTTGGCCGGTTCTGTAATAAAGCATCCCTCTTAGAGTGTTTGGCATGCAAATATCTCCTTCTCAATCAAGAGTTGCTGTATCCTCTTTCTTTAAATCTATTATGTAGTTCTTTTGCTCGCACCTCAAAATCGCTGTCACGAGAACACAGTCTCCTTATCTGTAGAAATTGGCCTGTAGGGATACTGTCTATCAGCTTCTTTGGATGCGAAGACTTCGCATAGACAAGGCTATTTACCGATGTGGGTTTTCGATATAGATTGGTGTAGATAAAACCCTCATTGTCCACTTTTAATAGCACGTCAAAGAAGTCCATATTGCTTCTTCCGACTTTATAAGTGAGATGGCTGTTCATATAATTCCTGTTCAAAGACATCATGAAAGCTTGCAATTCCTCCACCGTACCTTGCCAGATCATCAGTACATTGTCGATATAACAAGTCCATAAATGTACTTTTTCAATTTGACTCACTGGCTCAGTCAAAAAGATTCTCCTTCCCACAGCCCCAGGGACAAATTTGCATAGGCAGGCGCACAGGCCGCCCCTATGGCAGTCCCCTGGAACTGTAGGTAGTAGGATCCTTTGAACGTGAAGAAATTCTGTCAAAACGCGAAGTCAAACATTTCCAATATGAAAATTTCATACTCACCATCCACATTGAACATTGAAGAGAAATGGGTGACCGCCTGCATTCCATTCTCATGGTGGATTGATGTATAAAGTGATTCCACATCACAGGTCACAATCATCATATCTTCCTCTAGCTGTAAACCTGCCATATGCAGTCTGTATTAAGCAAAGATAAGTGCAAACATTCTCTAATACAATATTATATAATCTTTATTTGAATCACTTCCTGCACATACCCATTTAATATCTAACATAGCACTTTCTTGTCAGCTTTACACATAAACCATATATGTGTTAAAAAAAAAACCCTGTAAAATTACATTTTAAAGTCACTATGTCACTGCTGTGGTCAGTGATCCTGTCATGGTCATGTGTTTGAATGACATCACAAGCTGCAGCAGTGTGAAGAAAGACTGTCATGGGACTAGATAACCATATGTGCAAAAGTGGTGTGTGAAAGCATTTATCCAGTGTGTAAATTTGTGATAGTGATCTATGCTGTTTACTCATACACTTGCAAACTCTGTTCATTTCCGTATGAGTCAGAGTAGGAGGAGGCTTGAATTACTGCATTCATTTATTTCCTCACTAGTAAGTGAGACACATGGTTATATAGAGTAGCTAAAATTGTATTTTATTACTCAGAGAGGAATGATACAAGTCTTGTATTCATAAGAATACTGGTACTGATGGGGGTGAGGGAAGAGGAGGCAATGTAATGGGAGGTAGTTATTTTTTCGAAACAGTGACTGGTACTGGGCTGCGGCTCTGCGGCCCCTGTAACATGATGAAAACGGATAACTGCTTCCCATTAGTGAATTATAAATAAAAGATATGCAACACAAATAGCTTAGCTTTGAAAGGAGAGGCTTTACAAAAAGTAATATACATTAAATAAGGAATTAAGGTAACTGTGAAGTTTTCATTTCTCTCTGGTTGTAACCTTAAAATAGGACTTGTGTCACCACTTCTTCTGTGAGAAGGTCTGACAGACGTCCTTCTCTACCTCTTGCATGATGTTCTTTGTTTTGGTTTCACTTTCTCATCTCATTTTCTTCTCCCAGGTGTCACCTATTTAGACTAATCCTCTTTCCTTTATATTCCCTCCCATACTGCCTCACTTTGCGGTTTATACAAATTCATGTATTGAAGTGTTCACTGCTGGAGTCTTCTGCTGCTGCTTGTTCAGATAAGTCCTTTCATGTATTGTGTTTCCTTGCTGGCTTGATTCTAGGTGACCCTGACTCCCTCCGTATGAAGTGCAGGGAGCCGGTGGTCGTGTCCCCTTACTATTATAGGGTTTTCAGGTGTCATAAAGTCTTAGGTACGGGGGCATACAATCGTCTACCTTTGAGACCCTTGTATGAGCTTAGCAGTCAGGGTGAGCTCTTAGGGTTTTATAGGGGTCACCTATATGCTCCTTAGTTTGGGATCAAGCCAGTGGGACGTTTATTCATACTTCCTGCTATCTGCAATTTCATCCGTGACATTATAAACCGCCATTACCGTCTTAAGCATGGATCCGGTTTCAGCCTTGATTGACCGCATGCAGGGTCTTTCACTGGAGGTAGCAGATCTCCGTAAAACTGTGTCTCAGTTTCAGGTGACCGGTTCTGCTTGCGTTCATGGAGTTTGTTCCGAGCCTAAGATCTCGCTTCCGGAAACGTTCTCCGGGGGTAGTGAGAATTTTGTTTGCTTTAGAGAGGATTGCAAACTCCATTTTCGCCTACTTCCCCATTCCTCTGGTGATGAGGAGCAGAGGGTGGGGATTATCATCTCACTGCTCAGGGATAACGCTCAGTCTTGGGCCTTTTCGCTGCCGGTGGGGGCACGGCCCCTCTGATCGGTGGATTAATTTTTTGTAGCCCTGGGGCAGATATATGATGACCCGGATCTTATTGCTTTGGCTGAATCTAAACATCGTCTTTTATGCCAGGGTAAACAGTCCGCAGAGATATATTGTTCTGATTTTCAGAGATGGGCAGCTGATACTGGTTGGAACGATGCTGCACTCCGAAGTCAATTTTGCCATGGTCTTTCGGAGGGATTGAAAGATGCATTTGCTTTTCATGAGAGACCTGCCTCGTTGGAGTCTGCCATGTCATAGCTGTTTGTATTGACAGGCGTCTTAGAGAGAGACCTCATGCACACAACCGTTGTGTGCATCCATGGCCGTTGTGCCGTTTTCCATTTTTTTTCGCGGACCCATTGACTTTCGATGGGTCCGTGGAAAAATCGGAAAATGCACCATTTTGCACCTGAGGGGTTAATTGTGCGTATCATAGCCCCCTGTAAGAGATCATGTGCTGCCAGACAGCAGGGGGCAGTCATGTACACAGTTCAAAGTATATTCTAACTAGAAGCGTCCCCATCACTATGGGAACGCCTCTGTGTTAACTACAGGGGAGGGAGGGTGGCCGGCCGCACTGGCCACCAATGTGTTAACTACAGGGGAGGGAGGGGGGGCCGGCCGCACTGGCCACCAATGTGTTAAATACAAGGGAGGGAGGGGGGGCCGCACTGGCCACCAATGAGTTAAATACAGGGGGGGAGGGGGGGTCTGCCCCCTGCTGCCTGGCAGCACCTGCCAGGCAGCAGGGGGAAGTCATGTACACAGTCCTTTTAGTATATTCTAACTTGAAGCGTCCCCATCAACATGGGAACGCCTCTGTGTTAGAATATACTGTCGGATCTGAGTTTCATAATCTAACTCAAATCCAATGGTATATTCCAACATAGAGGCGTTCCCATGGTGATGGGGACGCTTCAAGTTAAAATATATTATCGGATTGGAGAAAACTCAGATCCGATGGTATAAAAGGGACTCCTGACTTTACATTGAAAGTCAATGGGGGACGGATCCGTTTGCAATTGCACCATATTGTGTCAACGTCAACGAATCCGTCCCCTTTGATTTGCATTGTAATTCAGGACGGATCCGTTTGGCTCCGCACGGCAGGCGGACACCAAAACGACTTTTTTTTCATGTCCGTGGATCCTCCAAAAATCAAGGAAGACCCACGGACGAAAAATCGGTCACGGACCTACGGACCCCGTTTTTGCGGACCTTAAAAAAAAATGAATAAAAATACAAGTATTTAGAGAAGGCTCACCTGATGCTCGGGAATGCTTAAAAAAAAAATGCTCGTGTACATGAGGCCAGAGAGGAGAGACCACTCCTTCCTGTCATATTCAGCCCAAGGACAGTGGGGCTGTCTCATTCAGTACGCAGGGGTCTCAGTCTCTCTCAATCCCCTCTGAGCAGGAGGCCATGCAGCTGGGTTTGCTTGCCTCTGATAGTAGAGGATTCAGCTCTCAGAGGAGGGTTTGTTTCTGTTGTGGGGGTATAAATCATTTGGCTAATGTTTGCCCCTCTAGGAGATTCATGGAGTTTTCTGAAGGTAATAAAAAAGAAACAAAAAAAAAACCCTCTAAAAACTCTCCATTTGCTACTATTGGCAAGGTTGATGCCAGGGTGGCGCTAGACAGCAAGAACATTGTTTGTGAGATTTTTGTAGATAGTGGAGCAGCTGTCAATCTCATTGATAATCAATTTGCTATAACGCAGGGTTTCCAGGTATGCACTTTGGAAAAGGATATACCTGTTTTTGCTATCGATTCCGCTCCACTTTCTCAAAGATCGTTAAAGGGCATAGTTCACAATATCCGTTTGTCTGTGGGTGATGCTCATGTTGAGGATATGTCATGTTTTGTCCTAAGCGGATTACCTACTCCTCTAGTGTTGGGGCTACCCTGGCTCACTAAACATAACCCCACCATTGATTGGCAAGCAAGGCAAATAAATGGTTGGAGTGAGTTTTGCAGAGAGAATTGCCTCACAGCGTCTCTTTCAGAGGTTTCTACCAAGACTGTACCATCTTTTCTCTCTGAATTTTCGGATGTGTTTTCCGAGAGTGGTGTCCAGGAGTTGCCCCCTCACTGGGAGTATGATTGCCCTATTAATCTCATCCCAGGCGCCTAGCTGCCAAAATCACGTTTATACAATCTCTCCCAACCTGAAAGAGTCGCTATGCGTACTTATATCTCTGAGAGCCTGAGAAAGGGACACATCCGACCCTCGAAGTCACCTGTTGCCGCTGTTTTTTTTTTGTAAGAAAAAAGATGGTTCTTTAAGACCTTGTCTGGATTTCAGGGAGCTGAACCGTATCACAATTTGTGACCCATATCCGCTTCCTCTGATCCCGGACCTGTTTAACCAGATTGTTGGGGCTAAAGTTTTTTCTAAGTTGGATTTAAGAGGGGCATACAACCTAGTCAGGGTCAGGGAAGGGGACGAATGGAAGACGGCCTTCAATACCCCTGAGGGTCATTTCGAGAATTTGGTTATGCCCTTTGGTTTGATGAATGCACCGGCCGTCTTCCAACATTTTGTGAACAGCATTTTTTATCATTTAATGGGGAAATTTGTACTGGTGTATCTAGAGGACATTTTGATTTTTTCTCCTGATTTCAAAACTCATAGGGACCACCTACGTCTGGTTTTGCTCGTTCTACGGGAGAATAAATTGTACACTAAACTGGAAAAATTTGTGTTTGCGGTTCTGGAAATTCAATTTCTTGGTTTTCTTCTCTCTGCTTCTGGTTTTCGCATGGACCCTGAGAAGGTCCACTCTGTGCTTGTTTGGGAGCTTCCTGACAATCAGAAGACGCTGATGCGGTTTTGGGGTTTTTCCAATTATTACAGAAAGTTCATTTTGAATTATTCCTCTGTTGTTAAGCTACTCACTGATATGACTAAAAAGGGGGTAGATTTTTCCTTATGGTCGGTAGATGCGCTTAAGGCCTTTTCTAGTATCAAAGAGAGTTTTGCTTCCACTCCCATTTTGGTACAACCTGTTGTCTCTCTACCTTTTATTGTTGAGGTGGATGCTTCTGAGGTGGGTGTGGGTGCGGTCTTATCTCAGGGTCCCTCTCCTGCCAAATGGCGACCGTGTGCCTTTTTCTCAAGGAAACTCTCCTCTGCAGAGAGAAATTACGATGTGGGAGATAGGGAGTTGTTGGCCATCAAATTAGCTTTTGAGGAATGGCCCCATTGGTTAGAGGGAGCCAGACACCCTATTACCATGTTTACCGACCATAAGAATCTGGCCTACTTGGAATCAGCCAAGCGTCTGAACCCGAGACAGGCCAGATGTTCTTTGTTCTTTTCTAGGTTTAATTTTGTTGTCATGTTCCGCCCTGGGGTTAAAAATGTGAAGGCGGATGCCCTGTCACGTTGTTTTCCTCTCGCTTTACGACACAAGGTTTTTAAGGAGCACCACGATACTGTCCTTGCTGGGCACCCGGGGAGTAGAGCCACAGTAGATCTCATTGCTTGATTCTGGTGACCGGCTCTTCGTAAGACGGTTCAGGCAGTGCGAGCACCAATGTATCATAACAGATCTATTGATATAACTCTAATGAGGTTTGGTTGATAAGATATTTGATGGGAGTAAAGCAAGCTAAATGTTTCAGCATATGCTATCCATTTGATTGGTTTCCAAACTTTTATTATGTTGAACTGTGGTTTAATATTTATTGGAATCAATCAAGAACAAAGACATAGATATATGTGCAAACAATTGCAATCATTTTCCAGGAAAATGGGACAGAACATACAGTCTCAATGAAAATAATTAGGGATGAACGAATCGACTTTGGATGAAACATCTGAAGTTGATTCGCATAAAACTTTGTTTCAATAATGTACGGAGCGAGCGCTCCGTACAGTATTAGAATGTATTGGCTCCGATGAGCCGAAGTTAATTCTTCGCAAAGCCTCATTCATAAATTGATTTCTACTGTAAAAAAACATTTGGGTTCGGTTCCGGTTCCAAGTGGTATCAATTTTGTAATAGATATCTTAGGGACATGTAGAGAAAGTGTGCAAAATATACAGAATTTTAGGTAGCAACCACATTCAGACTAAATTCAGTCCAAGAAAGGAAAGCATCAGCAGAATACTGAGACAGTTGTTTTAAGATTCTCATAAGATCTAATAAATTTGCTCATATAAGTTCTTTAGGGTCAAAGTTTAGTATGATTCCCAAACACTGCAGATGCTTGTCCACCTGGCTATCTCTAAAATCTAAATAAAAAACCTACATTAACAGCAGTTGGAAGCATAGAGAATTGGTGGCATTACCACTTTAGATGGATACTTAACTATAATTATTTAAGATATAGCAAACCTAAAAATGTTCAGTAGTTGGAGAAGTTACTATATATCACAAGATCTGCATAAAAAACATATACAGTACAGACCAAAAGTTTGGACACACCTTCTCATTCAAAGAGTTTTCTTTATTTTCATGACTATGAAAATTGTAGATTCACACTGAAAGCATCAAAACTATTAATTAACACATGTGGAATTATCTACATAACAAACAAGTGTGAAACAACTGAAAATATGTCATATTCTAGGTTCTTCAAAGTAGCCACCTTTTGCTTTGATTACTGCCTTGCACACTCTTGGCATTCTCTTGATGAGCTTCAAGAGGTAGTCCCCTGAAATGGTTTTCACTTCACAGGTGTGCTCTGTCAGGTTTAATAAGTGGGATTTCTTGCCTTATAAATTGGGTTGGGACCATCAGTTGCGTTGAGGAGAAGTCAGGTGGATACACAGCTGATAGTCCTACTGAATAGACTGTTAGAATTTGTATTATGGCAAGAAAAAAGCAGCTAAGTAAAGAAAAACAAGTGGCCATCATTACTTTAAGAAATGAAGGTCAGTCAGTCAGCCAAAAAATTGGGAAAACTTTGAAAGTAAGGGCTATTTGACCATGAAGGAGAGTGATGGGGTGCTGCGCCAGATGACCTGGCCTCCACAGTCACCGGACCTGAACCCAATCAAGATGGTTTGGGGTGAGCTGGACCGCTGAGTGAAGGCAAAAGGGCCAAGAAGTGCTAAGCATCTCTGGGAACTCCTTCAAGACTGTTGGAAGACCATTTCAGGGGACTACCTCTTGAAGCTCATCAAGAGAATGCCAAGAGTGTGCAAAGCAGTAATCAAAGCAAAAGGTGGCTACTTTGAAGAACCTAGAATATGACATATTTTCAGTTGTTTCACACTTGTTTGTTATGTATGTAATTCCACATGTGTTAATTCATAGTTTTGATGCCTTCATAGTCATGAAAATAAAGAAAACTCTTTGAATGAGAAGGTGTGTCCAAACTTTTGGTCGGTACTGTATATGTATGACCTTAATTTTGTTATATTGATTTGCATCATGCATATAAATATTGTCTGAAAGGGGTTTTCCGGGATTTTTATATTGATGACCTATCCTCAGGATAGGTCATCAATATCAGGACGGCGGGGGTCCGACACCTAACACCCCCGTCGGTCAGCTGTTTGAAGAAAAGGACTCCATGCAAGCACTGCTTTCTCTTCATTGTTTACCTGCTCGCCATTGACATCGTAGCGGTGAGCAGGTGTAACTACACGCCGTCCCATTCACTTCTATGGGATGGCCTCTTCCTATTCAAGCGTATAGGAAGGATCCTTCTCATTGAAGTGAAGGGGATGAATTCTTGTTATTATACTTGCTTGCTGATGCAATGTCAGCGTTCGCATGGAGCACGGCCTTCTCTTCAAACAGCTGATCTGATAATGATGACTTATCCTGAGATCATAGGTAATCAGTATTAAAATCCTGGAAAACCCCTTTAATTTAAAGAACCAGCCAGTGCAGATATTAGTATTGTGGTGTTTTTTTATTACGTAGTAAAAACATTTCAGAACTTTCTGTAGGTTATCATGAAGAACTGAAATATTGGGATAGATATAGTTATCCTGATAATGTTGATTGTCTAGTCCTGCACCAGATTGATCACAGGGCTCATATTGGTTGGCTTTTTTGAGATATAATTTTGAATCAAAATAGTGCATCTTAGAGGGGTTTTCCATTAATAATTATATTTTATGTAAAGTCCTCTGCCTCCTGAAAAAGATTCATATATCTCCATCTTCAAGTCCCAGGACTGTTTACACCTGGTATGCACCGCTCCAGCCAATGACTGGCTTTAGCAATGATGGGGCCCTAAGCAGCACGGCACTACTGAAGCCACTGGTTGGAGTAGTCACATGTGACCATTCCCATGGCTAGCCAGATATATAAATAATATTGCGGGGACCAAATGATGGAGACAGTGGAGTGGCGTTGAGTAGATAATTACTGTATGAATCTTATTCTTCAGGAGGCAGGCAGTGTGCAATATAATAAAATATAATTATTACTGGAAAACTCCTTTAAGCCATGTTCCTAGCTAGAATTCAAGTTGTCTGTTTTGATCTAAGAAACTGCAATGTTACCTAACTAGAGATGAGTGAAGTCTACTTAGCCAAAATCCGTCAAGAAATTTGTTTTGTCCCAAATAACTTTGTAACAAATCAAATTCCATTGTATGTAGCTGGCACAATGACGGGGAATGGTGATCACGCTGCCCCCATCGTTTAACCCCTCAGATGCCACGTTCAATGTTGATCGGGGCATCTGAGAGAGTCACATTCCGCCTATCAGGGGTTAAAAAAAAAAAAAATATATATATACACTCAATTCATCCATCTGATCGTGGAGAGTTTCAGAAAACGCATCAATTGTGGTGCATGCTGATGTGACGATCACGTGTGCCCAGCTTGATAACGTCATACGTAAGCACACGTCAGAATTGGCCCATTTTATTCAATCAAGATGGGCGCAACAGCCTTTTTTTTGCTAAAATGGATGAAGTGAGTATGTTTTTTGATTTTTTTTACCGCCATTTCGGGACAAATTAATTTGCTACCACAAAGTGCCAGGAAATTCGACTTTGTGGCGAATCAAATTTTTCCTGAAATTCGGATGCTTGTTTGGGAAAATAAAACAGAACCCTTTTTTCTAATCTCATTTCGATCTCAGCCTTTCATGACTTTACTGCATCATTTCTTGCCCATTTATTACCACTCCCATTCCCATTTATGGGTGTTCTAGAAACAATGTTACACAGCTAGAGAAGCAGATTCTGTAATTCCTGCCACCCTGGCCATTGCATAAGAAAGATACTTTGATCTCAGCCATGAGTGACTAAGATGGGAATACCCCTTTAAGTATATGGACCCTACTCTTTTCAGCCAGTATCATGGTACCCATAAACGAGACATACAGAACTGTTAGGAGTAGGTAAAACTATAATTAAAAGAGAATATTGGCTCTTTGTCCAACTTGGCAGTTTATGGGCTAAGCTTGTTTTCTTTGTACTCAATTTAAAAGACAACTATTAAAAATGCAACATTATATATTGCATGCTGGAAGTCGGTAAAATTGTCTAGAGCAGAATGTCACTCTCTCTATGAATAATTAACACAGCATATCGAAGTAAGTTTATGGAGAAACAGAAAATACTGCACACTCTAACATAAAAGGCAAAACAGAGCTGAAATGATAAATCTGATAATAAAGAATGCAATAAATAAGGCAGTCACTTCTTAGCGAAAGTGACTGCATCTATTGATTTTGTCTTTGTTTGCTCCCTGTATATTGTTGATAAGTACAATACATTGAAATGAAGTCTGTTTATATCATGAAATGTGTCTGGAAATCTGCTAATTTTAAAACACTGCCATCTATAAAATCATAATGGCATAGAAGTTCCATAATTCATTTTGCAAAGCTTTTCTCATCTACTTGAGCAAAACACAAAGAGCATTCTATGAAAGACCTTTTTACATGATGCTTCTGTAAATGTACAATTACTCATCTCTACTTCAGCTGCTTATTGATGCAGCGGCATTGGAAAACATTATAACTTATGTTGCTTATAATCCAATAAATCCTAGGCAATCTACTTCATTTTTACTAGCATGTATATCTTGACAAATGCATTGAACACCACGTAAGACATTCATTCTTTCTCTATTGTTGCACTTTCCAACATTTACTGTTTGCTAGTACTTTGCTGTTATTCTAGCTCTTCTAACACTACACTTATGTTACTTTATAAAATTGATTGACGTCTATAAGGTGCTATAATAGAGAGCAATAACAATAACTAATGGGAGCTTAGAGGGAGATTATCTGTTGAAACCATACATTAATATATTAAGTCATATGTTCTATGCTTAACCTTGAATATCAATAGTTTTTTCCTAATCTGAATAGGCTGATTATTCTGCACTGTATAAGCTTTTAATGGGTATGATTTAAAAAAAAAAATTATAGCATCACATTGACATGTCAGGAGTTTTTATAGACCTCAACTAGGGAGGAGCAAACTTGTGTTTTCAAGTTCAGCGTACAAGGTTTGGGTTATCTAATAATTCCGTTATGAATTCCGCTACCATGGACCATAAGTTATCGTCCGTGGTAGCGAAATCCATAACAGAATTCTTAGATAATCCGAACCTTGTATCCCGAACTTGAAAACACAAATTTGCTCATCCCTAACCCCAACCAGTCCCTCTTTATTTTGACTCAGCCCTCCTCCAAGAACGAAGTGTGTAAGTTTGCCCAGAGAGCTAAACACAACTGAAAAGAATTGAGAGGCACAGTGCTCAGCAGAACACATATCTTTATTGTTTTAGTGATCAATGAGGGCTCAACACCACAACCTCACCGATCTGACTGTGACTGCTGCTTAGTAACTGATTGTGGAACAGCACTAAATCTCTACCTGGTTGTTACACAGTCAGCTACCTGATGTTACAGCCATGGTATTTGCCTCCAAAGGTCAGGCTGAGCACAAGGTTCATGCCCACTCAGCTTGACTAGGAGCAGTGTTTTGTTAATCTCCCCCCCTGCAAAGTTGATTGGGGATAGGGGGTAACTAGCTGATTGTTGGGGGTCTGATCACTGGGACCTCCACGATTATGAGAACAGGAGTCCCATTCCCCCATTATAATGGAGCGACAGGTCGTGAATGTGCCCTTCTGCTCCACTCATTCTCTATGGGAGCGCCGAGGTTCGCCTAGCGCTGTACTCAGCTATCTCCAATGCTCCCTTAGAGAATTAATAAAATGGCAGCGCACATACATGACCTTCCACTCCATCAGAATGGGGGAATGAGACTCTGTTCTCTGGATCAGAGTCCCAACTCCTAGCAATCAGTTATTATCCACTATCCTGTGGATGGGGATACCTTAAAAACTTGGACCAAACCCTTTACATACTAGTACTTTTTCTGTTTAACAGAACAATGGACATCCTACAGTGATTACTCTTGGATAAAACCAGCATGTTTGGCTAATTAAAGTTACTGAACAATTTATAATTTTTTATTTTTAGTTTTTTTTTAAATACCCTTTAATAACTGAAATCCTCTCCATTGGATTTAGTTTCATCTTTGATGCCTCTGTGGTGATGTTTCTATTTTTTTGTCAAATGAAATGATTTTACACTACATGCATTCGGTCTTTCCAAGTGTCATGTACTTATTTTTTTGGATTTGTTCTTGAATTGAGTTTAAATGGAATCCTCGGCTAACCTTATCTCTTGTAACATGAAAAGCTTTTCAGAGAGCAAGTGCTTGTGACAAAATAGTGTATTGTAATAAGTTTCCTACAGTGGTGCCAATAGTTCTATGTCAACAACTTCAAAGAATGCTCCTCTTTATGTAGCATTTTACATGAGAATTACAATAAAATAAAATAAAAAAGCAGTGTTACAATTATCTAGAAACATACACTGTATGCAGAGATTGCAGGCTGAATGTGCCTTGTGTTGATCACAAACTCAGAATTAAAATACAACATATTGCGATGTACTTTGACCTAGTTGACAATTGTGAGCATTAATCAAAATACATATTTCAGAGATATGGCACCAAAATATCAAGAATAGCTGTATTGATGAATATCATGTATTAATTAGAGATGAGCGAATAAAAAAAAAATTGATTTGGCCGGTTCGCCGAATTTTTAGAAAAAATTTGGTTAGATCCTAATTTATTTGCGGCGAATCACTTTAAAAATGGCTATTTCCTGGCTGCAGAGAGCCTGTATAGTGATGTAGAACACTGTGCCTTGAAGTAACACGCATAGGGAGTCTGTTGTGGTAATGAAATTATACTGTGAGTCAGTATGACATGTAGATGACAGGCATCACTCTTAGAATCACTGCACACTTCACTTATTTGTGCAGTCACAGGGCCAAAACTAACCAAATAACTCAAGTATGAACTCAGCCTTACAGGTCAATGTTAGCGCCAAAAAGATGACTACGTTTTGGCGCATGCGTTACAAGAGCACTACCATCCATTGGACAAGCAAGAGAAAGGGTAGTGACTATACGCTCAACATTATATAAAACCACCCCTGATAGGCTAGAATGTTAACACAGCCACAAAATAGATACATAGTAGCCAACAAAGTGTCGACGTCATCAGAGGGAGGTTTTAAAAGCCGGGGTCCCGCCCCCCTCACCAGCATACTGCCCGATACCCCTGAGGATGCCAAGTGTTTGGCGAAACATGTCGGGGGGCAGAGTGTGTTAGTGTGAATTTTAGACAGTGTATGCCTGTGAGAAGTGTGACAATGGAGATAGCATAGAACAGGGAGGCTTAACAAGAGGGAACGCATCCCCCAATTCTAGTGCACTGTGAGATAACAGTGCTAGTATATTACGGCAGCAACCGTTCAAAGTAGGGGAGCCCGTGAGGCAGGAAGTAATGTACGCCCCTTTGTTAGCCCCATGTGACACAACAGTGCAATAACAGCGATTAGAATAATAAACTCACAGACAAAGGTGAGAATTTTAAACGTTAGTAGACAATAGAATATTTTAATACAGGAAATAAATGTTATGTTTTACACCAGTATGGAATTAACACATGTAAACTAAGAGACAATTATTGGTCCATGTGACCATTTGTAAATAAATGATATTGTTGTGTCTCAACATGTGTTATGGGTCAGCTTTGAAAATTTAAATATAGCGCCAAGAAGAAGCGCACTCCTTTTACACCGTTGTCAGCTGATTCCACATAGTTGTCAACAGAACCTGTTCTATTAAACGCTTATACAAGTAGAGCCCCTCGACAGAGTGGAGAGGGTGTCAGCAGTAAGTTTGTGCTGATGTCACAGATTATTTTGCCCTTACTTTGATCCTTAAGAACAATAACCCACAAAAAACGGATCCTGTCTGTTGAGCATCTGTCTTCACTAGGTCAGCATTTGGTCAGTAATCAATCAGTATTGCTAATGCCCAAAAAAACAGGAGTGGATCCAAAAGAGATGACACATGAATGGAATATTTGCATGTCTTCTGTGTTTTATACCCACCCCTGCTTTTGGCTACCAAATCAGAAGCCAATTCTGATAGGACCATACAAGTCTTACAGCTGTTACACAGACAGGATCCATTGTGCGTCTAATTTCTTCTTCCCTCTGACAGATCAGAAGAAGGGTCAAATAAATGATGATGTCATCCAGGCTGGAAGCCAAAATAGTGGCCCAGTCATGAAGTCGGGAGGGTGGGAACAGCATGAGAAGTCCACAGAGTGGCCCTATAACATTGTGGTGAGGTGGAAGCAGCATGAGGAGACCACAGAGTGGCCCAATGTCAGAGTCTGGAAGGGGCGGCAGCATCAGGAGGAGGCCACAGAGTGGCACAATGACAGTGTGGAGATGGCGGCAGCATCAGGAGGCCACAGAATGGCACAATGACAGTGTGGAGCTGGCAGCAGCATCAGGAAGCCACAGAGTGGCAAGGTGACATAGTGTGGAGGTGGCAGCAGCATGAGGAGACCACAGAGTGACCTGGTGACAGATGGTGAAAGTTGCAGCAGCATCAGGAGGCCACAGAGTGGCAAGGTGACATAGTGTGGAGGTGGCAGCAGCATGAGGAGACCACAGAGTGGTAAGGTGACATAGTGTGGAGGTGACAGCAGCATCAGGAGGCCACAGAGTCGCAAGGTGACAGTGTGGAGGTGGGTGGAATTTGGTGGGTGAAAGAAGGAGCACTTGGCATTAGGTGGGTGGCAGCATCAGAATAGTAGCTGAGGCAGGTAGCCAGAAAAAAACGGTCTCTTTTGTCAAAGTGATGGTGTGGCACCATGGATGATCTAGTCTGATGCCTCAGGCATTGGTGGGTAGAAATCCTGGCTGATCCACACTTTGTCAAGATGAATAAAGGTCAGTCTCTCCACATTTTGGCACCCGCCCCACTAAACACCCACTCTGATGCCACACTACTGGCTGGGCAAGACAGCTCTGCCATTTGTAGGCACAAACACAGTTTGGCTGCCCAGTAGTCCAGCGGATCTTCAATTTGTGGTGGCAGGGTGCTCTCCAAGTATGCCATCACCTGCTGGTTCAGGGTTTGCTCCATGTCTACATGCTGCTGGTGGTGAGTAGTTTCTACAGTAGGCGGATGAAGAAAACTGCTCATCAGCGACTCTAGACTTAAGTTGCTGCTGATGGTGTTCGTGCTGCTTCTGCTCTTCCACCCCCGTCCAGCAGCCATGGCAGTGGAACGTGAAAGCAGAGGGCCCCCCCATTCAGACCTGCATGAGGATGGGCGATGGCGTACATAGGCAGCGGCCAACTGACTACATAGGATGTTTCTATAGTAGTTGAGTTTGTTCTCCCTCTCAGCGGATGTAAAAAAGGCCCCTATTTTGGACCAGTAGCGAAGGTCCATCAAGGTGGAGAGCCAGAAGTCATCCCTCTGCCGTGTGCTGACAATTCGGCTGTCACTACGCAAGCAAGAGAGCATGCATCGGGCCATTTGCGCAAGTGACTCAAAGGGACTGCCTGCCTTCATCTCCACTGAATACTGTCACAGTGTGTCTGGGTCCTCTACCTCATCTTCCTCATCGCCCTTTAGCTCCTCTGCCTGCTACTGCTCCTGCTCTCCTGTCACCTGTGTAGAAAAACCACCCATTTCGCTACACATTGCTTGTGCTCCAATGTCCTCCTCCTCTAATTCAGCCCCCACAGGGCTGTTGTAGCCATGATATCTAGGTGCCACGTCTCCAGTCCCCTGACCAGCCAGATTTACCAGCATTTGTTCTAGGACATGAAGCAGTGGAATGACATTGTTCATCCCGTAGTCCTGGTGACTGACAAATAGCGTGGCCTCCTCAAAGGGCCTGAGCAAACGGCAGTTGTCATGCATGAGCTGCCACTGGCTGACATCGAAGTTACACAGAGGAGTACTCCTTTCCGCTTGGATCATCAAGAAATCGTTTATGGCCTTTACTGTTCGTATAGTCGGTCCAACATATGGAGTGTGGAATTCCAATGGATGGAAACGTCACATATCAGCCTATGTTGGGGGATGCCGTTCTGCCACTGCAGCTCAAGGAGGGTGTGCTTTATGGTGTACGAGTGGCTGAAGTGCATGCAAAGTTTCCTGGCCATTTTTAGGATGTCTTGCAGATGAGTGGAAGACTTCAGGAACTGCTTGACAACCAGATTGAACACGTGTGCCATGCAGGGTACATGGCTCAGCCCTCCTTGACGCAGCACAGACACAATGTTCTTCCCTTTGTTCGTCACCATGGTTCCGATTTTCAGTTGTCGCAGAGAAAGCCAGGATTCGATTTCTTGATGAAGGACATGGAGCAGTTCTTCCCCCGTGCAGAACAGCGTGACACCACCGTGCCCTGGACATGTGGTATGTTTGAGGGGCACTGTGCATTGTCCCTGCAGTGGAGGCTGAAGACACAGTGGAGGCTGAAAAGGCAGAGGCGGACATTGTTGCTGGACCAACGGCGTGGCAACGTAGAGGCGGAAGCGGCGTCACCTGGCCAAGTTGCTGGTGTGACTGTGCAGGAACCACATTCACCCAGTGGGCCGTAAAGGACATGTATTTTCTCTGACCGTAGTTACAGCTCCACACGTCGGCACTGCCGTGCACTTTGGCAGACACTGACAGGCTCAAAGACTGGCCCATCTTCTGTTCTACATGTGTGTGCTGTGCTGGTACTGCCTTTTTGGCAAATAAATCATGGCTTGGGACTCTCAACCTTGGCTCGGCACAAACCATCAGTTCTTTGAAAGGTGCAGAGTCCACCACTTGGAAAGAGAGGGACTGAAGCACCAGCAACTTGGACAGGAGCACGTTCAGCTTCTCTGCCATTGGATGAGTGCACACATACTGTTGTCTCTTGGCAATCACTTTGGTGATCGATTGCTGACGGAATGACTGACTAGGAGTAGGAGGGCGAGGAGCTGGAGCATCAGGACAATCACATGATCGGAAGGACAGACAGCTCCTTTCGCCTGAGGTGGTGGAGCCTTGACTGCCTAATATCAGCTGCTTTCCACTGGGTGATGCAGCGGTTGCTGTGGCAGTCTGGACCACCACATCGGAGCCACGGTTCTCCCAGGCCTCCTTATGGTGATGCTGCATATGTTGACGCAGGGCCGTGGTGCCAACATTGACACACTGGTCACACTTCACCTTCTGCCCACAGATTCTACACTGAGCAAAAATATAAACGCAACACTTTCGGTCTTGCTCCCATTTTGCATGAGCTGAACTCAAAAATCTGAAACATTTTCTACATACACAAAAGACCCATTACTCTAAAATATTTTTCACAAATCTGTCTAAATTTGTGTTAGTGAGCACCTCTCCTTTGCCGAGATAATCCATCCCACCTCACAGGTATGGCATATCAAGGTGCTGATTAGACAGCATGAATATTGCACTGATGTGCCTTAGACTGCCCACAATAAAAGGACACGCTGAAATGTGCAGTTTGATCACACAGCACAATGCCACAGATGTTGCAACATTTTAGGAAGCGTGTAATTGGCGTGCTAACTGCAGGAATGTCTACCAGAGCTGTTGCCCGTGCAATAAATGTTCATTTCTCTACCATAAATTGTCTCTAAAGGCGTTTCTAAGAATTTGGCAGTACATCCAACCAGACTCACAACCGCAGACCACGTGTAACTACACCAGCCGAGGACCTCCACATCCAGCATGTTCACCTCCATGATCGTCTGAGACTAGCCACCCGGACCACTGCAGCAACAATTGGTTTGCATAACCAAAGATTTTCTGCACAAACTGTCAGAAACCATCTCAGGGAAGTTCATCTGCATGCTTGTCACCCTCATCAGGGTCTGGAACTTGTAACCAACTTAAGTGGGCAAATGCTCACATTCGATGGCGTCTGGCACGAGAGACATTCTGTTCATGGATTAGTACTGGTTTTCACTGTTTAGGGCAGATGGCAGACAGCATGTGTGGCATCTTGTGGGCGAGCGGTTTGCTGACGTGAACGCTGTGGATCGAGTGGTGGTGGGGTTATGGTATGGGCAGGCGTATTTTATGGACAACAAACACAGGTGCATATTATTGATGGCATTTTGAATGCACAGAGATACCGTGACGAGATCCTGATGCCCATTGTTGTGCCATTCATCCACAACCATCACCTCATGTTGCAGCATGGTAATGCACGGCCCCATATTGCAAGGATCTATACACAATTCCTGGAAGCTGAAAACATCCCAGTTCTTGCATGGCCAGCATACTCACCGGACATGTCACCCATTGGGCATGTTTGGGATGCTCTGGGTCGGCGTATACGATAGCATGTTCCAGTTCCTGCCAATATTCTGCAACTTCGCACAGCTATTAAAGAGGAGTGGCCCAACATTACACAGGCCACAATCAACCTGATCAACTCTATGCGATGGAGATGTGTTGCACTGCGTGAGGCAAATGGTGGCCACACCAGATACTGACTGGTTTAATGACCACCTCTCCCTCTCCCCCCGGTAAGGCAAAACTGTGCACATTTCAGAGTGGTCTTTTATTGTGGGCAGTCTAAGGCACACCTGTGCAATATTCATGCTGTCTAATCAGCACCTTGATATGCCACACCTGTGAGGTGGGATGGATTATCTCGGCAAAGGAGAAGTGCTCACTAACAAAGATTTAAACAGATTTGTGGACAATATTTGAGAGTAATGGGTCTTTTGTGTATGTAGAAAATGTTTGAGATCTTTGAGTTCAGCTCATGCAAAATGGGAGCAAAACCGAAAGTGTTGCATTTATATTTTTGCTCAGGGTACATATGGCCATGTTCATCTCCTCTGGCAGCTTAACAAAAAACTGCGACACCGCCGAGTAGGTAATTTTACCCCCAACACTACACACCACTACATCCGGTGCTGGTAGGCTCTTGCGAAGCGAGTGGTCTACCCTGGGCATGTTTGTCTCCGACCTCCCACTGGTGCCACCCTGATGACTCCCGTCCAACCGCTAGCGACTTGCTGGCTCCGCGGCTGCCTTACGGGCAAGCTGCCACTTTCTTCTCTCGATGATGATGAAGCCCCTTCATCACACTGCTCCCAAGTGTGATCAGCTACATCATCATCATCGAGTACTGTCTGCACGTCACTGATGTCCTCCTCAACCTTCTCTGGGTCAGGAGCCTGAACGGTCGTAACACCGGCTCCCATGCTACTCTCCTCAACACTTCTTGCTCGCCTAGTGGAGGAAGCGGCGGATGTCTCCTCCCCACCTTGGCTTGCCAGTAGTTGCTGAATGTCTTTTAGTATCTCTTCCTTATGTATAATGGATCTGAGCCCACAGCATACAATACTTCTCTGGCTGAGGAAACAGAAAAGAACAGAGGCAGGTTGAGGACAGGTGAGGGAACAGGGCCTGCTTCCGGGCCATGCCAACTAAGGGTTGTGTCTGACGAACTCACCATACAAGAACCGCTGGGTTGCTGGTCAAGACATGACCGCTAGATGACACCGGGAGCTCAGGCCTCTCGATACAACCCCTGCTGCCACACTGCTTTATTCGGCTGAGACCTGTGCCTGCGCCAGAAACATTTAGGCCTCTGCCACTCCCCTGTGCAGTGCATGGCACTTCTCTGTCTGTCATACTGTTAGATCAAATAAATAAATACAAAGAAAATTAAAACACCCCAAAATAGTCTGTAATTTCCTCACTTCACCACACAACGGCTAATAAGCCCTCCCCCACTAATACACACAAAAAGGGCCTTAGAACATATAACTGCACCGCTGAACGGCAAATATCTATTTTTCTTTTTCCACTAATACATGCCACTGAAGGCTTTAGAACATATAACTGTACCGCTGAATGGTAAATATATATTTTTCTTTTTCCACTAATACACACAAAAAAGGGCTTTAGAACATATAACTGCACCGCTGAATGGCAAATATATATTTTTTCTTTTTCCACTAATACACGCCACAAAAGGCTTTAGAACATATAACTGCACACTGAACGGCAAATATATTTTTTCTTTTTCCACTAGTAAAAGCCACAAAATGCTTTAGAACATATAACTGCACCGCTGAACAGCAAATATATTTTTTTCTTTTTCCACTAATACACACCTCAAAAGGCTTTAGAACATATAACTACACCGCTGAGCCACAACTATACAGTACAGACCAAAAGTTTGGACACACCTTCTCATTCAAAGAGTTTTCTTTATTTTCATGACTATGAAAATTGTAGATTCACACTGAAGGCATCAAAACTATGAATTAACACATGTGGAATTATATTCATAACAAACAGTCCCCTGAAATGGTTTTCACTTCACAGGTGTGCCCTGTCAGGTTTAATAAGTGGGATTTCTTGCCTTATAAATGGGGTTGGGACCATCAGTTGCGTTGAGGAGAAGTCAGGTGGATACACAGCTGATAGTCCTACTGAATAGACTGTTAGAAATTGTATTATGGCAAGAAAAAAGCAGCTAAGTAAAGAAAAACCAGTGGCCATCATTACTTTAAGAAATGAAGGTCAGTCAGTCAGCCGAAAAATTGGGAAAACTTTGAAAGTAAGGGCTATTTGACCATGAAGGAGAGTGATGGGGTGCTGCGTCAGATGACCTGGCCTCCACAGTCACCGGACATGAACCCAATCGAGATGGTTTGGGGTGAGCTGGACCGCAGAGTGAAGGCAAAAGGGCCAACAAGTGCTAAGCAACTCTGGGAACTCCTTCAAGACTGTTGGAAGACCATTTCAGGGGACTACCTCTTGAAGCTCATCAAGAGATTGCCAAGAGTGTGCAAAGCAGTAATCAAAGCAAAAGGTGGCTACTTTGAAGAACCTAGAATATGACATATTTTCAGTTGTTTCACACTTGTTTGTTATGTATATAATTCCACATGTGTTAATTCATAGTTTTGATGCCTTCATAGTCATGAAAATAAAGAAAACTCTTTGAATGAGAAGGTGTGTCCAAACTTTTGGTCTGTACTGTATATTTTTTCTTTTTCCACTAATAGACGCCACAAAAGGCTTTAGAACATACAACTGCACCGCTGAACGGCAAATATATTTTAGTTTTGCCACTAATACACGACAAAAAGGGCTGTAATTTTAGCACTTCACCACATAATGGCTAATAAGCCCTTTTTTCCCACTAATACAAGCCCAAAAATGCTTTAGAACATATAACTGCACCGCACAAGGGCTAATAAGACATAGAAATGTTTCCATGTAATAAACCCTTTTAATGGCTGTATCAAACAGCACTTGCACCCCAATAATAACAACGGTTTTCTGGATTTACAGAGCTGTTTGATGGCAATTTGCGTGCCCAGTCAGTGTAGCAAGATGTAATAGGATTGTTCCTATTAACCAGTCTGTAACCTCCCCTACTGAATCTTGTTCAACATAAATGCTGTCCTCCCTATCCTTTCCCTACACCTTGAATAATCTTTCCCTGCTCTTGAAGTTTTTTTTCTAGCACTGTCCCTAGCGCCTGTTGACGTCTCTCCCTGCACCAAGTACATGGCAAGAAAATGGCAGAATCCAAGATGGCTGAGGCTATTTATAGGGCTGCGACATCACAGGGCTGGCTGCTTATTGGCTGCATGCATGGCATTATCAGTGATCCCATAGTTCCTTGTTCCATGTCTTCACACATGCAGCAGCCTCTCACGGCCACTGTTGTGTGTGCCGTAACATGGTTGCCGGCCGCAACGTTTTGTTGTTAAAACATGTAGGTGGCTCCTCCTTTCCCCTGGGTCCATCACTGTCTGGTGCCGGAGGGGTTAATTATCTAGCTGGTGTGGATTTAGGTGTGTCTTGGGTGTGGCCTCTTGGCTCTTTATATGTTGTGTTGTGAGCTTGAGGTCTGTCGCCCTCCAGCCTAGGGTTGTTGCGGGTATCGAAATTTCGATACCCAATCGATACTTTTGTCCCGGTATCGATACGATACCGGGATTTCCGTTTTTTCGATACTGGGCTGCGCTTCTGCGCAGTCTAGTATCTCTGAACATGAGCGCGCTGCTATCGGCGCGCTCATGTTCTCTCTCAGCAGCACGGGGAGAAGGAAGCTGTCCTCCCTCCCCCTGTGCTGCTGCCGCTGCCACCAATGAGAAGAGAGGGGCGAAGGAGGGGCGGCAATGAGAAGAGAGGGGCGGAGTAGGGGCGGCAATGAGAAGAGAGGGGGTGGAGGAGGGGCGGCAATGAGAAGAGAGGGGCGGAGGAGGGGCGGGCGCACTGCGCCACCAATGATAGGATTACTATCGGAGCGATGGGAGGAGACATCAGCTTCACTAGTGGGCGTTCCTTTTCCCTGCGCTGCGATTGGACAGCGCTACAGCCAGGGAGAAGGAACGCCCACTAGTGAAGCTGATGTCTCCTCCCATCGCTCCGATAGTAATCAGCAGCATGTGGAGCAGGAGAGGAGACAGTAATGGGGCACTGCGGGCGAACGGAGCGGCGCCCAGGACTAAATGGTGAGTGCTGAGACATCGCTGGGCGCCGCTCTGTGTGGCCTAATAGTGAAAGTCTGGACTCATATACAGTAGTCAGTCTTTAACACATACAGGAGGCGGGTGCCGGCAGCAGAATCGCATTGCCGGCACCCTGCCCCTGACAGGGAGCTGCGATCAGCGGCAGTTAACTGCCGCTGATCTGCTAGTACCCGCCTCCTGTATAAAGGGGTAAAATCATTGGTGGTGCAGTGTGCCCCCCCCCTCAATCCCCCCATCCCATTAAAATCATTGGTGGCACAGTGCGCCGGCCCCTTTCAACCCTCCAGTATTAAAATCATTGGTGGCAGTGGCCACAGGGACCTCTCCACTCCCCCTCATTGGTGGTGCAGTGGCAGCTTCTGATCGGAGCCCCAGCTGTGTAAGCCTGGGGCTCCGATCGGTTACCATGGCAGCCAGGACGCTACAGAAGCCCTGGTTGCCATGGTAACATCCCTGATGCTGTGTGCACAAAGCACAGAGCAGCAGGGACAGTGTGGAGTCCTATTCACCCTGATAGAGATCTATCAGGGTGAATAGGAAAAGGGATGAAAGATCCCAGGTTCTAGCCCCTAAGGGGGGAAATAGTTATTAAATAAAAAGTGAAAAAAAAAACAAAACACTAAAATATGAAGTATAAATCACCCCCCTTTTCCCAATTTCACATATAAAATATATAAATAAACATATTACATCGCCACGTCAGAAAAGTCCAAACTATTAAAATATAAAAAAAAAATCTAGGTGGTGAATGCCGGAACAGAAAAAATAAAATAAAAACTGCGCGATTCGCCATTTTTAAAAATGAGGAATGCACGTGGCTTTTTTTGTTTATTTTTTTCGCGTGGTATCGAATGGTATCGAGTATCGCAATACTTTTTCATGGTATCGAAACCGAATCAAAAATTTGATATCGCAACAACTCTACTCCAGCCTTTTTTGTAAGCTGGAGTGCTGCTCCTATCCCGGATATACCATCTGTCCAGTGGGAGGGCCTCCTAGCTAGACATCAATGTCACCTTGATGTCTCCCTTATGTTCCCCATGTCTTTACCTTCCCTTGTATCTATGTTTGGTGTGGGGTATGTGCGGGGTCTGTTGTATGTCTAGTTGTCCTTACATGTCTGGCATGTGGTGTCTGTCTTCCAGCATGTTTGCTAGACATTTTCCACTGTGAGTCGCATAACCTCCGGAAGGGGGTGTCAGGGTTCCCCGGAGAGGGAATCAAAAGTCGGTGAGCAGCTCTGTCTGGGGATGCCATGCTTCCTGTCTGCATGGGGTCTGGTGGTTGTTGTGGCCGCGGCATGTTGTTTCTGACTCTTACCTGCCGTTTCAGTGGCTGTTCACTGGCTGTCCCTTTCCTTGAAGCTGGGCCAGTGGAGACTCCTGTTCATCCGTGTCTGGGATGAATAGGTCGTCTCCTGCTCCTAACTTTATTTCAGGGATCCTTTGGGTTACTCAGGGTCCCAGGTACCTGTGTCTGAGCCCACCTACAGTCTGGGTCTACTCATACAGTTAGGAGTCAGGACCAGGATTAGGCCGGCTCTAGGAGGTGACCTGATCCTATTTCTTGGTGTTCAGGCCTAGTTGCTTTCCCGTTTTCCTACGCTATATGATGATACAGCCATTTTAGGAAAAAATGTGATTTGTTACCACAAATTTTTCCTGAAATTAAGATCTAATTCCACTTCGTCAGCTTTGATTCGCTTATCTCTAGTATTAATCAAACGTTCAGCTTAACATTAGAACTCCCCCACCCCAATTCCACACACTCTAGTTTCCCACATTAGCAAGGGACTTAACTGCTACAAATATAGTTTTCCTGGCCGACGTCACTAGAGAAAAACCAAGGAGGGAGTATGCATAAGGAAGCCATTCAGAGTCCTTGCAAAGCTGAGTGACAACGCATTACAAGGCCACTCTAATTACTTTCCATATTTTGAAATGAAATTATTTCAATAAGGCAGAGACAAACAATTAAGGGTTCATGTGCAAGAACAGTATCTGTCCCTTGCTCTAAAATAACTTATCATTGAGCGCCCTGTTAAGTCTCTCTAACAGTTTACCTGTAATGATGAAATACAGTATGGAATTCATTAGTGTAGTCCTTTACATGCAATCTGATAGACAGTAGATTTTTTTTATGGGCAACTATATATTCTATCAATAAAGAGAGGCACATTATATAGTATATACTACCAATACAGAGTGTCCATGATATATGATACAGAGGGGGCATTATATAGAGTATACTATCAATACAGAGAGGGCCATTATTTAGGCTACTTTCACACTAGCGTTCGGAGCGGGTCCGTCTGATGTTTCATCAGACGGACCCGCTCCTATAATGCAGACGTTTGCATCCATTCAGAACGGATCCGTCTGCATTATAACTTAGAAAAATTTCTAAGTGTGAAAGTAGCCTGAACGGATCCGTCCAGACTTTACATTGAAAGTCAATGGGGGCGGATCCGTTTGAAGATTGAGCCATATAGTGTCATCTTCAAACGGATCCGTCCCCATTGACTTACATTGTAAGTCTGGACGGATCCGCTCGCCTCCGCACGGCCAGGCGGACACCCGAACGCTGTAAGCTGCGTTCAGGTGTCCGCTCGCTGAGCGGAGCGGAGGCTGAACGCTGGCAGACTGATGCATTCTCAGCGGATCCGCCTCCACTGAGAATGCATTAGGGCTGGACGGCTGCGTTCGGTGCTGCTTGTGAGCCCCTTCAAACGGAGGTCACGAGCGGACACCTGAACGCAGGTGTGAAAGTAGCCTAATACTTCGGAGGGGGCCATTATATATACTACAGAAGGGGCTATTATATATACTACCAATACAGAGGGGGCCAATATACATCACAGGGGGTCATTATATATGCTATCAATACAGGAGGGATATTGCATTTTATATCAATCCAGAGGGGGCATTATAATACTGGGCTCACTACAGGAAGGGTAAAGAGCTTTATATATACTACTACTACTACAGGGGGCATTATACTACAGGAAGGAGGTGAGATCATTATACATCCTAGCACTACAGGGTTAATTATACATATGGGCACTACAGGGGGGTATATTATATGAACTGGCACTACAGGAGGCATTATAACTACAAGGGACACTGCAGTGGGGCTATATAAATATTGGGGCTACTACAAGGGATATTATAAATACTGGGGCCACTATAGGGGGCATTATAACTACAGTGGACTTTATTACAACTGTGGGCTCTAAAGAGGTGCCTGTTAGAGTTAACTTATTACTGCTTGAGGCACTATGGGGGGGGGGGGTATTTCTGCTGGGGACTCTATGGGGGCATTATTAATATTGGGGGTACTGTGAGGGCATTATTATTGGGCACAATATGGAGGACACTACTACGAATGGGGTTGCTATTAGGGGTACTGAAGAGTACACTATTACTATTGGGTGCATTCTGGGAGCACTATTACCATGGAGGGACAATCTGAATGGCACTATTATTTTGGCAGTATAGTAGTTAGGAGCATTGGGTAGCACAGCAGGCACAGTTTTGAGGGTAGCAGCAGGATGACGATTTGGGGCTCCAGGAGGGGGTGGATGATCAAAAATCAAGGAATTTAAGATGTATGGGTTCCAAACTCTGCAGAGACAAGACAGAGCAGAAAGAAATTATCAAGGCAGTCTGATCTCCAAATGGAGAAAATGAGAAGAGGGAACATCTATATGAGAAGAAACATTGCTGGATGTAAGAGGTATGTAGTGCTGTATTACCCTTTATGTTTTGTAGTGCAGGATGTAATGTCCATCCAAATATGTCTTTACCAGTAGGCCTGTATGGAGGGGTTGAATTGGGAATTTGGCACAGTGGAGGCTTAATTTCAATTTTTCTCTCAGGCAGCAGAAAGTCTAGAATTGGCCTTGCACATACGGATGTAGCATGGTTAACACACATGCTTTATGAGACCTGTTATCTAAACTAAATGTGTTAAGCAATTGCTTTTCAATGGCTTTTGTTTCAAGATAACGCAATGAGTTAAGAAATTTGAGTTAAGAGTGTGTGTGTTACCCCTGCTACATTTTGTAAGTCAAATTGCTATCAAATTTGCAGACTGTGCTGTAGTAGAATCATATAAATCAATAAGGTTCCCTTCACCATGCTAGTACAATGTATCTGATCTGACAAGGTGTAAGGAGAGAAAAGATCTCTGTTCTAAATCTTACTATGCCTACTATAATGTTAGATTCCTATCATAATGGTGAGTTGGTATATGCCCTTATACCCCCAAAAGTGCTCCTACAAGCACAAATAAAGGTCCTGACTGTAAACAGTGTAAATATGGTTCTCATGGTCCTTTTTAACCAGCACTTAGTTACTTTGGCATATAGCCTATATGCAGACACATTTTTCTAAATGTATACCAAAGTGCAGCATCTATAAGCTCAGCATTTCAGTGAAAATAGACACGCAGGTGTTTCATGAATGTATGTATTCACAGATGTCTAGATTTCAAGATTTGCAGCAAGATGCAGCTGCTCAGCTGACAATATGTGCAAAAAAAAAAATCAAATACTATTTGTATGGTTTAAGTGATTTATTGTGAATAAACCTAAGCTTCTCAATATGTGACTATTCAATGAAATTCCATGGAAGTATCACTTATTTTTTGCATAGCTGTGCAGGTCTAAGAAGACTTCCTTCAAAATGAAAAATGTGCATCTGGCAAGCACCTTGTTTTTGCATTTATGTACCTAATACTTCTGCTCCTTCTGTATGTCAGCCTCAAATTTAATTTCAAAGTAATTACATCTTTTTCACTTTGCATTATGGCAGCAATGCACAAACCTCAGCAATTTAATTGTATACAACGAAAGTGGTTTTGTGGCTCCACAATAAATGTGATGATATATTAAAAATAAAACCCATAGGGTTGCCTCTACAGAGAGGAAGATCATGAATATAGTTCTGATTAATGGTCCCAACAAAATCCCTTGCTCATGATGTATACCTTTTACTATATATATATATATATATATATATATATATATTATTTTTTTGTGACGAATTGGCAGTCAATAATGACATATGATTCAGTGTGATAACAGAAACTGTGTGTGTGTTAAACATATTTAATATATATACAATGCACCACTCTTCTAAAGAATTTTCCATTAGATAAACAATTGTCACGGGGCAGTGTGGGTAGTGAACTCCATACCGAACACAAGAAAGGAAAGGGAAAAGGTACTAGTCCTGGACACTAGGGAAAGGGCGCCACCTAGTGAAGCCCTGACTAATATCAGTATGAACAGACCTTGTTGGTAGGACTGTTCATACTCAGGAACCTAGAGCCCTATCTGACTCTAAAGGGCCCTGGAAATAGTGTCAGGACAAAAGATGACCTGTTCCTTCCCAGCTGAAGGAACAGGAGACTCCCTCAGGCCTAATACCAAAAGATAGGGGAAAACAACAAACAAGAAATAGGGAAAAGACACTTAACTCTGAAGTACGCAGACGAGCAGGAATTTAGAGTAGAACCAAACACCAGCACTTCCACAACCAGAAAGGAGCTATCAACTGCATAGCATGATGGGTGAGACCAGACTAAATAGAGGAGTTGTAATGACCACTTAAGCTACACCTGAGACAAGAGGTGTGGTCATACCCAGCAATAACACCGAAACAAGTGGAACTAAAGGGGCTGTCAGATCATATCACGTGCAGCCAGTCTCTTAGACAGGGGTGTACATGGAAATCACTGGGCCCAATAGCAAGAATCTTATTTTGGGCCCCTAACCCCTCCCACTACCGGCCCCTGGCCCTTCCCACCTCCTGTCCTGGCTCCTCACCTGCCATACCCCCATTTGCCATTTAAGACATGTATACATGACCTACGGAAACCGTTAGGGATAAATCGTTTTATTTATTTTTTATTAACCAACTTTATTGCAGTAACTTAAAAACACATCACTGCTTCTGCCTGTCTGCTTTGGTAAAGCCGGGCATAGATGGGCTATGTCAGGCTTTAGCAGATTGGGCACAGGACAGTGGACACAGGGCGCCATATGTATGCGAGCACAGCTGAGCGAGTGCAGGGCAGGAGCCCGCATACACATCACTCCTCCTGCCTCTGTCGACTGTGCTAAAACCTGACATAGCCCATCCCCCACATCTTAACCCCTTTGTTACCAGTACAATTTTTTCATCACTTCTATTACCCTAAAAAATGTAATAAAATGTGATCAAAAAGTCACACACACCTGAGACAAGAGGTGTGGTCATACCCAGCAGCAACACAGAAACAAGTGAAACAAAAGAGGCTGTCAGATCACATCACGTGCAGCTAGTCTCTTAGATCTTTTGACCCCTGTCATGGGAGAGACCGTGAGAACAATTTCTTCTCCCTTTGAGGCATGTAGGTGCACTACCTCTTTTAGCAGAATTGCAGTAGGATTGAATTTGTAGGATGTCAACAATGTATTAGTGTAGGAAGTTATGTAGTTTCCCAGAGTGTGTAATTTCATATTTAATCAATGTGTTTACTTTTATTTCAAATTTTTAAATATTATAAAGCGATATAATATGCAATAGATTATCTCAATATTCATAGCGTTATTGCATACAAAATGCACAAGCAGCAGTAGGGTCATATATAAGATATAGTCTCACAGACATAATCTTAAATCCGCCCTGGGGGTCTCTTTTAGGCCTAGGGCTCTCTCTATAAAACCATAATCTTTGGAAATTACTCATTAGTGATGGACGAACATCGTCTGGGACGATCCGCGTTCGCTGCGGGCCACATTCACTTTAATGTCAGGCGAACCTGAAAAACCTTCAGGTCATATTTGCAGCCAGCAAACACTTACTAGAAGTACACAAATAGTCCCACAACATGGACAGTGATATACAGTGTCGGACTGGGCTGCCAAGGGCCCACCAGTAAAATTTATTTTGGGGGCCCACAGTACGGATACATTCAAATATAATAAATAATCGAACAAGATTTGTATGTGAACATCGGCTGGTGGAGGAGCTGTACACAGAATATGTGTATGTAGTGCAACAAGTATAATGTTATTTGCCAAGTGTGCAGGAGGTGGGGGGCTAGGGGCCAACCTTGCTCAGGGGCCCACCGGGGGGATTCCCCTGTACCCCTGTGGGCCAGTCCGAGCCTGGTGATATACCAGAGGGGGATCATTGGCAAAAATTCCCCCAAAAATATGTATTTTAATCAGGGTCCATTTTTATGTGTCTTAAAGGGAAACTCTCAAAAATGTGCCCTGCTGGAGACTAGAAAATTTATATTTTCTATCGGTTTGGACTTAAATAGAGCCTCTTAAACAGCTAACGAGCAGAACCTGTGGAGAGGTGGGATCCTGCCCACTACAACAAACAGAAGGGACACACAATAAGACCTGTCAGATAGACTCACGTGCTGAAAGTCTATCAGATCTTCTCAGATCTCTCGCAGGGCAGGCAGTGACAGTGAGCGACTCAACCAACCAACCCTGGTGCATCCTTTGACATAATCGCACTCACTTTCTCCAACTTCCCACTTCGGCTCCGGCCTGGTGCACCTGCCCAACCCCTACCACCCCTGCCTGCCTCTTCCTCTGCCTGTCATTTTCAAAATGACCCTGTGCCAGAGTCCCTAGAGAAGAGCAGTATTTGTGGAAGCTAATATATGGCAGGCCTCAATCAGTTGTTAGTTGAATTTGGTATATCAGCCTCAAGCAGTAATTTTGTGGACACAGGTATATGGAAAACCTCTTATTACTATTTTTAGGAAGCTGATATATGGCAGGCCTCAATCAGCTGTTAGTTAAAGCTGGTATATCACACTCTAGCAGTAATTTTGTGGACGCAGGTATATGGAAAACCTATATAATTATTTTGTGGAAGCTGATATATGGCAGGCGTCAATTAGTTGTTAGTTGAATCTGGTATATCACCCTCTAGCAGTAATTTTGTGGACGCAGGTATATGGAAAACCGTTATCACTATTTTGTGAAAGTGTCATGGTGGGGAGTGGGGGAAACCCCCCACCGTGCAATGTCTTCAAGGGGAAAGAGCAACTAGGCCTGAAATTAGTGATAAGTGAGCAGGTCACCTCCTAAAGCGTCACTAATCCTCACCCTAACTCCTCACCGTATGAGCGGACTTGTATGGCAGGACGGCGCATACCGAGGATACCTAGGACCCTGAGTCACCCTGATAATCCCTCACATAGGAGCAGGGGAGAGACGACTTGTTCTTCAAGGACACAGAGGAGCAGGAATCTCTGCAGGCCTAACAGCAAGGGAATGATGGCAGCTAGCGGCGGATGACACGACAGGTAAGTGTCCAGAAGCAGCAAACACAACTGCCAACAAGACAAGCATGGACACTTACCTGACGCCGCTGCAACCAGGAACAAGAGCCGTTCACGCCACAACCACTGGATTCTAGTAATGCTCCTAGTCCCAAACACACACCAGGAAGGACCCAACACCAACACCCAAATACTGAATCCAATAGTCACTACCTGGACCACCATGCGGAATGATGCATGGCAGCCCCAGGCAGTGCTGCTCATAGTTCTCCCTCCAGGAAATTTCCAGGGACCCCCTTTTCGAAGGAAAAAACGAAAAGGGGAAATGTCTAGCAGACATGCTGGACACAACATCAACAGACCAGACATGTAACAATGCACTAGACATAACAACTAAACCCCAAATCAAACCTACACCAAACATAGACACATAAGGAAGGGTGGAGACATGGAGAAGACATAGGGATGACATTGCTAAAAGACCTTGATGTCCAACAAGGTGGCCCTCAATGACTGGGCAGATGGAATTGCCCAAGAATGGAGCATAGCTTCCATCCCAAAGCAAGGCTAGGGCACAACTAACCTCCATGCTACAAGCCTAGGCTAAATAGCACCAAGTGACCACACCCTGATCCACACCTAGTCAGGAAATTAACCCCAGACTCACCAAACAGCAGGATGACTCCTGCTGGGTTGTCCGGGTTAAGAGCTGAACCCGGACATACCCTTATTTTCACCTAGGCAGCCCCCCTGAGGCTAGCATCGGAGCATCTCATGCTCTGATGCGCTCCCTTGCCCTGTGCTAAATCGCGCAGGGCACTGGCTCATTTTTTTTCAATAACACACTGCCAGGCAGAAACTTCGGTGACTTCACCGGCTCTGATGGGCGGACTTTAGTGCTGCCCTAGCCGTTTTACTGTCTAGGGCAGCGCTAATGCCCGCCTATCAGTGCCGGTGATGTCACAGGGGTTCCTAGAAGCCCCATGGAGAGCCCCAGTACAACACCGGATCTCCAAAAATACCTTTGCCCTGCGCGATTTAGCGCAGGGCAAAGAAGAGCATCGGAGCATGAACTGCTCCGATGCTCATGTCAAGGGGGCTGCCGGGGTTAAAATGGAGGTATGTCCCGGTTCAGCTCTGAACCCGGACAACCCCTTTAAAGGGGAAGTGCACATGCAAACCGAAAACTACACGTTGCCACCGGCAACTGTGTCACTGTCAAAATAACATAGGCCGTGACAGGAAGCTGATATATGTTGTTAGTTGAAGCTGGTATGTCACCCTCAAGCAGTAATTTTGTAGACGTAGGTATATGGAAAACCTCTATCACTATATTGTTGAAGCTGATATATGGCAGGCCTCAATCAGTTGAAGCTGGTATATCACCCTCAAGCAGTAATTTTGTGGACACAGTTATATGGAAAACCTCAATCACTATTTTGTGGAAGCTGATAGATTGCAGCGCTCAATCAGTATATTCTGGAAGCATACAAAGGCACTATAATATACTTTCTATGTTAGAAAGTATATTATAAGTATATCACACCCCTCTGTGTATCACACCTATCGATAACGCAACCTTACCAGTCCTGAATATGACTTTTGTGGCCCTATTAGCTAGTATTTGGTGTCCCTAAGTTCCTAACAGCCTGCTCCTAAATGCAACCTCTCCCTGCACTGTCAAAACACATAATGTAAAATGGCTGCCAGATCGCGTTCTGTTATAGGGTTGTGGGTGTGTCTATGTGCTGAAACGTCTCAATTGGCTGTCCTGTCCCACCTGATGGAGGTGTCATGGGTCAAAGTTCGGCACAATGCAAAATAATTTGGCATGCGCAGACATCGCCATATGCTCGCATGTTCGGCAGATCGCGAACGCGCAAAGTTCGCCGCGAAACCGACCGTCGGGCGAACCAAAAGGCCATCACTATTACTCATGACGGTAATAGTAAGCCCCTCCCTTTGTTGATGCCACAAATGTTATTAATATTTTTATCTGAGCCCAGTTATTGTTGCAACGGGAAGTGGGAGGGAGGCGTCAATAACTAAATGTTCATGTGTGGCTGATCATTCAAACTCAATGAATGCACTAAGGCTGAGTGCTAAGGCCGTGTTCTAGAGATGAGCAAATTTCGGTCTGAATCGGTCAGCAGATTAGATTCAGGTAAGAATAAATTTTACCCGATTTAAAAGTGCTCAGATCTCCTTCTCCTAGAACTTTATGTCACCCATTTCAAGCTCTTTAATGCCAAGACATCAGTAACAACACATCAATTTAACAACACACTGCTCTGGGTTGTTGTTTTTTTTTTATTAAATCATGTCCCAAAATAAGTTTTGGTGGCAGATGTCTTCTAACCTAAAAAATTGTGGCTACCACTTTAGAAGGTTTGTGGAATCCAATTTTTGGGAAAATTCAAGATGAATTCAATTAGTTTAGCATAGATTCACTTATCTCTACTGTGTTCCAAAGTAAATTTCAGCATGTTAACACACAGCCTAAGGCTTAGCTTCCCAATGGCAGTTATGAAGCTGTTTGAGAAGAAGCTAAAGGCGAAATTTTATTGTACCTATTAGATCAATGAAAATCAATAAAAAAATACCTCCAAATGTGTCCATATCTGCTTGATGGAGATGTTTTACACCTAAGTGGGATTTTTTTAGCAAATATTTACTATGTAATTTAAAGTTGAATGAAATACATTGTTAATAAAAAACACTGAAAAATAATTTTACAATCTTCATAAAGGGGTTGTCCTAGTAAAAATATGTTTACATTTTTCAAACCAGCACCTGAATCTGAATACTTTTATAATTTCATGTAATTTAAATGTAGTATATCCACTGACTTGTTCAATAAAACATATTCTAGGAAGGTGCAAGGGGCCGTCATTGATGGAAGGTATGTGTCACCGAGATTCCTGGCCTCGGTGAGGTAAGAGCCAGTATTTTTAACTGTCAGCGGCAGCTAGTGCTGACTGACACAGTTTTTTGTAAGTATGGCTGTAAAGCCGATCCAGGCCGGCTCTTACTGGGAGTAGCCAAAGTGCTGGGTGGGTGGCTTCTCCCCACGCTCCAGGCCGGGTCTTTTTGGCCTATAAAAAAAAAAACAGCCAGCAATCTCAGCTGGGTCTGGTTTATCCTCCATCTGACAGAGTAGCTAGGGAATCTCTGTGTTTTGGGACCTGTGAAGTTGTGCCATGCAAAAGGTCTGAGAGCCGCATGTCGGGAAACAGGCCCCTAAAGCCTGCTGTGGACTGCGGGTGGAAAACTGCTAATAAGGTGAAGATTTTGTTCTATAGACATTGCATGGTGTGAACAAACACTAAGACTGTGAATGGTCATTTTTGTTTTTCCAGTTAAGTCTTTAATAGAGTTGAGCGAACACCTGGATGTTCGGGTTCGAGAAGTTCGGCCGAACTTCCCGGAAATGTTCGGGTTCGGGATCCGAACCCGATCTGAACTTCGTCCCGAACCCCATTGAAGTCAATGGGGACCCGAACTTTTGGGCACTAAAAAGGCTGTAAAACATCCCAGGAAAGAGCTAGAGGGCTGCAAAAGGCAGCAACATGTAGGTAAATCCCCTGCAAACAAATGTGGATAGGGAAATGAATTAAAATTAAAATTAAAAAAATTAAAATGAACCAATATCAATTGGACAGAGGTCCCATAGCAGAGAATCTGGCTTCACGTCAGCAGAGAATCAGTCTCTTCATGCCATAGCAAAGAATCTGGCTTCATGTCAGCAGAGAATCAGTCTCTTCATGCCATAGCAGAGAATCTGGCTTCATGTCAGCGCAGAATCAGTCTTCATGTCATAGCAGAGAATCAGGCTTCACGTCACCCACCACTGGAACAGGCCACTGTCACACATTTAGGCCCCGGCACCCAGACAGAGGAGAGCGGTCCCGTAACAGAGAATCTGGCCTTATGTCAGCGCAGAATTTGTCTTCATGTCATAGCAGAGAATCAGGCTTAACGTCACCCACCACTGGAACAGGCCACTGTCACACATTTAGGCCCCGGCACCCAGACAGAGGAGAGCGGTCCCGTAACAGAGAATCTGGCCTTATGTCAGCGCAGAATCTGTCTTCATGTCATAGCAGAGAATCAGGCATCACGTCACCCACCACTGGAACAGGCCACTGTCACACATTTAGGCCCAGGCACCCAGGCAGAGGAGAGAGGTCCCGTAACAGAGAATCTGGCCTTATGTCAGCGCAGAATCTGTATTCATGTCATAGCAGAGAATCAGGCTTCACGTCACCCACCACTGGAACAGGCCACTGTCACACATTTAGGCCCCGGCACCCAGACAGAGGAGAGCGGTCCCGTAACAGAGAATCTGGCCTTATGTCAGCGCAGAATCTGTATTCATGTCATAGCAGAGAATCAGGCTTCACGTCACCCACCACTGGAACAGGCCACTGTCACACATTTAGGCCCAGGCACCCAGGCAGAGGAGAGAGGTCCCGTAACAGAGAATCTGGCCTTATGTCAGCGCAGAATCTGTATTCATGTCATAGCAGAGAATCAGGCTTCACGTCACCCTCCACTGGAACAGGCCACTGTCACACATTTAGGCCCCGGCACCCAGACAGAGGAGAGCGGTCCCGTAACAGAGAATCTGGCCTTATGTCAGCGCAGAATCTGTATTCATGTCATAGCAGAGAATCAGGCTTCACGTCACCCACCACTGGAACAGGCCACTGTCACACATTTAGGCCCCGGCACCCAGACAGAGGAGAGCGGTCCCGTAACAGAGATTCTGGCCTTATGTCAGCGCAGAATCTGTCTTCATGTCATAGCAGAGAATCAGGCTTCACGTCAGCCACCACTGGAACAGGCCACTGTCACACATTTAGGCCCAGGCACCCAGGCAGAGGAGAGCGGTCCCGTAACAGAGAATCTGGCCTTATGTCAGCGCAGAATCTGTATTCATGTCATAGCAGAGAATCAGGCTTCACGTCACCCACCACTGGAACAGGCCACTGTCACACATTTAGGCCCCGGCACCCAGACAGAGGAGAGCGGTCCCGTAACAGAGAATCTGGCCTTATGTCAGCGCAGAATCTGTATTCATGTCATAGCAGAGAATCAGGCTTCACGTCACCCACCACTGGAACAGGCCACTGTCACACATTTAGGCCCAGGCACCCAGGCAGAGGAGAGAGGTCCCGTAACAGAGAATCTGGCCTTATGTCAGCGCAGAATTTGTCTTCATGTCATAGCAGAGAATCAGGCTTCACGTCACCCACCACTGGAACAGGCCACTGTCACACATTTAGGCCCTGGCACCCAGACAGAGGAGAGCGGTCCCGTAACAGAGAATCTGGCCTTATGTCAGCGCAGAATCTGTATTCATGTCATAGCAGAGAATCAGGCTTCACGTCACCCACCACTGGAACAGGCCACTGTCACACATTTAGGCCCAGGCACCCAGGCAGAGGAGAGAGGTCCCGTAACAGAGAATCTGGCCTTATGTCAGCGCAGAATCTGTATTCATGTCATAGCAGAGAATCAGGCTTCACGTCACCCACCACTGGAACAGGCCACTGTCACACATTTAGGCCCAGGCAGAGGAGAGAGGTCCCGTAACAGAGAATCTGGCCTTATGTCAGCGCAGAATCTGTATTCATGTCATAGCAGAGAATCAGGCTTCACGTCACCCACCACTGGAACAGGCCACCAGGGCCGGCGCCACCAGTAAGGCGACTTAGGCAGTCGCCTAGGGCGCCATCTAGCAGGGGGCGCCCTTTTGCGGTGTAAAAAAAAAAAAAAAAAAAAGTTGGTTATATAAGTTCGGGCGGCCGGCCGGCGGCGCCCCTCATGCTGCCCCTCCTGAGCGCTTGCCGCTCTAAAGAATCTCCGGCTCAGTGCTGCGCAGCCTGCTGTGTCTGCCCTGTGCTACTGCTGTTGTTAATGTAGCGTGGCCGAGCGCTGTTCGGTCCGCGGTACAGGAGCTTTTGTTTCCTGTACCCGGCCGGACTGACAGGAAGTGCTCACTTAGTGTGCACTTCCTTTCAGTCCGGCCGGGTACAAGAAACAAATGCTCCTGTACCGCGGACCGAACAGCGCTCGGCCACGCTACACTAGAGGTGACCGGGGGGGGGGGGGGTGGGGGGGGTGTAAAATGAGTGACAAGGGGGGGTGTAAAATGAGTGACAAGGGGGGGCGGGGGGGGGGTGTAAAATGAGTGACAAGGGGGGTATAAAATGAGTGACAAGGGGGGGCAGGGGGGGTGTAAAATGAGTGACAGGGGGGGGTGTAAAATGAGTGACAAGGGGGGGGGTGTAAAATGAGTGACAAGGGGGGGGTGTAAAATGAGTGACAAGGGGGGGGGGGTAAAATGAGTGACAAGGGGGGGGTGTAAAATGAGAGTGACAAGGGGGGGTGTAAAATGAGTGACAAGGGGGGGGTGTAAAATGAGAGTGACAAGGGGGGGTGTAAAATGAGAGTGACAAGGGGGGGGGGTAAAATGAGAGTGACAAGGGGGGGGGTAAAATGATAGTGACAAGGGGGGGGTGTAAAATGAGAGTGAGGGGGGATGGGGTGTAAAATGAGAGGGACGAGGGGGGGTGGGATGTAAAATGAGAGGGACGAGGGGGGGTGGGATGTAAAATGAGAGTGACGAGGGGGGGTGGGGTGTAAAATGAGAGTGACGAGGGAGGAGGGGGGGTAAAATGAGAGTGACAAGGGGGGGTAAAATGAGAGTGACAAGGGGGGGGTAATATGAGAGTGACAAGGAGGGGGGGGGTAAAATGAGAGTGACAAGGGGGGGGTAAAATGAGAGTGACAAGGGGGGGGGGTAAAATGAGAGTGACAAGGGGAGGGGGTAAAATGAGAGTGACAAGGGATGGGGGTGTAAAATGAGAATGACAAGGGAGGAGGGGGGGTGTAAAATGAGAGTGACAAGGGGGGGTGTAAAATGAGATTGACAAGGGGGGAGGGGGGTGTAAAATGAGAGTGACAAGGGGGGGTGTAAAATGAGAGTGACAAGGGGGGAGGGGGGTGTAAAATGAGAGTGACAAGGGGGGGGTGTAAAATGAGAGTGACAAGGGGGGAGGGGGGTGTAAAATGAGAGTGACAAGGGGGGGTGTAAAATGAGAGTGACAAGGGAGGGGGGGTAGAATGAGAGTGACAGGGGAGGGAGGGTAGAATGAGAGTGACAAGGGAGGGGGGGTAGAATGAGAGTGACAAGGGAGGGGGGGTAGAATGAGAGTGACAAGGGAGGGGGGGTAGAATGAGAGTGACAAGGGAGGGGGGGTAGAATGAGAGTGACAGGGGGGGTAGAATGAGAGTGACAGGGGAGGGAGGGTAGAATAAGAGTGACAGGGGAGGGAGGGTAGAATGAGAGTGACAAGGGAGGGGGGGGGGTAGAATGAGAGTGACAAGGAGGGGGGGGGGCAGAGAGTGACAAGGGAGTCCCCAGAGCCAGACTGCAGCCAGAGACCAGATCATCTTATTGTCCTGGTGGTAAGTAGACGATGCAATATGTGTATTATGTAATTGTTTAGTTATTAATACTACATTGGAAACTAATTTACCTCACATTTAGGGTCCATTCACACATCCGTGTGTGTTTTGCGGATCCACAAAACACGGACAGCGGCAATGTGCGCTACGCATTTTGCGGACCGCACATTGCTGGCACTAAGAGAATATGCCTATTCTTGTCCGCTATTGCGGACAAGAATAGGACATGTTCTATTTTTTTCAGGATCGGAATTGAGGATCCGGGTCCGCAATTCCGTTCTGCAAAAAGGGACAGTTACAAGAAGCTAGATTAACCGTAAGGGAAACATAGCAGTTCTTTTAATTTAAAAGCTGAGAAAGGGGTGGAACATATGTGATGTCATGATATGGGCAGATCATCTGATAAGGGGGGGGGCGGCAATTTTTATCTTGCCTAGGGCGGCAAAAACCCTTGCACCGGCCCTGCAGGCCACTGTCACACATTTAGGCCCCGGCACCCAGACAGAGGAGAGCGGTCCCGTAACAGAGAATCTGGCCTTATGTCAGCGCAGAATCTGTATTCATGTCATAGCAGAGAATCAGGCTTCACGTCACCCACCACTGGAACAGGCCACTGTCACACATTTGGGCCCAGGCACCCAGGCAGAGGAGAGAGGTCCCGTAACAGAGAATCTGGCCTTATGTCAGCGCAGAATCTGTATTCATGTCATAGCAGAGAATCAGGCTTCACGTCACCCACCACTGGAACAGGCCACTGTCACACATTTAGGCCCAGGCACCCAGGCAGAGGAGAGAGGTCCCGTAACAGAGAATCTGGCCTTATGTCAGCGCAGAATCTGTATTCATGTCATAGCAGAGAATCAGGCTTCACGTCACCCACCACTGGAACAGGCCACTGTCACACATTTAGGCCCCGGCACCCAGACAGAGGAGAGCGGTCCCGTAACAGAGAATCTGGCCTTATGTCAGCGCAGAATCTGTATTCAGGTCATAGCAGAGAATCAGGCTTCACGTCACCCACCACTGGAACAGGCCACTGTCACACATTTAGGCCCAGGCACCCAGGCAGAGGAGAGAGGTCCCGTAACAGAGAATCTGGCCTTATGTCAGCGCAGAATCTGTATTCATGTCATAGCAGAGAATCAGGCTTCACGTCACCCACCACTGGAACAGGCCACTGTCACACATTTAGGCCCCGGCACCCAGACAGAGGAGAGGTTCATTCAACTTTGGGTTGCCCCGCAATATAATGGTAAAATGAAATTAAAAATAGTATTGAATGAGGAAGTGCCCTGGAGTAGAATAATATATTGTTAAGGGGAGGTAGTTAATATCTAATCTGCACAAGGGATGGACAGGTCCTGTGGGATCCATGCCTGGTTCATTTTTATGAACGTCAGCTTGTCCACATTGGCTGTAGACAGGCGGCTGCGTTTGTCTGTAATGACGCCCCCTGCCGTGCTGAATACACGTTCAGACAAAACGCTGGCCGCCGGGCAGGCCAGCACCTCCAAGGCATAAAAGGCTAGCTCTGGCCACGTGGACAATTTGGAGACCCAGAAGTTGAATGGGGCCGAACCATCAGTCAGTACGTGGAGGGGTGTGCACAGGTACTGTTCCACCATGTTAGTAAATGTTGCCTCCTGCTAACACGTTCCGTATCAGGTGGTGGTGCACTTAGCTGTGGCGTGTTGACAAAACTTTTCCACATCTCTGCCATGCTAACCCTGCCCTCAGAGGAGCTGGGCGTGACACAGCTGCGTTGGCGACCTCTTGCTCCTCCTCTGCCTTCGCCTTGGGCTTCCACTGGTTCCCCTGTGACATTTGGGAATGCTCTCAGTAGCGCGTCTACCAACGTGCGCTTGTACTCGCGCATCTTCCTATCACGCTCCAGTGTAGGAAGTAAGGTGGGCACATTGTCTTTGTACCGGGGATCCAGCAGGGTGGCAACCCAGTAGTCCGCACATGTTAAAATGTGGGCAACTCTGCTGTCGTTGCGCAGGCACTGCAGCATGTAGTCGCTCATGTGTGCCACTCTGCCCAGAGGTAAGGACAAGCTGTCCTCTGTGGGAGGCGTATCGTCATCGTCCTGTGTTTCCCCCCAGCCACGCACCAGTGATGGGCCCGAGCTGCTTTGGGTGCCACCCCGCTGTGAACATGCTTCATCCTCATCCTCCTCCACCTCCTCCTCATCCTCGTCCTCCTCGTCCTCCAGTAGTGGGCCCTGTCTGGCCACATTTGTACCTGGCCTCTGGTGTTGCAAAAAACCTCCCTCTGAGTCACTTCGAAGAGACTGGCCTGAAAGTGCTAAAAATGACCCCTCTTCCTCCTCTTCCCCTGGGCCACCTCCTCTTCCATCATCGCCCTAAGTGTTTTCTCAAGGAGACATAGAAGTGGTATTGTAACGCTGATAACGGCGTCATCGCCACTGGCCATGTTGGTGGAGTACTCGAAACAGCGCAACAGGGCACACAGGTCTCGCATGGAGGCCCAGTCATTGGTGGTGAAGTGGGTCTGATCCACAGTGCGACTGACCCGTGCGTGCTGCAGCTGAAACTCCACTATGGCCTGCTGCTGCTCGCACAGTCTGTCCAGCATATGCAAGGTGGAGTTCCACCTGGTGGGCACGTCGCATATGAGGCGGTGAGCGGGAAGGCCGAAGTTACGCTGTAGCGCAGACAGGCGAGCAGCGGCAGGGTGTGAACGCCGGAAGTGCGAACAGACGGCCGCACTTTATGCAGCAGCTCTGACATGTCGGGGTAGTTGCGAATGAACTTCTGCACCACCAAATTCAGCACATGTGCCAGGCAAGGGATGTGCGTCAAACCGGCTAGTCCCAGAGCTGCAACGAGATTTCGCCCATTATCGCACACCACCAGGCCGGGCTTGAGGCTCACCGGCAGCAACCACTCGTCGGTCTGTTGTTCTATACCCCGCCACAACTCCTGTGCGGTGTGGGGCCTGTCCCCCAAACATATGAGTTTCAGAATGCCTGCTGACGTTTACCCCGTGCTGTGCTGAAGTTGGTGGTGAAGGTGTGTGGCTGACTGGATGAGCAGGTGGAAGAAGAGGAGGAGGAAGCTGAGTAGGAGGAGGAGGAGACAGGAGGCAAAGAATGTTGCCCTGCGATCCTTGGCGGCGGAAGGACGTGCGCCAAATAGCTCTCCGCCTGGGGCCCAGCCGCCACTACATTTACCCAGTGTGCAGTTAGGGAGATATAGCGTCCCTGGCCGTGCTTACTGGTCCACGTATCTGTGGTTAGGTGGACCTTGCCACAGATGGCGTTTCGCAGTGCACACTTGATTTTATCAGACACTTGTTTGTGCAGGGAAAGCACGGCTCTCTTGGAGAAGTAGTGGCGGCTGGGAACAACATACTGTGGGACAGCAAGTGACATGAGCTGTTTGAAGCTGTGTGTGTCCACCAGCCTAAATGACAGCATTTCATAGGCCAGTAGTTTAGAAATGCTGGCATTCAGGGCCAGGTATCGAGGGTGGCTAGGTGAGAATTTACGCTTTCTCTCAAATGTTTGTGAGATGGAGAGCTGAACGCTGCCGTGTGACATGGTTGAGATGCTTGGTGACGCAGGTGGTGGTGTTGGTGGTACATCCCATGTTTGCTGGGCGGCAGGTGCCAACGTTCCTCCAGAGGCGGAGGAAGAGGCCGAGGCAGCGGCAGCAGCAGCAGAAGAGGCCGAGGCGGCGGCAGCAGCAGAAGAGGCCGAGACGGCAGCAGCAGAAGAGGTAGCAGGGGGAGCCTGAGTAACTTCCTTGTTTTTAAGGTGTTTACTCATCTGCAGTTCATGCTTTGCATGCAGGTGCCTGGTCATGCAGGTTGTGCTAAGGTTCAGAACGTTAATGCCTCGCTTCAGGCTCTGATGGCCCAGCGTGCAAACCACTCGGGTCTTGTCGTCAGCACATTGTTTGAAGAAGTGCCATGCCAGGGAACTCCTTGAAGCTGCCTTTGGGGTGCTCGGTCCCAGATGGCGGCGGTCAGTAGCAGGTGGAGTCTCTTGGCGGCGGGTGTTCTGATTTTGCCCACTGCTCCCTCTTTTGCTACGCTGTTGGCTCGGTCTCACCACTGCCTCTTCCTCCGAACTGTGAAAGTCAGTGGCACGACCTTCATTCCATGTGGGGTCTAGGACCTCATCGTCCCCTGCATCGTCTTCCACCCAGTCTTGATCCCTGACCTCCTGTTCAGTCTGCACACTGCAGAAAGACGCAGCAGTTGGCACCAGTGTTTCGTCATCATCAGAGACGTGCTGAGGTGGTATTCCCATGTCCTCATCATCAGGAAAAATAAGTGGTTGTGCGTTAGTGCATTCTATCTCTTCCACCCCTGGGGAAGGGCTAGGTGGATGCCCTTGGGAAACCCTGGCAGCAGAGTCTTCAAACAGCATAAGAGACTGCTGCATAACTTGAGGCTCAGACAGTTTCCCTGATATGCATGGGGGTGATGTGACAGACCGATGGGCTTGGTTTGCATGCGCCATCTGTGCGCTTTCTGCAGAAGACTGGGTGGGAGATAATGTGAACGTGCTGGATCCACTGTCGGCCACCCAATTGACTAATGCCTGTACCTGCTCAGGCCTTACCATCCTTAGAACGGCATTGGGCCCCACCAAATATCGCTGTAAATTCTGCTGGCTACTGGGACCTGAGGTAGTTGGTTCACTAGGACGTGTGGCTGTGGCAGAACGGCCACGTCCTCTCCCAGCACTAGAGGGTCCACTAACACCACCACGACCATGTCCACGTCCGCGTCCCTTATTAGATGTTTTCCTCATTGTTCCCGTTCACCACAATTTTGAGAATGGCAAATTTGGGAATGCTTTTTCAACCCAGAACAAAAAGTCTGCTTTTACGGTCACTACAAATAACTTGACCAGCTAAAACACTGCAGATTTGGTTGAATAGAGATGTGAGACCTGTTTTTTTTTGCGCTGTGTGACAGTTATAGGTTTAATCACAGAATGACACTTCTATCAGCACGCTAGCGTGTGTCTTAGGTTTTTCTGAATGACACTATCAATAACTTCAATGTAAGATTTTCTTTTTGGGATAGATTTCAAGTAGGCCTGAAATACCACAAACTAGTTATTTTCAGAATGGCAAATTTGGGAATGCTTTTTCAACCCAGAACAAAAAGTCTGCTTTGACGGTCACTTCAAATAACTTGACCAGCTAAAACTGTGCAGATTTGGTTGAATAGAGATGTGAGACCTGTTTTTTTTTGCGCTGTGTGACAGTTATAGGTTTAATCACAGAATGACACTTCTATCAGCACGCTAGCGTGTGTCTTAGGTTTTTCTGAATGACACTATCAATAACTTCAATGTAAGATTTTCTTTTTGGGATAGATTTCAAGTAGGCCTGAAATACCACAAACTAGTTATTTTCAGAATGGCAAATTTGGGAATGCTTTTTCAACCCAGAACAAAAAGTCTGCTTTGACGGTCACTACAAATAACTTGACCAGCTAAAACTGTGCAGATTTGGTTGAATAGAGATGTGAGACCTGTTTTTTTTTTGCGCTGTGTGACAGTTATAGGTTTAATCACAGAATGACACTTCTATCAGCACGCTAGCGTGTGTCTTAGGTTTTTCTGAATGACACTATCAATAACTTCAATGTAAGATTTTCTTTTTGGGATAGATTTCAAGTAGGCCTGAAATACCACAAACTAGTTATTTTCAGAATGGCAAATTTGGGAATGCTTTTTCAACCCAGAACAAAAAGTCTGCTTTGACGGTCACTACAAATAACTTGACCAGCTAAAACTGTGCAGATTTGGTTGAATAGAGATGTGAGACCTGTTTTTTTTTGGGCTGTGTGACAGTTATAGGTTTAATCACAGAATGACACTTCTATCAGCACGCTAGCGTGTGTCTTAGGTTTTTCTGAATGACACTATCAATAACTTCAATGTAAGATTTTCTTTTTGGGATAGATTTCAAGTAGGCCTGAAATACCACAAACTAGTTATTTTCAGAATGGCAAATTTGGGAATGCTTTTTCAACCCAGAACAAAAAGTCTGCTATGATGGTCACTACAAATAACTTGACCAGCTAAAACTGTGCAGATTTGGTTGAATAGAGATTTGAGACCTGTTTTTTTTTTGCGCTGTGTGACAGTTATAGGTTTAATCACAGAATGACACTTCTATCAGCACGCTAGCGTGTGTCTTAGGTTTTTCTGAATGACACTATCAATAACTTCAATGTAAGATTTTCTTTTTGGGATAGATTTCAAGTAGGCCTGAAATACCACAAACTAGTTATTTTCAGAATGGCAAATTTGGGAATGCTTTTTCAACCCAGAACAAAAAGTCTGCTTTGACGGTCACTACAAATAACTTGACCAGCTAAAACTGTGCAGATTTGGTTGAATAGAGATGTGAGACCTGTTTTTTTTTGCGCTGTGTGACAGTTATAGGTTTAATCACAGAATGACACTTCTATCAGCACGCTAGCGTGTGTCTTAGGTTTTTCTGAATGACACTATCAATAACTTCAATGTAAGATTTTCTTTTTGGGATAGATATCAAGTAGGCCTGAAATACCACAAACTAGTTATTTTCAGAATGGCAAATTTGGGAATGCTTTTTCAACCCAGAACAAAAAGTCTGCTTTGACGGTCACTAAAAATAACTTGACCAGCTAAAACTGTGCAGATTTGGTTGAATAGAGATGTGAGAACTGTTTTTTTTTGCGCTGTGTGACAGTTATAGGTTTAATCACAGAATGACACTTCTATCAGCACGCTAGCGTGTGTCTTAGGTTTTTCTAAATGACACTATCAATAACTTCAATGTAAGATTTTCTTTTTGGGATAGATTTCAAGTAGGCCTCAAATACCACAAACTAGTTATTTTCAGAATGGCAAATTTGGGAATGCTTTTTCAACCCAGAACAAAAAGTCTGCTTTGACGGTCACTACAAATAACTTGACCAGCTAAAACTGTGTAGATTTGGTTGAATAGAGATGTGAGACCTGTTTTTTTTGCGCTGTGTGACAGTTATAGGTTTAATCACAGAATGACACTTCTATCAGCACGCTAGCGTGTGTCTTAGGTTTTTCTGAATGACACTATCAATAACTTCAATGTAAGATTTTCTTTTTGGGATAGATTTCAAGTAGGCCTGAAATACCACAAACTAGTTATTTTCAGAATGGCAAATTTGGGAATGCTTTTTCAACCCAGAACAAAAAGTCTGCTTTGACGGTCACTACAAATAACTTGACCAGCTAAAACTGTGCAGATTTGGTTGAATAGAAATGTCAGGTCTATTTTTTAGGCGCTGGGTGACAGGCTCAACTTGCCCCTGATGTAATATATGGCCAAAAAATAACCACACTGTTGTTGGTTAAATGCACTTGGGTGACACAGGCTCAGCCTGCAGCTGATGTAGTATATGGCCAAAAAATAATCAGACTGTTGATGGTTAAATGCACTTGGGTGAAACAGGCTCAGCCTGCAGCTGATGTAGTATATGGCCAAAAAATAACCAGACTGTTGATGGTTAAATGCACTTCGGTGACACAGGCTCAGCCTGCAGCTGATGTAGGATATAGCACAAAATAACCACACTATCGATGGTCAAATACACTTGGTGATAGCTCGTGCTGGCGCACCACAAGTCACAAAATGGCCGCCGATCACCCCAGAAAAAAAGTGATCTAAAAACGCTCTGGGCAGCCTCAAAAAAGTGAGCAAGTCAATAATAGCACTTCAATGATCCACAGCTGCAGATCGATCATAGAATGAAGTCTTTTGGAGGAGTTAATCTGCCTAATCTCGCCCTAACGTCGCAGCTGCAACCTCTCCCTATGCTTGAATCAGCAGAGTGACGTGCAGCGCTACGTGACCCAAGCTTATATCGAGGCTGGATCACATGCTGCACTGGCCAATCACAGCCATGCCAATAGTAGGCAAGGCTGTGATGGCCTCTTGGGGCAAGTAGTATGACGCTTGTTGATTGGCTGCTTTGCAGCCTTTCAAAAAGCGCCAAGAAAGCGCCAAACACCGAACCCGAACCCGGACTTTTACGAAAATGTTCGGGTTCGGGTCCGTGTCACGGACACCCCAAAATTCGGTACGAACCCGAACTATACAGTTCGGGTTCGCTCATCCCTAGTCTTTAACTGTTTAAGTTAAAGACTTTGTGATTGTCTCTATACTGCGTCCGCTAACCTGTCTTCCAGAGAAAAACCCCACAATATGTATATAGTGCCACCTGCTGTTTGCTCTTTTCACACATGATCAGTTCCAACTTCAACTGCTACCAGCCATGTATTCTGTTAAAAGTTAGGACAATCACAGGACATGGTCAGTGAGCAGAGGCATGCCCCTTACTGCCAGCTTTGGATCCATGTCAGTTATAATGCTGGTTCTAGATTTATTAGGAGATTTCTAAGTACTATATGATATCTTATTTTATTAAATGTTTTACATTAATCATGGGATAACCCTTCAACATATAAATATAAACTTTTGGGGTTAGGTTGTTAAAAAACAGGTCTATTGTTTATGCAGTATTGGTGATTTTCCATCTGCTTATGTGTACCTACTCCACACTGGATCAATTTTTTCCATTTAAAATGATTATAATAAAAAAATCATCTGACCAGCTGACAGATTTAGTAGCAAACTTGAATCGTTTATGCCATTTTTGTATTGTTTGTACTAAGATGCATGAAGATGCATAATTTCAAGAGTACCGCACATTTTTTTTTTATTATGAAAAAATTATTTATACAAAGTAAAATCTATGAATTAATCATATTATCTTAAACCATGCCCAAAAGGAGCTGACATTTTTAAATAAAAGAGGTATAATCCCATAATAATTACACAGATATTACTATAAAATATCCTACATTCAAGTTGTGCTTGTTGTAGTAGTGGAAGCTTTATAGGTTCTCCACAAGTAGTAATTCATTTGTAAGTTACCTATGGCAGTGTCCAGGAGAAAATATGCTCTGTGCAGAACCTTGCAGAAAAACCCTTGTAAAAAGCTTCTTCTTCTCCAGTAAACACACGTTGAGTATTTTATACGTTTAGTATAAGTGTGGTGTCTACCTTTTCATACATCCAGCACTGTTCTCTGTGGTGCTGGTCAGGTCCTCCTGTCACTGCTCATTTATGACACATGACTACTGCAGTCAATCACTGTCCCCAGCATTGGAGGGCTCATACAGCTCCTTTAATTACAAATTTTATGCCATCAATCTTAACTATTATGGTACCAAGAAAATGAAAAAAAAGAATTTTTTAAGATGAGGTATAAGAATATGCATGTCATGCAAACATTCTGCTCTTCATCTTATATATTTTTCATGCTATTAAGAGCGAAGAGCAATTAGGATTAAGCAGTACTAGCTTATTACTATCTTACTGCATAGACACTTTGCCAGTAGCAAGTCTGATGTCTACTCTTCACAGAAGGACGAAATAAATAATTTATAGCATGATCAATTGAAAAGTATCCATCTATAGAGCATTGCTTTTACATTCACTGTTCATTTAAAGGCTTCATTCCAATATCTTTAATTTAACACTTTAATTAAATTATTTTGCCTAATCTTACAATAAACCCTTTGGAAAGAGCGACTTTGATAAATCAAAGGTTTAAAGGTACAATTATATTATTATTGGCAAAAAGTGACCATTTAGTGATTGAATATGCCCGTCTTTGATTTAAGCTGATGCTCATCGAAGGTCATTACTATTATTGCTGAGTAGGTGTGAATTAACACTAAGGTCAGTAATTTGCTTACATGGTATACATGCTAATCAGAAAGTAATGCTTAACATTGGATTTTTAAAAGCCCTCTATATTAAAGGGGTACATTATCTAAATCTTTGTAAAAAAAAAAGAGGGGCAGAAACACTGCTCAGAGTGCTCTGCTTCTTCAGTTTTCATCAGCTCTTCGAGCATGTGAAGTATGAATTCCTTATACTTTCTATAGATCTATACACCACACTTTTGAAAAGCCAATGGAACAAAGCATTCTAAATGGTGCTTCTACCCCTTCAACAAAGGCTTAGTGACTCTTTAAAGGGGTTGATCACTTTATATATAATGTATTGTACACAGTGGGTAAAAGGGGATATATGCCACTTACTAATATGTTAAAAAGTTCTGCACCACCTGGTAATCCAGGTCTTCTCCCGGACAGCCTGCTGCTCTTGTCCAAAGAAATGACCACTGATGGAAAAGCACATTACACAACTTCGTCCATCAGCATCTCCCATTGTAAAACTTGTGCACTAGAAAACTAGGTGCAGATGGAGACACTGCTGGAAGGAGTTTTAATTTGCCCTTTTTCATCAGAACACATTTTTGGGATGATAGTATTATGGCTATCTGGAAGGAAAACCGATAACCATAGGGTGATGCCTCAAAATTAATATCTTTTAAGGTTAAATAGTCACCCAAAGACATGCACAAAGAACGGCTATCAGTGAATGAACTACTGGTTGAATTGGGTCAATAGGGTTAATATGCCACTCTTAGGATGCTCACCCTAAAATATAGTAGCTACTACCCAGACTTTAAATTTATGGCAGTTGTTACTTAAGAGTTAATTTACTGTTAAAATCCAAACATAAGTTGCATATAAGTAGAGGACATTCTAATAAATAAAATACATATGCATCAATATAATAAATTAATTCAGCAACATTTGTGACTCATGAATATTAAACTGTGGTTTCTCTGAAATAAAGAGGTGCTATTTTCATCTCACCCCAAGAAGCTGTGTACTGTGATTACTATATGATTAAATTTTTCCCTATTATTCCAGACATATAGAGCTTAGACTTTTTATGCAGCAGGAAAAAAAATTTCCCTCCTCCAATCTCCCTTGGGAGAGTGACTCGATCTGGGCAGTCTTAAATAGCAGAATACTTGTCTCTAACAAAGATAAAGTTCAATGGAGCCTTGCATCAAGATGCATCAAGTAAGATGGTGTCACGGGGTTCCGAAGGTGCACTCAGTCCCCCATCGCCCGCAGACCTGTTGCTTAGCTTTGGGAATGAGGATCTGTGTTTGACCTCATTCCCAGGGCGGCTTTACTAGCTGGGTGGCTCCCTGCTCCTAAGTCTGCCTTGAGCGCCGAGCTGATCACTTGGTGCTCGACTGGTTGGTCTGTCGGTCATGTGACGCTGGCCACGTCACATGACCCTCACTCCCCACTATAAATACAGGCAGCCTGCTGGCTACAGGTTGCCTGTTAATTTCTAGGTTCCTGGCTATCTGTTGGACTGCTGAATACTTACCTGATCCTGTTCCTTGACCATCCTTTTGCCTGATCCTCCTGTACTGCGCATCCGTCCTGGTATTGTGACCTCGGCTCCCACCTGACTACTCTCTTAGGACTCCTCTTGTACTTCTCTGCTCTCCTGGTATTTGACCCTGGCTTCTCCTGACCATTCTTTGCTTAATCCTTTGTACTTTGTAGCTTTCCTGGTATTGACTCGGTCCGTTCACGTCCTGTTGTTTGTCTGTCTGTCATCCCTGCACTTATTCCAAGTTAGGGATTGCCGTCCAGTTGTCCCCTGTCATTAGGACTCGCGAGGCAAGTAGGCAGGGCCAGGGGTAAGGGTGGAGCGCAGTGGTCACTTCCCTCCCCCCCTGTGTGTGTGTGTACGTGACCGTTACAGATGGACATGAAACTCCAAGATTTAAGGACATTGGATAACTAGCATTCAGAAATTCTAATCTGTCTTTAAAAAGCTTTAGCAACAGGAGCAATCATATTATATGATGCAAGGAAGCAAACACTTTTGATATTGTCTTTTGCTAGGTGTGTAGACTTTAAATAGGATCATTGTATTGTTTATGGCTTGTATGTCGCATTTTTCCCCCTCCACCCCTTAAAAAATGGAAAAAGGATGTGAAGAAACTACTTTAAAGCTTCATTCACATGTTAGATAAGAGTTCCTAGTGGGTCCATACTATTGTGTCACCATACGATGATTCCATGTATGTATGTACAGATGTAGCCAGTGTTAGTTTGACAGTTTTAACCCATAGGATACCAGCGCCATACATGTATGGCGCTGGAAACAGTATCAAAAATACCAGTGCCATACAGCTACGGCGCTTTGATCAGGCTGGCGCAGCTCAGCTGCAGGGATTCGGCAGTCACTGATAGCCGGAATCCTGCTGTATGTGCCGACATCGGTGAAAACACTGATGCCAGCGCATTAACCCTTGCACTGCCGTGGTCAGCGCTGACCGCGGCACATGTATCCTTCCAGGTGCGGAGTGTCCATCGAGTCCCCGCGCTGCAGTGACGTGGACCCGATGGCTTGGACGGCAGCACAATGCCTTAATTAGACATCGTGGCTGCCTTCTGTGTGAGCCTGTGAGATCCAGCCCCCTGTATCTCACAGGCAGGAACGTTGTAAGTGTATTACACTGGCAATTCACTTACAGCCAATGCATTACAATGCAGAAGTATTGTAATACATTGTAAAGGGGATCAGACCCCCAAAAGTTGAAGTCCCAAAGTGGGACAAAAAATTTAGTTAAAAAAGAGGTAATAAAAATAAAGTTTTACAAAAAAAATTAAAGTTTCAAATAAAAAAAGCGTCCTTTTCCAAAAATAAAGTTACAAATAATTGTAAAAAAGGGAAAAAGATAAAAATAGATATATTAGGTATCGCCACGTCCATATTGACTGGCTCTATAAAAATATCACATGATCCACCCCATCAGGTGAACGCCGGAAAAAATAAATTAAAAAAAAAAGCCAAAACCCCCATTTTCTGGTCACTTTGCCTCACAAAAAGTGTAATACCAAGTGATCAAAAAGGCATATTTAGCCCAAAATGGTACCAATCAGACCGTCATCTCATCCCGCAAAAAATTAGATCCTACGTAAGACAATCGCCCAAAAAATAAAAAAATTTGGCTCTCAGAAAATGGCAACACAAAAACATGATTTTATTCTGTTCAAAAAGGCTTTCACTGTGTAATACTTAACAAAAATAAAAATGATAGACATATTGGGTATTGCCGCATCCACAAAAACCTGTTCTATAATAATATCACATTATATGCCCCCTCAAGTGAATGCTATAAAAATAAAAAATAAAAAAAACTATGTCAAAACAGCCTTTTTTTTTATTTACTTAAGCCCCTCAAAATCATTTTATAACTAAATTGGTCCTTAAAAAAATGGTTTGGCAAAATTTGTTGAAAATTTGAAGAATGGCTTCTTAACTTCTAAGCCTTCTAATGTCCTAAAAAAATAAAATAACATTTACAAATTGATGCCAACATAAAGCAGACATATGGGGAATGTTGATTGATAACTATTTTATGAGGAATTACTATCTGTTTTAAAAGTAGAAAAATTCTATCAACTCAAATGTACCACTGTCATGAAGTACAATGTACACTTGGATAAGTAAAAGTGTTCCAAAGTTGCAAGTTTCCAATGTTCCAATGTCAGATTTGCAAAAATCGGTCTGGAATTTAAGGTGAAAAGTGTCTCAGTACTGAAGGGGTTGAAGTGAATCTGTCACCACAGTTTTGGACAATTATCTAAAGTAATATATTATTTTTTGTTTTACTACTGCTCCACATTCCCTCACAGAGTGTGAAGCTGCACTGAAATACATTGTCGGGACTACGGTGCATGTGCACAGCAGTTCCCTCCATTATGTTAGCAATTCGGTTCTGACTGTACATTTCAGAACAGATATGACCACTGACAGCGCAGTAAAGGGGGGCAGTAGGATAATAAAGAATGGCAATTTGAACCAATGTTATTAGCAGTACTCATGTATTACTGCAGATAATAGTTTAGAATCGTGGTGACAGGTTTACTTTAACAGGTTAGCACAAATAAGACACATTGTCCAGCTGGTCTCAAAATAATCTGTAACTGAAGGTCTATAGAGGTACAGTTAGGTCTCCTGTACCTAATTGCACCAATAAACACACACACACACACACAAACAAAAATTTATGATTCCATTTACTGACAGCAAGCATAGCTCATTAAAATGACCATTGGTTTTGCGAAAATATATTACATTGTTTCATAACTTTTCATTATTTAATAATTGTGAAGGTATTCACTAGAGATGAACGAATAATTGAAAAGTTCGATTCGGCTGATTCGCCGAATTTTACAAAAGTGTAAAAACAGTGTAAAATTAATAATAATTTTTCTTTTTAATCAAACTTACCGCCTCCATTTGCTCGCAATGGGCCGGCCTCTGCCATCTTGTTTGAAGATCTGGATCGAAATCTCGTGTGGTGCGAGATTACGTTATCACGCCGGCCGGTGTGGTGACGTCATACGTCCCCACCCACAGGATTTCAGCCAAGATCTTTAATCAAGATGGAGGCTGGCAGCCCGTCGTGAGCAAATGGAAGAGGTAAGTTTATTTTTTTATGTTTTCTACACTATTTCAGGTTAAATTGATTAGCTCATACGAAGAATGAGAAAATTCGGCTTCAAGGCAAATCAAATTTATCCTGAAATTTGTATCGAATTCCACTTCATGGGATTCAATTCGCTCATCTCTAGTATACACATAGAACATAGAATACACCTCTTAAAAATGGTGTCGCATGAATATAACAGAAAATTTAATACATTACTCCTCCGTCAAGATGCTTTTAGCTTTATGTATCGTTGTAACCTTGTGACTATGTGGTTATCAATTCACTAATCTTATTATATCCACAGTGTCAGATGAATGTCAAGATTTCACACTTCAATGTCAGTCCAGAATACAAAGCATCTTTTATATTATAAAATGCATAACTTGGGTTTCTATGTAAATTTTTTATCAGGTGCCATACATAACCTTTATATCATAATTTACTTAAATCAGGCTTACATTTTTCTTTATTATAATCTGCTATCGTGTCAAGGAAGCTTAAACTGGATTGATACAATGTCAACACAAGAGTGAAAAACCTATTTCTGTATTGTCTGCCCTATTGAGCGCTTCTTCATTTATTTCCCAATGCTTCATTAATCATTGATTACATGATCATATCCTTGTTCTTCTGTAGGTCTCCAAAGAACCCAGAACAGAAGATTATTAAACGAGTGATTGGTCTGGAAGGAGACATTGTAAAGTAAGTTTGAAGGCAAAGACAGATGCCGCATTTCTCTGCACTTTCATACACATTTACTGTAGAGTGATTTAAGTGCATGCTTCCTAAAGGACAGAAGAACACAAGAATATGTTTACTATCAGGCAAGGCAACAGAAACTTCTTATTAAGTGATGTGTGTTCATACACAATACATTTTATCATGCCTTGAAATTATTTTATATATGTTTCCTCTTAAAAATGCAGAAGATTCATACATTTATAATGAGTATACAGAATCCATAGCTGGAAATGCATATTAATTATCTTAGTGATGGCACATTGTGTTATATTCTTTGCGGTTTTATATACCCTAGTTAAGCTTTCAAGGTCATATTTAAAGAAAACTGATTGCCCTTCTTATATAGTATGATATAGTCTGGGGGGAAACAAAAGAACTTGGAAATACATGTAAAAAGGCTGAAACTTAGTTTAGTGCTCTCATTAAGAGAAACAAAATGAGAGCATTGCAGGTTTGATACCTTTACATGTAAACATGCATGTAAATACATATAAAAAGGCTGAAACTTGTTACAAGACTCTATTACTGCAAAGATTTATATGGCATAACATTAGGACCTGTATAGATCTATTTTTTATGCCCATTTTGATCATATTTACATCTAAAACCAGTTTGAAAACTCTCAGTCTATTAGGGCTTTCTGAGTTAATAAAGAGGGATTGCCCATTAAAGATCCTCATCTATTTGAGTAGAAAGTTGCTACAAAGTACATCTATTTCAGCAGGACCTGTCATGTCTGTTCATTACACGAACATCCAATGCATTTCAGTAGACACTGTGTTATGCTTCATTTGTCCCGTGGAAATGCTGTAGAGTAATTAACAATTTGGTGCTGCATACCTAAAAAGATTACAGCTGATCACTGAGGTTCCACCCAGTGGGACAATATGGTGATGCTATTATTTTCAAGGAACCCCTCTTTCCTTTAGTAGAAACCCTAAAGGAAAAAAGGAGAACTCTTAAATTCAGAGTAGTATATCTGATGTTTGAGTGTATTTATGGTTGTTGTATTTTTGTTTTAAAGGGACACTGACAGGGCCAATAAGCATATTGAGGTATATATATGGCAGTACAGGTCTTATAATGGGTATTACAATCATCTAAGTATCCCCCCTGTCCACATTATACATACAGTAAACTTAAGTTTTATAACCTGCTCCAACGGTCTTCAATCTGCCCAAGGGGCGGCGTTTCACCTCTCTTGCGCCCAGCCAGCCTCCCCCAACTGCCGCTTTGAAGCGCCGCCCAGCTCATGAATATTCAGTTTGCTGGGCGGCTTCTGCGGTCCCCGCTCTGAAGCGCTGCGCTTAACAGTGCCCGGCGCATGCGCCGGATCTTGTGAAGTCCCGTACAGTAAGCGCCGCCCAGCTCATCAATATTCACTTCGCTGGGCGGCGCTTACTGTCCCCGACTTCACAAGATCCGGCGCATGCGCAGGGCACTGTTAAGCGCAGCGCTTCAGAGCGGGGACCGCAGAAGCCGCCCAGCAAACTGAATATTCATGAGCTGGGCGGCGCTTCAAAGCGGCAGTTGGGGGAGGCGGGCTGGGCGCAAGAGAGGTGAAACGCCGCCCCTTGGGCAGATTGAAGACCGTTGGAGCAGGTTATAAAACTTAAGTTTACTGTATGTATAAGGTGGACAGGGGGGATACTTAGATGATTGTAATACCCATTATAAGACATGTACTGCCATATATATACCTCAATATGCTTATTGGCCCTGTCAGTGTCCCTTTAAAGCTAAAAACAATGGAACATACTATATGAGGCTTTCTATATTTTTTATACACTGTAGGGGTCAGTGATCAATTGAGGTTGTTTTTGTGTCAGTTTTAAGTCTTGCTTTACTTTTTGAGCCTGCACCAAATTTATGAACTGGTGCACATTGACAATTAATTTGGAGTGAGTGCAATGTGGTTTACACCTTTAGGGCTCTTTCACACGAGCGGATGCAGTGCGTAGAATCCGTTGCGTGAAAGACAGCCAAGCCCCGCTCTGAACAGCAGAGACACTCAGTACTAACATGATTGATAATGCTCCGTGCCTCCCTGTTAACTTTATCTCACTGAGATTTTGTAGTAAAAAGGTCTCACCATGATTTTGTAGTAAAAAGGTCACATAAAGGCACAGAGCATTATTAATCATGTTAATACTCCGTGAATCTGCTGTCCAGAGAGGGACTTGGCTGTCTTTCACGCAGCGGATCCCACGCACGGCATCCACTCGTGTGAAAGAGGCATTAGGTGTAAAAGTACACACATAGTAAATGAGTCATAATCCCGGTCTAATCGCACTTTTAGCTTTCAAACATAGACCACTGTGAAAAATGGCAAGGATCACAAAATGTTGCAAATTTCAACAAATGTCGTAGAAAATATCCCAGTTGCCAAGACTTGCGACTTTTTTAGACCACAAAACTGATTAATCTAATTTGATAAATGTTCCCCTGTATGTTAATCAGTGAACTAACAGTAAAAACATCTCCAATTGCACAACAGTTGGGACGCTGTGTAAAATGTAAATAAAAGAAAAATGCAATGCTGGTAGAACCATATTTTATTCAGAACAGATAATAAAAAACATATCAGATGCTGAAATTGAGACATTTTACTATTTAATAAAACAATTAAGTCATTTAGAACTTGATGGCAGCAATGCTTCTCAAAAAGTTGTGGCAGGGCTATCACTACTATAGTGTAGCATCCCCTCTTCTTTTAACAACTGTCTATAAACATCTGGGAAGTGAGGAGACCAATTTTACTGGAGTTTTGAGAAAGGCATGTTGCCTTATTCTATAGGATTCTAGCTGCTCCAGCAGTCTACTCCTGGATCTTTGCCTGGTTTTTCATTTAATGATAAACCAAATGTTTTCTATTGGTGAAAGGTCTAGACTGCTTCTTTGGAGCCATGTTGTTGTGATAGATGTAGTATGTGATTTAGCATTATCTTGCTGAAATATGAAAGGCCTTAACTGACAGAGACATTGTCTGGATGGGAGCATATACTGTTAGCTTTGTTAGTGCCTTTCCAGATAATCTTCCCATACCATAGTACTATTGCAAACCCTATACCATCAGAGATGCATGCTTTTGAACTGTGTGCTGATAACAAGCTGGATGGTCCCTCTCCTCTTGAGTCCGCAGTACATGGCATCAAATTTTTTTATTTGATTTGAACACTGAACAGTTTCTATTTTGCCTCAGTTTATTTGGCCCAAAGAAGATGGTGGCGTTTCTGGATCATGGTTGCAAGTCAAACTCTGTTCACAGACAATGATTTATGGAAGTGGTCCTGAGCCCACACAGTTATTTCCAGTACAGAATCATGCCTGTCTTATTGTATTTCTGCCTGAGGGCCAGTGGATCATGAACATCTATTTTTGATTGTCAGCCTTATCCCTTGTGCTCATGGATTACTTGAGACTGGTAGGAGATTTAAAGTCTTTGCAATTTCACGTTGAGGAACCTTTCTTCTGAAATTGTCCCACAATTTTAAGATACAGTATTTTGCAGATTGGTGAACCTCTGCCTATCTTTGCTTCTAAAGTCTCTGTCTCTCTAACATATGACTTAGTTACAAATTGCTTTTGTTGCACTGTCCCAACTTTTGTGAAGTACGTTGATGCCATTAAGTTCTAAATGATTTTTTTTTCATGAAATGGCAAAATGTCTCACTTTCAACATCTGATATGTGTTCTATTTTATACTCTAAATAAAATATGGGTCCATGAGATTTACAGATCATTGCATTTTATTTTGATTTACATATTTTTTTTTTAATATGTGTTGTATTTAGGAGAATATTTGAAAGCCTTCATTCAATACTGAATACCTAATGATATATTAATAATAATAATAATAATATTTATTTATATAGCTCCAACATATTCCACAGCATTTTACAATGAGGGTGTTCAAGTACAAAAAGAGTCATAAATAACATGGCAACAAACAATGATGAAGGGGGTGAGGAGGCGGTGAATGGAGAACAGTTATGGCATGTGATAGGCCAACCTAAAAAGATGTGTTTTTAGGAAGCACGTAAAACTGCGCAACGCATTAACCTAATTGCTTGGGTTAGGGCATTCCAGGGAAGTGGTAGAGCTCAGGAGAAGTCTTGTAGACGGACATGAGAGGTACAGATTATGGTGGATGTTAGTCATAAGTCATTAGCTGAATGGAGAGCATGGGTAGACAGAAATAAGGGAGGAGATGAAGGGGGGGGGGCAGCACTGTGGAGAGCTTTGTGGGTGGGAATGAGCAGGTTAAATTGAATCCTGTACTGTATGAGTAACTAGTGCAATGACTGGCAAAGGGTGGAGGCATCAAATTAGTGGTTAGACAGATAAATGAGCCTGGCTGCTGTGTTCAGGATAGATTGGAGAGGGGAGAGTCTGATGAGGGGGAGATCAATTAGTAAAGAGTTACAGTAATCAAGACGGTAATGGATCAGGGCAACTAATCTATCTATCTATCTATCGATCTATCTAATAAGAACAATAAATTGCACGGCACTTCCCCAAAAATTTGTGTATTTACTAAACCAGATGCAAAGTTTTGGTTCTCTCTATGGAACCTTTTTCAAGCAGTAACAAAATAGTGCAACAGTGCATATATAAATACCGCCCACAATATCAATTAAACAATTAAATTAATTAACAAACACAGTGTAAAAGTGCCCACAATATTTCTTAAAACATAATTAAATACACAATCAAATATAAATGGTATATAAGTGGCTCATGTGCATCATATAAATATCTCATCCATATATTAAAAAAGTACATATAAACCATGTATTAAAAAATGAATCATAATTAATATATTAGCTGCAGATGTGTCCTATCATACTAATTAAAAACATAATTGATGGGTGGAGGGAAAAGGAACTATACCTGTCCAGCATGGAATAGCACATGGTAACTTTTCGTCTCAGAAAAGAGATTGCGTCTCAGAAAGGAGATCAATTAGTAAAGAGTTACAGTAATCAAGACGGTAATGGATCAGGGCAACTAATCTATCTATCTATCTATCTATCTATCTATCTATCTATCATTAGGTATTCAGTATTGAATGAAGGCTTTCAAATATTCTCTTAAATAGATGGAGCATGATGTAGGAAACATTAACATACACGGTGTAAAACATAAAAAAGCAAGCATTAAAATATCAGAATTAGAACATAGCATTATCTTTAAAGAAATAATCTGTTGCAGTGATTGTCTTGCTGTAGCCAGGTATTTTTTAATAGGATCACAAAACAAGTGCCCTTAACAATGTTTCACATCATGTAACATCATGCATTCTAACTTGTAATTTGTACCAGGCTATGATTTGCACGTATAGGATAAAGCCTTAACATGGCTCGGCTGGGACCTTGATTAGAGTCTGAATTGCTATCTTTGTTTAGTGGTTTAGGTAGTATGAAAGATCCCGATCTGACCATTGCAATCATCAAAAATCGATCTTAGGTAATTTGAGTTGACACAGCTGCACAGTTACCAGAGATCTTTACTTACAGATTTATTTTACAAAAAAAAAAAAAAACATTTTCTTAGGGCCTTGAAAATTTTTACAGGTCAGATTACTTGCTGAAAGGTAAGGCTTATTTTCTGTGGCCAGTTTATATATTTATAAATATAATTTTATATGCCTAATTAATGTTATTTAAAATACTTTTTAATGATGTTTGTGGAAGAAATACATTTGTACTTTGGTTAATTAATGCATCATACATCAGTAATCAAATACAATTTAATACATTTTAACAAACAAAACAAAGTGTCTGCTTACAAATGCAACATAAAAATGCTCACTGCATTATTTACCAGTAATAGACTATAGTACATGTATTAGTAGTACAGTGCTTACTACAGATGTAGCCAACATTATCCTAACTTACTTAAGTTAGTCTAATTATGCATCCTAGAGTCAATAAAATGCTACATTTCATAATACATTAGTATTACTACTGACCTTTGTTATGTATTATAGATATAAAGCTCTCACATGTTTTCATTATTTAAATTTATAATTTAAACAATGATATATATTGGATTAGAGACTACACATATTTTGAATTTGGTTAAAGCTTCTCCCCACCCAAATAATAACATGTTCATGGTGTCTTGCTATTAGTCTGTACAATACTTTCTTTGCTTGTAGTCTGTTTGCTTACTGTGTGCTTCTTGCTTTAAAGGGGGGCAAGGAAGTTATATATATATATATATAGTAAGTTATATAAGGGGTAATTAAGCTGTCTGTCTAGAGGGGGGTGAAGAACTGTTCACCCTTATATTGGAATATTTTGAACCAAAAGGAAATGTACACAGTACACAGGTCAATAACTGGAAAAAAATTATCAGGAAGGATCATTCCTCTTTCCTGATAATTGCCCAAAGTAAAGGTGCCGCTGATCAGCTGATGAACATGCAAAAGCTAAATTATCTGGCGGAAGCATCGTAGATGCGGTCACCTAAAGGCCCCTGTACATGGCTCAACATAGCAGGCAATTATCAGGAACAAACAATTGCTTGCTCATTACAGGAGATGCAAGCTGCATTTATATGCAGCAATCATTTCCGTTGTATGAGGACAAGCAATCTTTTTAAAGTTCCCAATATTCAGTCATTGTTTCTGCTGCCCAGAAACAATGAATCAGGTGTCTGCACCAGCGATATTTTTACCAGATGAGCTGCAAGTGCTAGAAACACCTTTCTGATTATTGGCCCGATCATTGGCCCATTTAAAGGGGCCTCTAATCATTGTTTTTTTTGGTAGCATGCTGTTTAAACAGGGATCTACTCCCCAGCAACAATGATTCTCTTTGGAGATAAGTAATCACAGCAGTGATCTCCCGTCCCCATACGGCAAAGGTAATTGCAACATGTTAGTGCAGCTCTCACCTCCTCTGAAGCAATTATCTGAAACAAATGGTTAATTCCAAATTTTAATAGTACTCTAAAGAAAATAATTGGAAATAAACTTTAAAAGAGTTACCTTGATTTTACATTAATGGTCCCCTGGACCCTCACCAGTCGGCAGCATTCACTGGAGCTTAGTGGCTCATTGACTGCAGTATCATAACATCCATATGAGTTTGGAGTAACTGGACATCTACTGATTACACACTGATGGCCCATCCTAAACCTATTTAGGTGTAGACCTGACAAAGTCACTAATATAGAAATTAAATCCCCCCCCCCCCCAAAAAAAAAAAATATAATAATAATTGGCAAGGTATCATGCTTCTCAATATGACTATTCATTATGCAGGAAGTGATATATATATATATATATATATATATATATATATATATATACACCTAAAGAATTATTAGGAACACCATACGAATACGGTGTTGGACCCCCTTTTGCCTTCAGAACTGCCTTAATTCTACGTGGCATTGATTCAACAAGGTGCTGATAGCATTCTTTAGAAATGTTGGCCCATATTGATAGGATAGCATCTTGCAGTTGATGGAGATTTGAGGGATGCACATCCAGGGCACGAAGCTCCCTTCCACCACATCCCAAAGATGCTCTATTGGGTTGAGATCTGGTGACTGTGGGGGCCATTTTAGTACAGTGAACTCATTGTCATGTTCAAGAAACCAATTTGAAATGATTCGAGCTTTGTGACATGGTGCATTATCCTGCTAGAAGTAGCCATCAGAGGATGGATACATGTTCTCATTCTGTTTACGCCAAATTCGGACTCTACCATTTGAATGTCACAACAGAAATTGAGACTCATCAGACCAGGCAACATTTTTCCAGTCTTCAACAGTCCAATTTTGGTGAGCTCGTGCAAATTGTAGACTCTTTTTCCTATTTGTAGTGGAGATGAGTGGTACCCGGTGGGGTCTTCTGCTGTTGTAGCCCATCCGTCTCAAGGTTGTGCGTGTTGTGGCTTCACAAATGTTTTGCTGCATACCTCGGTTGTAACGAGTGGTTATTTCAGTCAATGTTGCTCTTCTATCAGCTTGAATCAGTCGGCCCATTCTCCTCTGACCTCTAGCATCCACAAGGCATTTTTGCCCACAGGACTGCCGCATACTGGATGTTTTTCCCTTTTCACACCATTCTTTGTAAACCCTAGAAATGGTTGTGGGTGAAAATCCCAGTAACTGAGCAGATTGTGAAATACTCAGACCAGCCCGTCTGGCACCAACAACCATGCCACGCTCAAAATTGCTTAAATCACCTTTCTTTCCCATTCTGACATTCAGTTTGGAGTTCAGGAGATTGTCTTGACCAGGACCACACCCCTAAATGCATTGAAGCAACTGCCATGTGATTGGTTGACTAGATAATTGCATTAATGAGAAATAGAACAGGTGTTCCTAATATTCCATAGTGACCGCTATAAAAACACCTATCGGTGGTCACTAAGGGTTTAATAGCCTGACTGTTTTCTGTAGGTGTCATTCTGATTCTTCCCTGTGTCTGAATTTCATTTTGAATCTTCCAGACCCCACTTTGTTTTACTTTCCCAATAAATACATGGGGGAATTTATCACAGGGAATTTTTTTAAACCCGTCTTAATTAAAGGGGTTGTCTTTTAAAAAATAATCTGCCATTTTCAAACCAGCACCTGGATCTTAATACATTTGTAACTGCATTTAATTTAAAATGTTGTATTATATCTGAGCTATTCAATAAAATGTATCTGTAGAGCGCCACCTGCTGTTAGTTTTTTTTCCTTATTTCTTTGTCCCCTACTGAGAGGGACACACATGCTCAGTACCATCCTTCAACTGCCTCCTGGCTTTGATAGGGATAAAGCTACAGCAGAAAGGACTTGCCTCCTGAGATGCCAACTTGATTTAAATCTAGCAGAGCAATTGGAAAAATGAATGGTGATAGCTCTGGATCCATGTAACGTACAGGGTTGGTTCTAGTGCAGCATTCCACTATTACCATAATGGTACTCTGCAAAAATCTGTTTTTGTGTGGTACGTGTATTTACTGTACTTATTGCATGCAGAACGTTACTAGGCCTTAGCAACTAGTTGCTAGGTGGGGCTCTTGTCATCCACAATATAAGGACTGGTTAGAGCATTCAGTGTAGAGACAGTGGATGTCTGTGCAGTATAGTGTATGCTGAGGCAGCAGAACACAGCCCTGAGGAAAACTAGCTCACAAAGAACACTTACACATCAGCGAAAGTGGAGGAAAAAAAAGTATATATTTAACCCCTTCCTGACCTATGACGAACTACTACGTCATGGGAACCACTGTGTTCCCGCAATTTGACGTAATAGTACCGGTGCCCGCGCAATTACTGCAGGGGCCCGGCAGTCTGTGGTAGCCGGGCCCCTGCTGTATCTGCCGGCATCGCTGTAAAATCCGATGCCGACAGATTAACCCCTTCTATGCCGCAGTCCGCGCTGACCGCGACATAGAATGGGCTTGTGTCGGGTGAGTAATCGCATCAAGTCCCCGCGCTGCTGTGGCGGGGACCCGATGCGTCACAAGGCAGCCCGATGATATGCAGAGGCTGCCCAATGCCTTGCACAGCATCGGGAACTGCCTTCTACGGGTGGCGAGGAGATCCAGCCTCAGGCTGGGTCTCCTAGGCAACCTGTTAGTGTATGACTCAGTGTCATACACTAACAGGCAATGCAATACAATACAGATGTATTGTAATGCATTGCAGAAGGGAACAGACCCCCAAAAGTGAACATCATAAATAAACTATAGAAAAAAAAGTAAAAAAAAGTGTTTTTAATAAAATTAATAAAGTAATAAAATTAATAAAGTAAAAAAGAAAAAAAATGCCCCTTTCCTCTTATTTTATAATAAAAAACTAACAAAACCCACACATATTAGTCCGTAATGACTGCGGCTCTATAAATATATCACATGATCCACCCTGTCCGATAAAAAACATAAAAAAATAAAAACGGTGTAAAAAAAGCCATTTTTGGCACCTTACATCACAAAAAGTGCAACACAAAGCGATCAAAAAGGCGTATGTCCCACAAAATTGTATCAATAAAACTGTCACCTCATCCTGCAAAAAATTAGCCCTTACCTAAGACAATCGCCCAAAAAAATTCTTCAAAGTCTTCAATTAAGCTACAGTCGCAATTGCATTGACTGAAGCATCGCAGAAAACACAACGTTTTTGTGTCTCAACCTTGGTAATTGGTACAAAAACATATGGACGAGCTATGTGAAGATCAGATAAGGCTGTAATGGAATTCTTCCAGGCCATCCACGCGGTTCTTTCCTTCATGGGAAGTGGAGTGTCCCAGTTCGACCCTTCTCTGGTGAAGTCTCTTAACATAGCTTTACCTTCGATGAGTATAGGAGCTGCAAATCCCAGTGGGTCATATAAACTGCTTGTGGCCGACAGTACTCCTCTACGAGTAAATGGTTTTTCTTCTCTGCTAACCTGGAAAGTGAAAGTATCCGTTTTTATGTCCCATAGTAGGCCAAGCCTCCGTTGCATCGGAGGTGAGTCAAAGCCTAGGTCTAAATCCTTCAAGTCTTCTGAATGGTCCTGAGAAGGAAAGGCTTCCATCAATTTCTGGCTGTTAGACACGATCTTGTGTAGCCTCAGGTTAGACAGAGAGAGCATCTCCTAGGTTCTTTTAAGAAGACTGATTGCAGTCTCATCTGAGGGCATTGATTTCAGACAGTCATCCACATAGAAGTCCTTCTCTACAAAGAGTCTGACATCCGCTCCGTACTTTTCTTATACTTTTTGAGCTGCGCATCTTAATCCATAGATGGCGACTGCAGGAGAAGGACTATTGCCGAAGATGTGAACTTTCATACGATACTTTGCAACATCTTTAGAGGGATCGTTGTCCTTGAACCATAGGAATCTGAAGAAATGTCTATGTTCCTTCTTAACTAGGAAGCAATGGAACATCTGTTGGATATCAGCCGTGAATGCAACGGAGTTTCTGCGAAAACGGAGAAGCACTCCTATGAGCTTGTTGTTTAGATCCGGGCGTGACAGCAAAACGTCGTTCAATGATACGCCTTCATACTTGGCGCTTGAGTCAAACACCACTCTGATCTTACCTGGCTTCTTCCGGTGATACACTCCAAACATGGGCAGGTACCAGTCTCGAAGTACAGGTGCTAGCTCTGCATGACCGTTCCGGAATATCTTTTCCATGAAGGTAAACAAGTGATCTCTCATCTCAGGTTTGCTTCGTAGGTTGTGCCTGAGAGAGACAAATCGTTTGAAAACTTGCTCTCTATTGTTGGGTAAACGTTGTCTTTGAGGCTTAAAGGGTAGAGGTGCAACCCAGCTTCTTGTTTCGTCCTGCACCATTATATCTAGGAACAGTCTATCTTCAAATGACATCGCTATATGATTGTCTTCTTTAGTCTTGCGGAAGACTGTGGATCCCAGGTGGTCTTGATTGGCATCCCAGATGAAGTCATTGTAGGCAGGACCTGCAAGGGTACCTGGTGATGAAGTGCTTTGAGGCAGTTCCTTGATGAAGAAGTGATTTTCGCATGGTTGGAGAAGAGATGGGCATCTATTCTCAAGTGTACTGGTAAGCATGCTGTTGACAGTTATTGGTTTGTGTACACCTCCCAAACAGACTTCTCCTACAATGACCCATCCTAGGTCAAGTCTCTGGGCATATGGAGCGTTGTGAGGTCCATTGATCTGTCTAACCTTGTGGACCTGTAGGATATCCCTCCCGAGGAGTAAGACTATCTGAGCTTCAGGATCAAGGTTCGGGATCAGGTGTCTTATACGCTTCAGGTGAGGCTGATACTTCTGGCGTGGGTATCTCAGACCTGTTGTCAGGAATATGGTTACATTCCAGTATAGTTGGTAAAGGCAGATGCACTTGACCATCGCTGGACTCAACTATGTAGCTGCTTGCCCTCCTTCCGGCTGTTTCCACAGTACCAGCACAAGTTCTTAGAGAGTAGGGGGCACCAGGTCCTCTGACGTCGAAGCTATCAAAGAAGGCAGACTTTGCTAACGACTTGTTACTTAGATCGTCTAGAATTGCATACACTTTGATGGCTTTGCTTCGGTCGTCTGCTGGGTAAACCTTCACTAGGGAGATTTTAGAGCCGGATCTGCCTCCTCTGAGGTCTCTGCAATCCTCTGTACATTTAGAAGTAACGGCCAAAGTGTCAGTATTTGTGTCTTTTCGCTCCCAGCTATGCTCTTGGGTTTTGGGTGAAGCCCACAATGGTGGCCCAGGGTGTAGAGCTGTGTTATGGTTTGTGCTGTCACATTCGGCACACTTTGCACTAACCTCACAGTCCCTGGCGAAGTGCGAAGTTGAAGAGCAGCATTTAAAACAGATGTTGTTCTCCTTGAGAAAAAGGTCTTGCGGTCTTCCAATGACTTTTCCCTGAAGGTTCTGCACTTGAGTAGGGAATGAGGCTTCCTGTGTAAGGGACACTGCCTGCTCGGGTCCTTGGGTTTGTCTCCTCCTTGACAGGAGCTGAACTCCTTTTGGACTGAACCTGTGGAAGAAAGGTTAATTTTGTGGACCTCCACCATTGCCCTATGAGGTTTACTGACTGAGATGCTGGCAAATGACATCATGAAATCAAAGCTAGAATAATTTCTGATTTTTGCTTGTTCAGAGACAAAATCTACAAACACATTAAATAGAAGAAATGGTACATTGTAAGTCTGTTTATACCGAGAACCATACATGACCCACTTCTCTTGCAGGTTGTATGGGAGCTTCTGAACTATAGGATTCACACCTCTAGCAGTGTCAAGGAATGTCAATCCCACCAAATCCCCTTCTGCCTTTGCTACACTCAGCTCCATTAATAAGTCACATAACTCTCTAAGCTTTTATTTGCTATTTTAGGAAAGTCCTCAATTCTCCTAAATAAGGCACTTTCTATGACCTCTGCTGCGCCATAAACCTCATCAAGTCTATCCCAGACACTTTTTAGACCAATGTCTGGATAATTTACATTGATGTCTCTAATCCTTCTAGCTCGTTCGACGGACTCACTTCCCAGCCATTTTACCAGGAGATCCAGTTCCTCACTACATGACAGACCTAAGTCTCTGATGGCATTTTGATAGGAAGCTCGCCAAGCTCGATAGTTCTCAGCGCGGTCGCTGAACTTTACAAGTCACTTGGTGACCAGCTCACGTCGAGCACGGAACCTGGCAAAGTCCATTGTGGCTTGATTGGCACTGGAACTGGCTGGTGTTGTGTTGTCAGAGTGAATGTGTGGTGCACGGCCATACCTGTTGGAAGTATCCGGTTTAATCTGGTCTGTGTAATACCATTATGAAGCAAAGGGCATCTCTCTTAGCAGGGTCGGATTTCTGATTATCTGTTCTGGAGAGAAGTTGCTGTAGCCGGTTTCACTCTGATGTGTATTCTCTAGTTTGCTGCAAGGAGACTGATAGTCGACTTTCTGATGATCCGAATAAGCAGGTTGACTTGGCTTTGTCAACAAACCGCTTTGTATTAAGCTGTGGATCTAGGTTGTCATCTGACTTGGAATGTTGATAGACGTATTGGAAGGTTCGCTGTTCTGGATCTTGGTATTCAAGTTCTGGCTGGACAATGCTGCGATGACTCTTGGTTTCTAGATGTTCCGTGGCTTCTAGATATTCTTCTTCTGCTATGGCAGTTGCTGTCTCTTTATCAGCGGGGAATTTTACTAGAGTTGCTTCAAGTTGCGCCTTCTCAAGCTTTATCTACATTTCTGCTGTCTCTTTATCAGCAACAAGTTTTGCTAGAGTTGCTTCAAGTTGCGCTTGCTCCAGCTTTATCTGCATCTCTCGTTCTGTAAAGCTGGATTTTGCCTTTGCAGCTTCTGCTTTTGCGCGGGCAATGGCGGCAGCTTCTCTGATCGAGAAGAGCCACTTATCTGAGACCTTGTCTTGACTGAAGATGCTTGACTATTATATATGTTGTGACTGTTAGGAGACTGCTGCGGTATCCGGAAGTAGGCTCTGCGTGGATAATGGCGGGCTCAGTATAGTCTGATATTCGGTGTGACTGTTAGGAAACTGTTGCGATATCCGTATGCATGCTCTGCGTGGATAATGGCGGCTCTGTCTAGTCTGATCTTCTGAGCTTGTTCTCAGCAGTCATTTCACTGCTGTCTTCAGCAGTTATTTACTGAGCTTGTTCTCAGCAGTCGTTTCACTATACTGTCCTCATACACGTTAGCACGGTGTGTAATCTGACATGTAGCTAAACCTTCTGTCTTCTGAGAAAAAGAGACTGTTCAGCTTTAACGTTCTCTTTTTTGCTAGTAGATTGACAGGAAATGTGAAACTACAGAATAAAACAGTAGTATTTTAGAACATAAATATCCATGGTACATGGCATAAGACACAGAATAATCTGCTATACACACAGTACATGAGGTAATACAATAGTAATGAGCTATCAGATACAAGTAACATATATAAACTATGGTAAATGTCACAAGATAGTGTCCTTACCAACTGTGCTTAAAAACAGGCTGAATAACAGATGATGGGGCAGGAAAACCAGTGAGAGTGTGTAGCTCCTGAGACATAAGATGGTGGCTGCTTGCTGCACCAGCACAAGACTAGAAAGAACCAGGAACTACCCACAATGCCCTGGGACTCCCATAATGCATAGGAAAAACAGGCTGGATGAAATACATAAACTCATCAGTAAATGGTGCTGTTACTATACAATGTAATGCAAATGAATTACAACACAGTTAAATTCAATGCCAACTGATAAACACACAGAAACAACTGGATCTGCATCTGGGGACAGAACAGTCTATATTATCTTTTATTATTTACATTGATCATGGGATAATCCCTTTAAGTCTTTATTGGTTTTAGATTTATCAAACATCACAAGTTATTTGATAAATTTGGCTCATCTTTAAACATAACACTTTCTATAATTTTTTTTTCTAGTTTTTGTACGCCACCTCCCCACTGGAGTAAGATTGTGCCTTTTTCGAGACTTTTTAAAAAGTTGCAGTAGATAAGTTTGGCATGATCTAACTAACACAGCTAACTATGCCTGCTTTTCTATCTACTTTTTGAAAGTGGAAAGAGTGAGGTAAAAACACACAAACACGGTGCATACCAAGAAAAATTTGACTTCTCAATGGCAGTTTTCTGGTGCAAATGCTGGGTTAAATTCTCTCCATACTTTGAAACAAAATACAAACCTCCTTTATTTCATATATTTTATTCAGGTCATCAAGAAAAAATATATATAATAAACTGTGGTAGAATTTTGTCTTGGTAGAATTTTGTCTTGTTCTACATTCTACAAAGTGTTTATTTCAAGTACCCTCTGAGATATATTCCAACACTGAGGATGGATATGGATGTTTATTTTAGATAGTAGGAATCATTGCTATTCATCACTCTTCAGCTACACAATACAAAGAACTGTTTGATCGCCTTTTGTTTTTAGTTTCCATGATAGATTGAGAGAACTTCGGCTATCTCTATATAAATAATAAAATCAGAATAATTACTTTCCAAAGAACACTTGGTTGTTAAACATATAATTGAATGATGTTATAGGCAAAGTTAGCAATGAAGTTCATAAAATCAGACAAATGTGCTTTGTAGATGAAAAAGCCAATTATGTGAAACATGGCAGAAATACATAAATTTTTAAAAGCACTTCAAGCATATTTGTAGTAAATCTTGGAATGGCTGCTATATGTTTCCGGGAGAAATATTCCACCTTTATTATTATTATTTTAAGTGTATTAATACTGAAGTATGAATTATTACAATGCAGAAAACTCACAGCTGTAGAAGAGAATAAGAACTGGACAGTTCTTAAAGGGTGGGATGATGCCGATCAATTCAGAATTCAATGGAGTTTCCGTTTCCGTTTCTGCAGCTGATAGACATATGCCTGTTCCCAACAGACCTATTTCAGTGTTTAACAGACCTATAAAGAATGATTGTTACACTGCCAGTGTACAATTAAAAATTTGCTTTATTGAAAATGTATCGTCATTAGAGTAAGCTAAAAATGAGTCACACCGTGGATAAATATGCAAGCAATGCATGATCGATATATGGTAAGGTGCAGAATGCCTAATCCACAAAGATGCAATGAATACATAAACAAATTCATTGATATTTAACTCCCAAGAGGTACATAAAGAGCTGATCAGCTAACAATATGCTATCATTCAGGATGAAAATATAGGTAATGAAAGATAGTGCTGTTATACTCACCCATATGCCATATACATCCTTCCCGACACATGTTTCGACTCACGTCTTTGTCTGAGGATGGATACACTAAATAATAGCTGGCTATTCACCTACACAATTTCTCATAGGTAGTGTAATAAATGACCATAACAACTACCAGGTCCACTAGTATGGAGCCATGTCATACTTCAGGGTTTGTGAGTACCAATCTGGACCATTTGCATCTACAGTGACTGTGTCTAATATTACCAGCAGTATCCCTGGTCGTAGTCTAGTTATTTCATTTTATGTTCCCTAGAGTTAATATGACATTTAAAAATCTAAATTTAGACTGCCCTAGTTATGGCATTTGACACATTGGAATTTATTTGGCAATGCTCTAGAGATAGCAAAAACAAATTTAGTAGTAGTAGTAGTAGCAGCTCCACATCATGGAAACATAGAATTATTCAACTTGTTTATGATAAGAATATTCATGGAATAATGGTATTTCTGTTATAAAATATCAGTAACGCCAATAATTAAAGTGAGAATTTAAATTGGTATGGTTTGGCTGGTTACTACTATTACTGCTATGCTGGGGGCCAGAAAGAGTGTCCATATATCAGAAGGATTCTCTGCCAGTGCTGTACACAATTATTAGGAAAATGTGATGTTCCTTGAAAATGGACTATGAAATTCTAAGAAAAAAAAAAAATGTTATGGTTCTTAAAATAATTTAAAATCTGCAATATATTGAATTCATAGTTTAAGCCTTTAAGTACCGGGCCCATTTTTGGTTTTGCAATTTCATTTTTTCTCCCCATGTTCCAATAGCCATAACTTTTTTAAATTTCCGTTCATATAGCCATATGAGGGCTCATTTTTTTTTACGGGATAAGTTGCATTTTTTAAGGGTACCATCTAATATACCAATACCATGTCTCTTATTCGAAAACGGAAAAAAAAATCTTTGTGGGGTTAACTTGAATAAAATCCACAATTCCGTCAAGTTTTTGAGGGGTTTGACATCCCGATATTCAGTGTGCGCTAAAAATGACATGGCATTCTTATTCTGTGGCTCAATACGAATATAGTGATACCGAACTTGTGTAAGTTTTTTGTTTTTGTTTTACTACTTAAAAAAAAAAACTTTTTAAAAAATATATATTTTCTTTGCATCACCATTCTCTGACAGCTATAACTTTTTTATATTTCCACCCACAGAGCTGTATGGGCTTGTTTTTGTGAGGCAATGGGCTTGTTTTTGCGAGGCAAACTGTCGTTTTTATTAATATCATTTTTGTGGCACATACAACTTTTTGTTACTCAATTTTTTTAGGTGGGGGGGTGACAAAAAAATGGCAAATTGTGTGTTTTTTTTTCCATTTACAATGTTCACCACACATAAATAATTTTTTTTTTTTTATAGTTCAGACATTATAACAAAAGGGTGGGTGATTTAAACTTTTAATATTTTAATGTTTTTTTTTATTTATTTAATAACTATTAGCCCCCTTAGGATCGTTTGATCCTTTGTTCTATTCACCCTAATAGAGATCTATTAGGATGAATAGGATTTTCACATGCTCCCTGCTACACTTTGCTTTATGCACACAGCAGCAGGGAGGATACCATGTCAGGCATGGAAATCTTTACAAGCATCCAGGCTGACATGGTAATAGGAGCCCTGGGATTTCACTGCGGGAGCTCTGATAGGAAGGCTGAGGGAGCTGCATCCCTCTGCCTTGCCTCATAGGTACCATGATTAACATTGATTGCAGCACCCGAGGGGTTAAATGATGAGGTTGGGCTCCATACATTTCCTTACCTTAGATTACTTATTCTGATTTGTACATATTCAGAAAAACAAATGCAAATATATTTTATCATCATTAGAGGGGACTTAATATTAATGTTCTATCCTTATAATGGGACATCAATATTAGATCAAGGTTGCCCTATTAGTCAGCTGAGGAGACCTCTATGAGTAGGCCATCAGTATCAGAGTTCCATAAAATCCCTTTACCACCCCCCCAACAGTAACATCAAAATTGAAAAAACACTCCCAAAGATGTCCATTAAATAGTAGATTTTTAGTTTATGCCTCAAGTTAATATATTTAGCGGACAACTCAGGTGACTAAAGTGCATTTTAATACCTTAGTGATGTAACAAATTTTAGCCTTTAGAAATGTTGATCACCCCTGGGGGGCCCTCTTGGCCAGAACATCCAGGGTGGGCAATCCTGTAGTGGGATTCATACTTGATCCTTGATGCTGGGTTCCAACTCCTTCACTCCACCATGGCTGCAGCTCTCAGGTCTCCCCATGGCTCACATAGCTGCTGCAGCCAGTCATCTTCTATGGGTCACATGACCAAGTGGGAGTCATTTGCTGCAGTTGTTCTATACCTGAAACCTGCAGTGCCCTGGGGGTGCACAGAAACTGGAACCCACTGTGTGGATCTGGTAAGTATAATTCCCTCCACTGGTCCAGCTATGCTGGGTGGTCTACCCAAGTGGCCTCCAGAGGTGAACAACCATTTTAGGGCCAGTAGCTTTTTTTCCCTCCTCTATATTTCATCAGTCATAACTTTTTTATTTTTTTATTCAATTTAACTATATAAGACCTTGAATTTTGCAGGGATGAGGTGGCGAAGATAAAGAAATACTGTAGACTTGTGCAGGAGCCTAGTTTTCCCTGTTTTTTTTTTATACTGGTTCATTTTGTAAAACTAATTGAAAGAATCATTTATGCCAATAAGCAGTGAAAGAAAATATCTTCTTATCTGACAGAAACCTTTTCCATCTGTCAAAAGTTTATTAGATAGTCCTCTCTTTATTAATGTGATTGTGCATGTGGTACAAATATTGGTACAACTTATGTGGCACTGTGATCTGGACACTGGTCTGGGTCATGGCATCCATAAACAACCTAATTTATGGCAGAGGGGATATTAGATGGGCAAGTACTCATCTCACTTATTTTATGAAAATAATAAACCCATATTTGACTATCATAGAAAAGTATGCTCTCTCACTGATGAGGGAAGGGGGATTGATAACATGCACAGAAGTGCATGTTACCCTACCTCTAGGACAAAGTAAAGTTATATAGGGAGAGAGAAATATCTGTGCCTCTTCTATCTTCCTACAGGCAATCTTGATCTTGTTTTAAGCTTAGATTATCAGCTTTAAAACAAGACCAATTATAGCCTAAGAAATAATCCTCAGAAATGGCCCCCTTCTGCAGCCACACAGCCCCCAACAGCATTTGTTCAAAACCTTGTCCTTTTCTGCCTGAGCGAACACCAGTGGGATGATCAAAAAATTGATTAAAGAGAACCAGTCATCGTGAAAATGCAGTCTGTAAGCAGCATGTTATAGAACAGTAGGAACTAAGCAGATTTGTACATAGCCTTTATGTGAAATTTTTCAGCCAAACATGTCATTTATACTTCAAAATCTCTGCTCTTCCTGATCTTGGTATTCCAACTGTGAGATCTCATCAGTGATTGATATCTAAGCATACACATTTCTACAGGGTAAGCTGTCAGTCAATGATAGTATGACACACATGACTACAGAAACAGCAGAGTTTAAATGAGTAAGGCGATCTGGCTGACCGATCCAGCGCCGGCTGTCAGCCAAACACAAACCATTGCATGCAACAGTTTTTGTCTGAAGGAAACACAGCGTTTATCCTGGAAATCTACAGGATCATCTTTGGACCTCATTGTTGTCAGTGGAGATTTGGCGGTAAAGTAGAGAATCCGGCAGGCTACTCTGTGCCGGAACAGCCTGCTAGATCTCATAAACGGAGATGTGAATGCAGCCTAAGTCTACTTTCACACTCGTGTTTTGGCTCAGGGCTCTCACAAGCGGTCCAAAATGGATCAGTTTGCATTCTAATGCATTCTGAATGAAAAAGGACCCGCTCAGAATGCATCAGTTTGCATCAGTCCAGTCTCCATTTCGATTTGGAGACGGACACCAAAACGCTGCTTACAGCATTTCCCGTCCGTCTGATGAAACTGAACCAAATGGTTCTCTCCTGGCACATAATGTAAGTCAATGGGGAAAGATCTGTTTTCACTGACACAATCTGGCACAATAGAAAACGGATCCATCCTCCATTGACGTTCAATGGTGTTCAAGACAGATCCGTCTTGGTTATGTTAAAGATAATACAAACGGATCCGTTCTGAACGGATGCAGACGGTTGTATTATCTGAACGGATCCGTCCATGACGGATTCCCACAAAACGCAAGTGTGAAAGTAATCTAAGTTACAAGTTTTATTGAATCAATTCCAAGAAAACTAACAGGCTGTCTGCAGAATATACTGCGTTTTCATGGTGACAGGGTCCTCTTTAACTGTAAATACAGTACACTTTAATGTATACAAGTCATTAAAGTATTTTAAAGGCATTATTGTCTACAAGTCATTAAAGAGGAAAAGACAGTTTTAAGAGGAGTTTACTACTCTAAAAGTGATCAGCTGATTGTTGTGATATTGGCATCTGAAAACCTAGATGGAAAAAAAAGAAAATGTGCTATTATAAATGGCTACCAAATTAGGATTCTTCTTTATATATATATACGTATATATATTGTGAGACAGTGACAGGTCTCACTCAGGTTAGAGGCAAGGAAGGGGTGGATAGTGCGGTCCACGCCCCTATTCCACCATAGGCGAGACCAGCTGGAAGTAATCCGGCTGGCACAAAGCACCTCCCAGGGTGTCAGCAAGGGGGGAGTGTGTTACCTGTGGACAGAGGCCTGGAGGCTCTGTGTGGTCCAAGCCAGGAGGGCTGAGAGACCACTATTCCCCATGTGTGCTGAGACACTGGACTGGAGACAGTGGGCGTACTGTGCTCTGTACAGCCAGGAGGCTGTGGGACATTGGCTGAGAAAGCCGCTTGTGTTCACAGGGTGTGAATTGTGACTTTAGGCGAGTCAGGTTATTATATGTTTAGTTAGAGCCCAGCCGGGCAGGTGTCTATTTTGTATAATTTATGTTTGGTTTGCTGAGGTGCCAAATAAAGTGATGTTTGGACCTGAAACTTGGTGTCTGGCGACGATACTTGTGTGAATCACCCCCGGAGAAGAGCTAACCCCCCCACAATATATATATATATATATATATATATATATATTGCTGCTGTATTCTCTGGCCAATAGAGAGGAATCTCACTTTAACATTTGCTTTGTTAATGAGTATTATCATAAATAACGCTATGGATGGTAATATTTTTGTTACAATTATCAAAACAAATCTTTTAGTCTTAATAAGTGGTCATTGGTTTGTTATATTAGCAAGTAATATATATTTTTTTTACTTTTGAACTATACAAAGCGCACTCTAATATTGCATTTTATTGATAGATATTAAGCCAATGCCTCTCCTACTACATCTTTCTTCAATCACAGTCACTTCAAGACAGAAAAGTTTAAGCTTTCTACACAATGTTTTATCAACAACGTCCCAAAATACAAATTGCCAAACCAAGCTTTCTGCATAAATTTAGCCACAAAAATCTTCTAAGAGATTTCTGCTGTGAAGCCAAAAGAATTGTGAATACAATTTTTTGCACTATATTAAGGGCTATAACTTAAAACTAGTACATGATAAGTGAGTTATTTCCCCATAAAACATTGTAAATAAGTCCATCCCCATCCCTCAAGTCTACCTGCTGTGTACTAGCAAGGGGCTAAACCCCCAAAACTGTGGTCTACACAACAGTCTCTGGTTTGGTTGAAATGAGCTAATTTGCATGTAAACTATAAAATGCTTTCAAATGTGAATATCTCAGAGCTAGAAACACTGCACTTGAAAATGTATCAACCCAAGGATTAAGTTATGGATAGTGTTTTTTTTTTTAGATTCCAAATGAACAAACTAGAAACAATTTTAGAGATTTAGAAATACGTGCTGGATTTATGACTATATAACCTAGAGCAGATTTGTTTTTGACCTCTGATATTCACTAAAATTACTGTAGCACGTTTGTAATCTCCTCTGTGGATTAGCGTTCAATATCATTTCTAGAGTTTACATATTTCTCCTGAAACTAAATTCTTGCAGCTCATGTTACTGAATTATAATATTTCCGAGTGAAAAAAGCAACTTGTGCTACAGCCAATGAAACAGTCAAGCTTTCTTTAGTTGAAGTCTTTTATATTAGCTTTTTTTGTAAACCTAATTTCAGATTTTCTCCTTTTTTGAGTATTAGTGGATATGCTGTTCCCCTAAGAGCAGAATTACAAATCAGGTATTTGTAGAGCAGTGTGAAGGACAATCCTCTGGAGAAGGTGCACGCTTAAAAGGATTAGTTTTCCTTTTGAAGATTTATGTTTTCCAGTGTTAGTTTCTTCCCTCGTTGAATACATTGTGTGAGAGCTTTGCTGTAAAAAATGAATGCATCTGCATTGAAAAGCTATTTTCTGCTGCCACTGAAGTTGTGATCACTAAGAGTGGCAGCAAACTTTACTTTAAGATTATTCACATTAGAAATTTGGGAATATATAGCTGTTTACTATGAAAGGTGGCATATCTTTTGTGTAATGGCCCTAACTGGTGATTTCTTTGTTAGGCAAAAAAAAAAAGCATTAGGCTGGTTTCACACGGGCGTTGCGGGAAAATGTGCGGGTGCGTTGCGGGAACACCAGCGATTTTTCCGCGCGAGTGCAAAACATTGTAATGCGGAAAAATTGCGCATGTTTGGTACCCAAACCCGAACTTCTTCACAGAAGTTCGGGCTTGGGATCGGTGTTCTGTAAGATTGTATTATTTCCCCTTATAACATAGTTATAAGGGAAAATAATAGCATTCTGAATACAGAATCCATAGTAAGGCTACTTTCACACTAGCGTTCGGGTGTCCGCTCGTGCGCTCCGTTTGAAGGGGCTCACGAGCGGCCCCGAACGCATCCGTCTGGCCCCAATGCATTCTCAGTGGAGGCGGATCCACTGAGAATGCATCCGCCTACCAGCGCTCAGCCTCCGCTCCGCTCAGTGAGCGGACACCTGAACGCTGCTTGCAGCGTTCGGGTGTCCGCCTGGCTGTGCGGAGGCGAGCGGATCCGTCCAGACTTACAATGTAAGTCAATGGGGACGGATCCGCTTGAAGATGACACCATATGGCTCAATCTTCAAGCGGATCCGTTCCCCATTGACTTACAATGTAAAGTCTGAACGGATCCGCTCAGGCTACTTTCATACTTAGAAAATTTTCGAAGTTTTAATGCAGACGGATCCGTTCTGAACGGATGCGAACGTCTGCATTATCGAAGCGGATCCGTCTGATGAAACATCAGACGGATCCGCTCCGAACGCTAGTGTGAAAGTAGCCTAAACTAGTGCTGGAAGGGTTAAAAATAAATAAATAATAATTTAACTCACCTTAGTCCACTTGATCGCGGCCCGGCATCTCCTTCTGTCTCCTTTGTTGAATAGGACCTGTGGTGAGCATTAATTACAGGAACAGGACCTTTGATGACGTCACTCCGTTCATCACATGGTAACTCACCATGGTAAAAGATCATGTGACGTACCATGTGATGACCGGAGTGACGTCATCAAAGGTCCTGTTCCTGTAATTAATGCTCACCACAGGTCCTATTCAACAAAGGAGAAAGAAGGAGATGCCGGGCCGCGATCAAGTGGACTAAGGTGAGTTAAATTATTTTTATTTTTTTTTAACCCCTCCAGCGCTGTTTTACTATGCATTCTGTATTCAGAATGCTACTATTTTCCCTTATAACCATGTTATAAGGGAAAATAATAATGATCGGGTCTCCATCCCGATCATCTCCTAGCAACCGTGCGTGAAAATCGCACCGCATCCGCACTTGCTTGCGGATGCTTGCGATTTTCACGCAACCCCATTCACTTCTATGGGGCCTGCGTTGCGTGAAAAACGTAGAATATAGAGCATGCTGCGATTTTCAGGCAATGCACAAGTGATGCTTGAAAATCACCGCTCATCTGAACAGCCACATTGAAATGAATGGGTTGGGATTCAGTGCGGGTGCAATACGTTCACCTACCACATTGCACCCGCGCGGGAATCTCGCCCGTGTGAACCCAGCCTTAATGGCAATCGTGTAAACTGACTCTTAGAAGCTAAGGTCTAAAACTCATATTTTGGTCAAAGTGAATTTTTAAAATGATTATAGTTATTCGAAAGTCATTTGTCTGCATTAAGATGTTTTATGTTCCATTTAAAATAATGGATAATTAAGTTTCATAATTAAATAATAACCCCTTAAGAAAATAGACTCATTTATACCAATAAAATACTTGACATTATGATGGTAATAACTTTCATTTTTTTTTATCAATGTAGCCTTAGAAGACTTTGAGCAAAATTTATCATTGCAGATGTATTTGAGGTTAGTTCTTAGACTGGAACTGCACCAAATTTATAAAAATGGGGTGCAGTAATAATAAATTTGATACAAGTGCTGTAACGGGGTTCCGAAGGTGCACTCGGTCCCCCATTGCCCGCAGAACTGTTGCTTAGCTTTGGGAATGAGGATCTGTGTTTGACCTCATTCCCAGGGCGGCTTTACTGCTGGGTGGCTCCCTGCTCCTAAGTCTGCCTTGAGCGCCGAGCTGATCACTCGGTGCTCAACTGGTTGGTCTGTCGGTCATGTGACGCTGGCCACGTCACATGACCCTCACTCCCCACTATAAATACAGGCAGCCTGCTAGCCACAGGTTGCCTGTTAATTTCTAGGTTCCTGGCTATTTGTTGGACTACTGAATACTCACCTGATTCCGTTCCTTGACGATCCTTTGCCTGCTCCTCCTGTTCTGCGCATCCGTCCTGGTATTGTGACCTCGGCTCCCACCTGACTACTCTCTTAAGACTCCTCTTGTACTTCTCTACTCTCCTGGTATTTGACCCCGGCTTCTCCTGACCATTCTTTGCTTAACCCTTTGTACTGCGTAGCTCTCTTGGTTCTGACCCGGTCCGTTCATGTTCCGTATTTTGTCTTGTCTGTCTTCCCTGCACGTATCCTAAGTTAGGGACTGTCGTGCAGTTGTCCCCTGTCATCAGGACTCGTGAGGCAAGTAGGCAGGGCCAGGGGTGAGAATTGTCAAATACTCACTTAAGGTCCCTTTCCAAATTTAAGAAGTGTGGGAGTTTTATAAACATCGGTGTAGAGCATATACAGGAATAGAACACCAAAATGCTGCTAGAACATCTAGTTATATCAATAAAATAATGCAGGTGCTCATCAGACAGTGGGAGATCGGATGTTGGGTGTCTCGCAATATACAGGGAGTGCAGAATTATTAGGCAAGTTGTATTTTTGAGGATTAATTTTATTATTGAACAACAACCATGTTCTCAATGAACCCAAAAAACTCATTAATATCAAAGCTGAATATTTTTGGAAGTAGTTTTTAGTTTGTTTTTAGTTTTAGCTATTTTAGGGGGATATCTGTGTGTGCAGGTGACTATTACTGTGCATAATTATTAGGCAACTTAACAAAAAACAAATATATACCCATTTCAATTATTTATTTTTACCAGTGAAACCAATATAACATCTCAACATTCACAAATATACATTTCTGACATTCAAAAACAAAACAAAAACAAATCAGTGACCAATATAGCCACCTTTCTTTGCAAGGACACTCAAAAGCCTGCCATCAATGGATTCTGTCAGTGTTTTGATCTGTTCACCATCAACATTGCGTGCAGCAGCAACCACAGCCTCCCAGACACTGTTCAGAGAGGTGTACTGTTTTCCCTCCTTGTAAATCTCACATTTGATGATGGACCACAGGTTCTCAATGGGGTTCAGATCAGGTGAACAAGGAGGCCATGTCATTAGATTTTCTTCTTTTATACCCTTTCTTGCCAGCCACGCTGTGGAGTACTTGGACGCGTGTGATGGAGCATTGTCCTGCATGAAAATCATGTTTTTCTTGAAGGATGCAGACTTCTTCCTGTACCACTGCTTGAAGAAGCAGTGGTACAGAAACTGGCAGTAGGACTGGGAGTTGAGCTTGACTCCATCCTCAACCCGAAAAGGCCCCACAAGCTCATCTTTGATGATACCAGCCCAAACCAGTACTCCACCTCCACCTTGCTGGCGTCTGAGTCGGACTGGAGCTCTCTGCCCTTTACCAATCCAGCCACGGGCCCATCCATCTGGCCCATCAAGACTCACTCTCATTTCATCAGTCCATAAAACCTTAGAAAAATCAGTCTTGAGATATTTCTTGGCCCAGTCTTGACGTTTCAGCTTGTGTGTCTTGTTCAGTGGTGGTCGTCTTTCAGCCTTTCTTACCTTGGCCATGTCTGTGAGTATTGCACACCTTGTGCTTTTGGGCACTCCAGTGATGTTGCAGCTCTGAAATATGGCCAAACTGGTGGCAAGTGGCATCTTGGCAGCTGCACGCTTGACTTTTCTCAGTTCATGGGCAGTTATTTTGCGCCTTGGTTTTTCCACACGCTTCTTGCGACCCTGTTGACTATTTTGAATGAAACGCTTGAGTGTTCGATGATCACGCTTCAGAAGCTTTGCAATTTTAAGAGTGCTGCATCCCTCTGCAAGATATCTCACTATTTTTGACTTTTCTGAGCCTGTCAAGTCCTTCTTTTGACCCATTTTGCCAAAGGAAAAAAGTTTGCCTAATAATTATGCACACCTGATATAGGGTGTTGATGTCATTAGACCACACCCCTTCTCATTACAGAGATGCACATCACCTAATATGCTTAATTGGTAGTAGCCTTTCGAGCCTATACAGCTTGGAGTAAGACAACATGCATAAAGAGGATGATGTGGTCAAAATACTCATTTGCCTAATAATTCTGCACGCAGTGTATGTTGAACTCATGAGTACGTAAACCACTCAGTATAGGGAAGAGGGAATCTTCCTCTCAAAGCTCAATCTCTGTCATAAAGATGAGACACCTTACTAATTCCCAGTTTATAGGTTTAAATCCTGGGCCTTATTAAGCAAAAAAAATAAAGAAGAAGCCAATTCCAGCTTACTTAAGGACTGTTAGATTGATTAGACAAATGATTCAGACTTTCAAGGATGGTTAACATAGCATCCTTATCCCTAAATAGGTAGCAAGATGCAGACGCATTTAAAAAGCAAATCAAAGGGCCTACATCACTGCTGTTTTCAAACTCCAAACACTTTTTTGACTGAGTAGGCCTCCAGCAATCTTTTAATTGAAATAGAAAGAAATGTCTCTCAATATGTTATAGGGTACTTATCGGCACTGCAAGTCCACCGCGTGACGTGGGTCAAGTTCACATAAAGTTCAAGCGAAAATAAATGGTGGTCCGAATTCGGAGAAACTGCACCGATTTGGATGATTATAGAGAGCAGAGCAAAATTATCCAGAATGGATTTGAGGAAAAAGATTACGATCGTAACCAACTCGAAAAAAAAAAGAAAGAAGTCGAAATGTGGGATAAAAATGAAAAATAAAAAAGTACTACAAAAGAGTCGACGGATTTTAGGTTTGCATTTATTACCCAGTTTAATACACTTTGAAAAATGCGTTGTATACTTTAAAAATGCGTTGTATACTTTAAAGAATGATCCGGTCATTGGGAAGGATCTTCCTGATCGAACATCTGTTATCTACCGCAGAGCATCGAATATACGAGATACATTGGTCCATAGCTTCATTTCCACTAAACCAGTGAAAAAAGAAAAGAACCAGTTCACATGGTGCGGTTTCTGTATAGCGTGCAGAAACCGCACCAGAGAGGACAAAAAATGAAAAATGTGCAAGCTTCTACCTTCAGAGCGGGTGTGTTACAGAATATAAAAGGTGATATGTCATGTGAAAAAATGGGGGTGGTCTACTTACTGGAGTGCCCATGTGGGCTCCAGTACGTGGGCAGAACTCTCCGCAAACTCAAGACACGCATTCAGGAGCACATTAGTAATATTAAAAAAGGATTGGAAAATCATAGTGTCCCGCTCCACTCAAACTACATCATGGAAAAAACCCGATAGGTTTAAAATTTATGGGATTAGAAAAAGTCAATCCTAATTGGCGGGGGGGGGGGGAGGGGGGCGGGATCCTGTATCTGAGATTAATCACAAAGAAGTGGAGTAGATATATAAAATGGACACCCTGAAACCGAGCGGGCTAAATATCGATTTCAATCTTAAGCCTTGCTTGGTTGAATAAGTGAGGCTTGTGGACCGTCTCCTGTATATTCGCTCTGTCGAAGATAGAATCGATATTTATGCGATTTAATGAAACAGAAGTAAATATGCGATATTTGGATTAGGTAGATAAGTGTAGGATTTAATCGGATTAAAATCGACATATGATCGGATTGTGTGAACAGGGACCATCGTATGAATGAAAGGAGGAGTGTATCTTGGTACCATGTGATTATACTACTAGAAGTGGTAGAATTTTATTGGATGAAGGTGTTCATATGAGCAGAGGAAGAGTCATATGATCACTTTATCAATAGAAAGGGTGGTTGTTTAGAATGAAAATGAGGAATGATTTTAATTTTTGCGATTTTATTATACATTTTATTTATGAGAAGATTTTGTTGTTTTATCGAATAGATTCATGTGATATTGCTGTAAAAGAATGTGATTTTTTTTAAAGAATAAGTTGTAACCTTGAGGAGGGGGCGTGCTTTATGCATTGTCCTTAAATACCAAACCTGAAGGGAGTGGTATCATCGCGCCTGACGAAGCTGATTGTGAAACCTAGGTCAGGTGCTACACGAGGAACTATTATATGTTTTATGCCTTTTAACATATACGATTTTGTAAGTATAATAAATACTTTTGGGAAACCAATCCTGTCGGAACTTTACTATTGTGCGCCACAATTTCATTACAGCGGTCTTTGGACGCCAATTGGTGTATCGACCCCTGGATTCATTGTGTGGCTGCATTGTGAGAAGCTTGATAACTAGATATATCTCTGGCTGGACGGACTCCTGTGCATTGGGCAGCGCGACCACCATTTATTTTCGCTCAATCTTTTAATTGAGCCAGTATAGTTGCATTATAATATTGTTTAATATCTGGTACCCAAGATCTCCCTGATACCACGGACCGGTCATAAACTTAAAGCACCTCCTCGGTTTCCCATAAGACCAAAGAAAAGCATTGATCGACTGTAGCCACCGCTTTATATATCGGGCCATTACAATATAATTGGTAAAACAAACATTCTGACAGTAGCAACCCATCCCAACCATGAATGGTGAAGCAGGGAGTAGACAGCTGGCACCTGGGGCGAATCCCCCCCTTGGCACGCCATTGGATGCTTTTCAATTCAGTTCAACATAAGACCTATTTGGAGGAGACAAGTTACTACAGCACTTTATTTCCTCCCTGCTAATGTCAGCTGCAGGAGTAGGTAGATAGAGTGGCTGCAGCTGCAGCTGCAGTGTATTTGTGACATGCAGACAGCTTCCTATTGAACTAAGAAAAAGAATACTGCAGCACATAAACTGAGTGTTCACTAAATTGCTGTACATGACGATCTGAAAGCACTGTGTAAATGTCTTTTTCACTGGATGTATATTTATAATGAAGCTCTACAAAGAAATTTTTCTTGTCCATTATGTGTGGTATAAACATAGACATAGACAACTATGAGCAATATTCTCCAAGTTTTAAAGAGGAAATCACAAGGGCCATTATGTATAAAGTGGTTCTCCCTGTCAACTGCTTTGCACTTGCACAGGATGAGGCGCATGGAAATTATAATTTGTATGCCTTCTTTTTTGTCTTTATTTATTGTACCAAATGGAGTGAGTTTTTTTGTGTTTTTAGTTGTAATTCTTTATGTGGGTTTATATTTGTAATTTCCCCAACTTTTTGCCCCTTTTTCGACGCTGTACACTTTTCTCCTCTCTTTGTTTTTTCTGATAAAGATTGTTAAACTTAAGTAAAAAAAAAGAAAAAAAAAAAAGGTTTATGTCAGAAGAGTCAAGGCCACTATTCTCCCAGTATGAGGGGGTTCTATAATATATCATATACATACTGTAAGCATCTTGGGAAAACCTCTTGGTACTGTTAAAAAGTCAGTAGAATGTCTTGTGCGCAGTAGATATTGTGGGGACAAAATGCAATGTTCCTACATGATTTATTAAAGATTATTAAAGATGCAAAGATTTTAAGGGTTCATGTGAAAGGGGTTGTCCCTCAAAAAATATTCTGCAGTTTTTCAACCAGCACCTGAATCTGAATTTACTAAATTACTTTACTAATTGTGGGTAATCAAATTTTTTGTATAGCCACTGAGTTAGGCCTCTTTCCCACTACCGTATGGCTATTTCAGTGTTTTGGGGTCCGTTCTTCACGGATCGGTTATTCCGGTTTTTTTTTCCGTTGTGTTTCCGTTTCGGTTCCGTTTTTCCATATGGCATATACAGTATACAGTAATTACATAGAACAAATTAGGCTGGGCATAACATTTTCAATAGATGGTTCCGCAAAAAACGGAACGGATACGGAAGACATACGGATGCATTTCCGTATGCATTCCATTTTTTTTGCGGACCCATTGACTTTAATGGAGCCACGGAATGTGATTTGCCGCCAAATATAGGACATGTTCTATCTTTGCACGGAACGGAAACACAGAAACGGAATGCATACGGAGTACATTCCGGTTTTTTTTGAGGACCCATTGAAATGAACCGTATACGGAACGCAAAAAACGGCCTGAAAAACGGAAAAAAAAGCAGTAGTGTGAAAGAGGCCTTATTCAATTAATGTATCTATAGAGTGCCAGCTGCTGTTTGTTTTTTCTTATTTCTCTGTCCACCTAACTGAGGTGGATGCTCATGCTCAGTCCCTTCCTTCAACTGGCTCTTGAGACGTTATAGGGAGAGAGCTGCAACAGAAAAGACATGCCCCATGAGCTATAGCAGAAAAGACACGCCTCCACCCTTCCCCCGAGCTGCCAGCTTAGTATAAATCTAGCTAAACAATCTCAACAATGAATGGGGAGATCTCTGGATCCATGTGAGGTACAGGGCTGGTTCTAGCTATGTTAGAAAGAGATTGTCATGTACTGTATGATGTCTGATTTTCATTTTTTTACGTTAATTATGAGATATAACCCCTTTAAATATCTTTTCCAGGGAACTTTAATAATAAAGAAAAAAATTATAATGCTGACAAAACACCCTAAATTCTCATTTTTGTTGTGATGCTTCTATAGTTCTACCTTTCAATTTAGTCACTATGAACTCTAATACTAGAAGAACCCAATGAACAATGTAACTGTAATACAAGCTTTCTGTTCTATAAAATAAGATTAAATATTACCTTGTACAAGGTACATTGTAGAAGATTCTACTCCGCAGAACTGCAGTGCACACGTCTCCAAAAAAATACTTAAACTATATCACTGTTCAATTTCTTACAATATTGTATCCTGGAGACTGCACATGCCAATATGTCCCAGCGCACTGTGAAGGCAGACAGAACATTTTTTTACAAACCAAATCAATTATTGTTCTTCATCTTTTCATTCTCTGATGAAAGCCATATGGAAAGAGAAGTTTCTTGTTTTTTACAATCAAAACATGTCCGTTTTGACAAGCTTCTAAATCTTATAGCTGAAGATTACAAAACAACATTTTTCAGTATCATGATATATAATTTCACTTTGGATGTTGCAGAATTGTTCTTCTGCATGGCTTTTTTTTTCTGTTACAATGATTTAGGTCAATCTCTTTGGTATCCAATATGCACATCAATAACAATTGACTTGTGGAACTTTTAGGTTAAGTTTAGCACATACCCTATAAAATCTCCCGATATACTGATGCTATTCACTATTTACATAACTCAGCAATTTTAACCTGAGAGCATTGAATCTCCATACATGTGCATGCGCTTGGTGCTAGGCTTTAATCCAGATTGCCATATTTGTACTGTGCAGGATTACAGCTTCTGCAGGGAGGAGAGGAGCAGGTTATTACTGATTTTGCCATCTGCTTTTCCTCGGTACAAAGTGTGCAGTGAGTGTAATGCGGTTAATACATGAAAAAGATTAAATGAACTCACCAATCACGTGATCTCCAAGTGTTCTTGGGCAGAGCAGAGCTGCTGGGTCTAAACAGATCGTAGTCAACTCTGCATATGTATAATGCCCCAAAGGGGTTGTGCTAAAGTGTATAAATGGCACGCTGCATAAATTGGGTAGGTGTGTTACAGCCAGGTCCATAAATATTGGGACACAATTCTAAAATTTTCGGCTCTATACACCACCACAAGGGATTTGAAATGAAACGAACAAGATGTGCTTTAACTGCAGACTGTCAGCTTAAAATTGAGGGTATTTACATCCAAATTAGGTGAACGGTGTAGGAATTACAACAGTTTGCATATGTGCCTCCCACTTGTTAAGGAACCAAAAGTAATGGGACATAATAATAATCATAAATCAAACTTTCACTTTTTTTAATACTTGGTTGCAAATCCTTTGCAGTCAATTACATCCTGAAGTCTGGAACGCATAGACATAACCAGACGCTGGGTTTCATCCCTTGTGATGCTTTGCCAGGCCTCTACTGCAACTGTCTTCAGTTCCTGCTTGTTCTTGGGGCATTTTCCCTTCAGTTTTGTCTTCAGCAAGTGAAATGCATGCTCAATCGGATTCAGGTCAGGTGATTGACTTGGCCATTGCATAACATTCCACTTCTTTCCCTTAAAAAACTCTTTGGTTGCTTTTGCAGTATGCTTTGGGTCATTGTCCATTTGCACTGTAAAGCGCCGTCCAATGAGTTCTGAAGCATTTGGCTGAATAGGAGCATATAATATTGCCCCGAAACACTTCAGAATTCATCCTGCTGCTTTTGTCAGCAGTCACATCATGAATAAATACAAGATAACCAGTTCCATTGGCAGCCATACATGCCCACGCCATGACACTACCACCACCATGCTTCACTGATGAGGTGGTATGCTTAGGATCATGAGCAGTTCCTTTCCTTCCCCATACTCTTCCCTTCCCATCACTCTGGTACAAGTTGATCTTGGTCTCATCTGTCCATAGGATGTTGTTCCAGAACTGTGAAGGTTTTTTTTAGATGTCGTTTGACAAACTCTAATCTGGCCTTCCTGTTTTTGAGGCTCACCAATGGTTTACATCTTGTGTTGAACCCTCTGTTTTCACTTTGGTGAAGTCTTCTCTTGATTGTTGACTTTGACACACATACACCTACCTCCTGGAGAGTGTTCTTGATCTGGCCAACTGTTGTGAAGGGTGTTTTATTTGGGAAAGAATTATTTGGTCATCCACCACAGTTGTTTTCTGTGGTCTTCCGGGTGTTGCTGAGCTCATCGGTGCGTTCCTTCTTTTTAAGAATGTTCCAAACAGTTGTTTTGGCCTCGCCTAATAATTTTGCTATCTCTCTGATGTTTTTTTTTTTTTTTTTTAGCCTAATGATGGCTTGCTTCACTGATAGTGACAGCTTTTTGGATTTCATCTTGAGAGTTGACAGCAACAGATTCCAAATGCAAATAGTACACTTGAAATGAACTCTGCACCTTTTATCTGCTCATTGTAATTTGGATAATGAGGGAATAACACACACCTGGCCATGGAACAGCTGAGAAGCCAATTGTCCCATTGCTTTTGGTTCCTTAATAAGTGGGAGGTACATGTGCAAACTGTTCTAATTCCGTTTACCTGATTTGGATGTAAATACCCTCAAATTAAAGCTGACAGTCTGCAGTTAAAGCACATCTTGTTCGTTTCATTTCAAATCCATTGTGGTGGTGTATAGAGCCAAAAATGTTAGAATTGTGTTGATGTCCTAATATTTATGGACCTGACTGTATGTTAATGACATAGTGTGCTAGGAATGTTAGTTTGGGTACTGCTTCATCTGTGTGCTGAACATGTCAGCCTCCATCTTGATTGAAGATCTCAGCCGAAATCACGTGCGTGGTGACGTATGCCGCGTGAGATTTCGCTCCAGATCTTCAAGCAAGATGGCGGCTGCCAGCCCGTCACGAGCAAATGGAGGCGGTAAGTTTGATTTTTAAAGAAATTATGTTAATTTTACACTGTTTTTACACTCTTGGAACACGGCATATGAGGGGTACAATTAGAGATGAGCGAATCGAATCCCATAAAGTGGAATTAGATCAGAATTTCAGGATAAATTCGATTCGCCTCTAAGCCGAATTTCCTCGTGCTTCATGTAAGCAAATCGATTTAACCAAAGACATAGTATAAAAAAACTAAATAATTCATTCTAACCTCCTCCATTTGCTCGCGATGTGCCGCCAGCCACCATCTTGATTGAAGATCTCGGCCAAAATCTTGTGCGTGGTGACGAATGACCGGTGTGATGACATAATCTCGCACCGCGAGAGATTTTGCTCCAGATCTTCAAGCAAGATGGTGGCCCATCGCGCGCAAATGGACGCGGTAAGTTTGATTTACATTTTTTTTTATTGTTAATTTCACACCGTTTTTACACTCAGATACTGCGATCATGTATGAACGCGGCATCTGAGGGGTGCAATGATGGGAGGTGGCCCTATCGCAGCTCCCTGTCATTGCACCCACTACTTACAAAAAAATGCGCTTCGTCACAAAGCAAATTTTTTTGTACAATTTGGCGAATCAGCCAAATCGAACTTTTGAAAAATTTTGCTCATCTTTAGGTACAATGACAGGGGGCGACACTATCGCTGCTCCCTGTCATTGCATCTGCTACTTAAAATAAATGCGCTTTGTGACAAAGTTATTCACCACAAAGCGAATTTTTTTGTAAAGTTCAGCGAATCAGCTGAATGGAACTTTTCATAAATTCTCTACTTATAAGAGGCCTGACTTAAGCTAAAAAATATCCCTTTCGAGTATGTTTTAGCTGTATAAGTTACCATCTTTTTTTTCTGAAAAGGTACAAAAAGGGTTATCTGGTTTATCTTGCCCACAATGGAGAGTCTTACAAGAATAGGATCATAATTTTTTCATCCTTACCAGGGGAGCACTGTGCTCCCACAATAATTCTGTAGCGGGCACTTCCATAATCATGTGCTGTACATTGGGCATGTGATCCTAGCCCTATTTTAACACCCATATTCGCTGGTTGAATTTGGGCCCTCAGAAAGTCTCAGACATGCTGCTCAAGGATGCTGCAATATCTGTGGGGAAATGTGCCACAGGATACCATCTGGAACCTGTATACCTCTTTGCCCAACCGTATCCCATCTTGTATCTAGGCTAGAGGTGGCACAATAGGGTACTAGAGCCTCCTACAGTTTTTCCCAGTAAACTTATGATTTTGCTAATGTAATAATCACTTTCATATATCATCATACATTCACACATAAAAAGTTTCATTCAATTCCAACAACTCCTGCTTGCCTTCTTGTTGCTGGCACTTTTATATTATATAAAAATGTGTCTTATGGGGTGAATACTAATGAGCGCTTCCATTTTGAAAGCACTCATTAATACAGGAAGACCAGGGAGCTGTGAATGCAGCGCTCTCTGTGTAGGCTTTGTACTCACCACTTCCTAGTCTTACTTGACCACATGCTGTCCTGTGACATGCGCACTTCATAAGGACGTTGGCATGTTCTGTGACCTCACACTATGCGACGTCAGGTCACAGCACAGCACTGCAGGAAGCTGGATCTCAGAAGTGGCGGTGTTCGGGGCAGGAGAGGTAAGTTGATTTATTTTTTTGTCTCTGATCTAAGATCTGATTAGCATGTGGGTCTCATTAACATGGGGGTCTGTTTGGGGGTCTTATCTAAAGTCTCAATAGGGGTCTTATTAACATGGCGTCTGATCGAGGTCAGATTCGGGGGTCTAAGAAACATTGGGGTTTGATCTGAGGTCTGAATAGGAGTCTTATTAACATTGGGGGTCTGATCTGAGGTCTGATATATAAATATATAAATATATATATATATATAAAAGAGTGGGTGGTATGTGGTAACGCAGGTTATGTGTTGTTAGTGGTGTGTTCATTAGGGGTCTGCGATCGCTCCTGTTCAAGTAGGGTATCAGGGTAACCCTTCTGTCTTAATTTTTCATTTGACTCTAGTGTATTGACATCTGGGTAAAGATTTCCTGGTTGAAAATTTGTGGCAACTGGTGTAATGTAACAAGCTGTTTCTGTCAGTTGGTTTAGAATATAGGTCAATGTAAAAGTGTCCTTGTGTGTTTACATGAATCAATATAAGTAACTGATCTCGCTTTTGCGTGTACAATTATTGAACTGGTACTAATGATGGCCATTTCAAAGTCCACAGGAGGGCTGGAGAGTGTCGACTGCCATTATGCATAGTGCGGAGACACACAGGAACAACATGCAGTGGTGCTTTGTGCCATTAGCTACTGTGACCATTCCTATCTGGCATTCGTGGAGGAAACACTAACCAGTCTTTGGTATGCCCAGGACATTGTGTAATCAATCCTATTGCTTTTTTTGACAAAGAAAATGTGAAGTACACAAGATAACACTCGCCCATACATTGCCCATGATACACAATGTGCTCTTCAAGGTATCTAGCAGCCCCTCTGAACAGCTCGAACAGCATATCTCTCTCCTATCGATAATGTCTTGCATATGTGGGAGAGGGAGAGGCGCTTATAGGGTAGTAGTTTTTTAGTGAATTGGTTTAGAAAGAGGTAATGATTATACTCACCTTTTCATGTAGTGCAAGCATAGGCACAACACTAGTATAGGCGTATGTTTAAATCGTGGTCGGTGCTGCCGGTATGGTTCGCTCCTCACTTGTGGACTTGTGGAGTTCGATACCTCCTGGTGCAATAACACGACCTCAAGTAGTTGGAGACAATTTTTGCAGACTTTTTATTTACATAATTAATAGTAATTAGGTTTCATAAAAATAAGATCGATACTAATAGTAATGGTATTATTTTAAAGGAAACAAAGACAACATTTGGAAATAAAATAGTACTTATGATATATATATCCCAGAGATGCTTAGCACTTGTTGGCCCTTTTGCCTTCACTCTGCGGTCCAGCTCACCCCAAACCATCTCGATTGGGTTCAGGTCCGGTGACTGTGGAGGCCAGGTCATCTGGCGCAGCACCCCATCACTCTCCTTCATGGTCAAATAGCCCTTACTTTCAAAGTTTTCCCAATTTTTTGGCTGACTGACTGACCTTCATTTCTTAAAGTAATGATGGCCATTCGTTTTTCTTTACTTAGCTGCTTTTTTCTTGCCATAATACAAATTCTAACAGTCTATTCAGTAGGACTATAAGCTGTGTATCCACCTGACTTCTCCTCAATGCAACTGATGGTCCCAACCCTATTTATAAGGCAAGAAATCCCACTTATTATCCCCTGACAGGGCACACCTGTGAAGTGAAAACCATTTCAGAGGACTACCTCTTGAAGCTCATCAAGAGAATGCCAAGAGTGTGCAAAGCAGTAATCAAAGCAAAAGGTGGCTACTTTGAAGAACCTAGAATATGACATATTTTCAGTTGTTTCACACTTGTTTGTTATGTATATAATTACACATGTGTAAATTCATAGTTTTGATGCCTTCAGTGTGAATCTACAATTTTCATAGTCATGAAAATAAAGAAAACTCTTTGAATGAGAAGGTGTGTCCAAACTTTTGGTCTGTACTGTGTATGTATATATATATATATATATATATATATATATATATAAAAAAATATGGACATATAAATATATGAGAAATAAAAATATGAATATAAAATTCAATTTGTAAATATATGCATGCAAGAAGATGTGCATGAACATAAACATATACATACACATACATGTACATACCCACATACGCATAAGTGTGTACACATACACGTACACAAATGCATACATGTACATATCTGTAAACACATGCATGCAAAAGCATGTGCACATGTGTGTAAATGCCCACAGATAAGTAAAGGATTGCATATGGAGGAACAGTGATCATTGTCAGGACTGGCAATTAAATGGTTAAAAAGTGCTATAATTATAGATACTGGCAGTGTGCAGTAAAGGGAGGGTGCTTGTGAGAAGAATATGGTAATTGTGTTACTGTAATATATTCCTGTTTTGAGAGTAAAAAAGAATTAGTGAGGTCAATGTGATTATCTGAGGCTGTATGTCCACGTGCATATAGCGTGTTTTTCTCAGCTAGTGTGAGGAAAAAAGCGTGCTATATGCAGGACAGGAGGAGGAGGTGACTGGGATAGACAGCCTGGGAGATGCGGCAGGGCGCAGAAGTAAAGGAGCGCCATATGGTTTTTGGAAGGCAGATTTCGCTGAACTGGATTTTAGATGCCATGTCCCATTTGAAGCCCCCTGATGCACCCTTACAGTAGAAACTCCCAAAAAGTGACCCCATTTTGTAAACTACGGGATAAGGTGCCAGTTTTATTGGTACTATTTTTGGGTACATAGGATTTTTTGATCATTCATTATAACACTTTATGGGGCAAGGTGACCAAAAAATTGGTTGTTTTAGTTGCACAGTTTTTATTTATGTATTTTTACAGCATTCACCTAAAGGTTTAGGTCATGTGACCTTTTTATAGAGCAGATAGTTTCGGACGTGGCGATATATGTAATATGTATACTTTTTCTTATTTATTTAAGTTTTACACAATAATAGCATTTTTGAAACAAACAAATTATGTTTTAATGTGTCCATGTTCTGAGAGCTATAATTTTTTTAAATTTTTTTAATGATTTTCTTATGTTGGGGCACATTTTTTGTAGGATGAGGTGACGGTTTTATTGGTACCATTTTGTGGGACATACGCCTTTTTGATCACTTGGTGTTGCACTTTTTGTGATGTAAGGTGACAAAAATGGCTTTTTTGACACCGTTTTTATTTTTTACGGTGTTCACCCGAGGGGTTAGTTCATGTGATATTTTTTATAGAGCTGTTTTTTTTAACCCCTCCATCCCTATTTTACTAAGCATTCTGTATTAAGAATGCTATTATTTTCCCTTATAATCATGTTATAAGGGGAAATAATAATGATCGGGTCCACATCCCGATCATCTCCTAGAAACCATGCGTGAAAATCGCACCGCATTCGCACTTGCTTGCGGATGCTTGCGATTTTCACGCAGCCCCATTCACTTCTATGGGGCCTGCGTTGCATGAAAAACGCACAATATAGAGCATGCTGCGATTTTCACGCAACACACAAGTGATGCGTGAAAATCACCGCTTGTGCACAGCCCCATAGAAATGAATGGGTCCAGATTCAGTGCGGGTGCAATGTGTTCACCTCACGCTTTGCACCTGGGCGAAAATCTCGCCAGTGTGAAGGAGGCCTAACACAATAATAGCATTTTTGAAACAAAAAAAATATGTTTTAATGTGTCCATGTTCTGAGAGCTATAGTTTTTTATTTTTTGAGCAATTTTCTTATGAGGCTCATTTTTTGCGGAATGAGGTGACGGTTTAATTGGTACCATTTTGTGGGACATACGCCTTTTTCATCACTTGGTGTTGCACTTTTTGTGATGTAAGGTGACAAAAATGGCTTTTTTTGACACAGTTTTATTTTATTTTATGGTGATTATTGGACTGGGTGGATCATGTTATATATTTATAGAGCCGACCGTCATGAACTTGGCAATACCAAATATGTGTATTTTATATATTTTTTTCTATTTTCAACATTTTTCTTTATTCCTTACTTATGGAATTTTATTTTTTTTACATGTGAAACCTTTTTTTTATTTTTTTATTTTAACACTTTATTTTATTTATTTATTTTTTACACTTTTTGTCCCCCCATAAGGTCATACTGCGCTGTACAGTTTCAGTGCAGGGCTGATCAAGGTATGTTAAAGACCCGACAGCTCCTGCACTCCTACACTCACATGACCGCCGGGCTGGAACAGCATGGCGCTTCCTGCACTGTATACTCAGCGCTCGGTGAGCGCTGTGTAAACAGCGATCTAGAAGGCAGGGACACCTGGGAACTGTCTCTGCCTTCTCTAAGGGTTGCCCTGACAGCGGACAACCCAATCTGCAGCTGCACGATTAGCGTGCAGCTGCAATCTCTGAATGGATGTTCAGAAACGTTCATTCAGAGATATAGAACCACCTCCCGGACGTTTTTAGTCAATGTACGGACGGGAGGTGGTTAACATAATACCATTACTAATAGTATTGATCTTATTTTTATTAAACCTAATTACTATTTTTTTGACTTGAGAAAGGAGTGTTTGTCTACTCAGAAACGCGTTGTCACGTATATGTAAATAAAAAGAATTGTCTCCAACCACTTGGGATTGTGTTATTGCGCCAGGAGGTATCGAAAACGGTGGACCACCAATACTCCACACCCCTCTATCGATAATGTATTGAGCTTGATGGGGTGACGAATCTCCCATGCACAACAGCCAACAATCACCTTGGCTAAACTATGGGTCCAGTTGAAAGAGTCCGGACATACCACTCAAGGATATCCACCATCTTTATGACCATTACCCAGCCAACAGTGAGCCAGAGGAGATCAGAAGGGTGGAAGGGGGGGTTGGAAAAGGGGATCAATGACAGTGGCTTATTTAATGCAGGATGTTTTCTATTTTCTCTGTGAAGTAGGTGGCCAGATCTTCAGCACAGAGGTCTGTACTAGGTGGCTGCACTTTAGGACTGAGGAGGCAGTTTTTTGGGTTGTTGGACAGCGAGGAGATTAGGATGGTGAAGTAGGTCTGTTTGGTGAGGTGGAGGGCAGAGGTATAGGCTCTTAGTATGAATTTGTAATGGGGGAAATTTTCTGGTTTGAAAATTTTTCTCCATAAGCGTTTGGCACTCCTGGCGAAACGCTGGAGAAAGCAAGTTTGCGGTGTAAGCCACCTTGGCGCTGGTAGGTGGGCACAGATGTGTTTTCATCAAAATATATTGGCTGAGAGTCTCAGATTTTATCATATCAGAATGAGGGCTTAGTCCATATATAATGTTTACATCTGTTGTGTTAGTGCATTATTTTATGCGATTTTTCTTTAATAGATGTAGCCATGTACATCCGCATGTTCATTTATCATATTGTGCAGGATGTTTTGTATCTTTTTCTCTGATTTTTGAATATTGAAGCCTCCCAAGATAAGGGTTGGTAATTCTGAGGACAGGGATTGTGGCAGCCAGGCTGCAAAGTGATCCAGGAACTGGGTAGGTGAGCCAGGGGGACGGTATACAACCACTACTCTCAGGGAGAGGGAATGGAAGAGCCTGAGGGTCTGGACCTCAAAAGTGATGGAATTGGAGTGATGACCTGGAAAGTGCATTGAGGGGACAGGAGTATGCCGACTCCACCACCATGTCTTGGGGTATGGGAGAGGTGTAGACCACCATACGAAAGAGCAGCAGGGGAAGCCATGTCAGTTTCCTGAATCCAGGTTTCAGTGAGGGCCAGCAGGTCCGAGAGTTAGTAAGAAAGAAGTAATGAATGTAGGGGACCTTGTTATAGACAGACTGTGGATTCTAGAGCGTGCAATTAAAAGAGGGAAGAGAAGGCAGACAACGAATGTTAATGAGGTTAGCAGGGTTTCTATATGAGATGGGGAAGGGGTTAACGTTGTAAGAGAGTGGGCCAGGGTTAGGAGAGATATCTCCTGAAATAAGTAAAAGTAAAAAGAGAAAGAGCAAATGGTTGTAGGATTTATGAGGAGGCTTATTGTGTTGCACCCTGGGACATGATGGGATGAGATGATTCAGAAAGGTTAATAAAGCATGTGAGCTATACATGGTAGCGTGAAGGAGAGAAGTGCTGATGTGGATCGAAGGTAATAGAGGAGGAACAGGGCAGTGAATGTGGAGGTAAAAAGCACATGAGAAAATTTAGCACATTGATAAGGAAAAGTGTGAAATTGTGTAATTTTCATAACCTACCTGTCTCCTGACCTAACTGCCATGTTTAACTGCATGACACTTAGCGTCGAAGACACTGCACCCTTTCTGTTGTGCCCCCCCCTCCCGTGGCCTGTTCCAGCTACACACTAAGGCCCCTTTCACACGGGCGAGTATTCGGCGCGGATGCGATGCGTGAGTTGAACGCATTGCACCCGCACTGAATCATGACCCATTCATTTCTATGGGGCTGTGCACACGAGCGGTGATTTTCATGCATCACTTGTGCGTTGCGTGAAAATCGCAGCATGTTCCTCTTTGTGCGTTTTTCACGTAACGCAGGCCCCATAGAAATGAATGGGGTTGCGTGAAAATCGCAAGCATCCGCAAACAAGTGCGGATGCGGTGCGATTTTCACGCACGTTTGCTAGGAGATGATCGGGATGGAGACCCGATCATTATTATTTTCCCTTATAACATGGTTATAAGGGAAAATAATAGCATTCTGAATACAGAATGCATAGTAAAATAGGGCTGGAGGGGTTAAAAAAAATAAAAAAATTATTAAACTCACCTTAGTCCACTTGATCGCGCAGCCGGCATCTCTTCTGTCTCCTTCTTTGCTGATTGCAGGAAAAGGACCTGTGGAGACGTCACTCCGGTCATCACATGATCTTTTACCATGGTGATGGATCATATGATGGACCATGTGATGACCGGAGTGACGTCACCACAGGTCCTTTTCCTGCAATCAGCAAAGAAGGAGACAGAAGAGATGCCGGCTGCGGGGTCAAGTGGACTAAGGTGAGCTTAATTATATATATTTTTTTTTTAACCCCTCCAGCGCTATTTTACTATGCATTCTGTATTAAGAATGCTATTATTTTCCCTTATAACCATGTTATAAGGGAAAATAATACAATGTACAGAACACCGATCCCAAGCCCGAACTTCTGTGAAGAAGTTCGGGTTTGGGTACCAAACATGCGCAATTTTTCTCACGCGAGTGCAAAACGCATTACAATGCACTCGCGTGGAAAAATCTTGCATGTTCCCGCAATGCACCCGCACCTTTTCCTGCAACACCCGTGTGAAAGAGGCCTAAGGATCACATATTCTAAAACAGATAAAATCTACACTGAGGGACATAGTCATATACAAAACATCAGCAAGTGTTTGAAGATTGTGCAGAAGATGGTATACAGCAAGCAGAGTTATTATGCCATAAGAGTGTTTGGAGATTGTGCAGGAGATGGTATACAGCAAGCAGAGTTATTATGCCTGTTTGAAAAGAGAAGAGATAGCTGTTAGATCCATGCCATGTTTAACTACATGACACTTAGTGACAAAGAAACTTTGCGTTAGAAGACCAGTGCAAGCACCCCTCACCCCTCATTCAAACAAAATGATCCCTGTCTTAAGCAGACATACTTCAATGTTAGTGTATGTCAGTAATCTATTCACTTAAATCTGATGTCTACAATAACATAATATTAAAATGCCACAGGTTAAAAGCATTCTACACTCCTTAATCTTGAAATTGCAACACCAAGAAGAAATGTCGTAAAATGATACAGGTTAATGATATGCAAATGATAAAAATGAACACAAAATATTCATAATGACTCGATTTATTTGGTATTGAGAATGAGTGCAGAACACAAACTTACACACCCATTATATTAATGAGGCTTTTAATGGTTGTCTGAGGAATGTTCTGCCACTGTGAATGCACTCGGCATGCAAATTATGAAGATCTGTTGGCAATTGCAGACCAATGATGTCCCAGATGTGCTAAATGGAAGACTAGTCTGGAGATAGTGGAGGCCATGTTGGCATGTTAGGGCCATGCAGGCTGCTTACATTAGTACCAGTAACATGCGGCCTGAAGTTGTCCAGTTGAAAAACCGCTCCTGGGGCACTTTGGAGAAATGGCCATATTCATGCCTTCACGGTCAAATCAATGTAATGCCAAGCTGTTTGTATTTCTGAATTGAAGACTAGAGGTGACCGGCTACTCTACATTATGCCAGTCCACACCCTAATCCTGGGAGTAGGAGCTACAAGAAGTTCCCTTGTGAAAAGCTCTTTGTGGCAACATGGTCTCCAGACTTATCTCCAGTTATTATTGCATTAGAAACAAAAGAGGGACTTCTTGCTGAGGGGGATAGACCTCCATTCCAGCCTCTATTGCTATCTTGCTCTGCACCATGATAGCTTTGAAAGTGGTGGTGTGAGATCAATGGAACAGCTTAATTTGGATGTTTGACTCGTAGCCCATTGCCATGCAACCGCCTACCGATGGTTTGTGTAGACAGTATTTACCACCCCAGGCTTCAGATGTGGTGTCCAATTGCAGTACAGAATGGATCACTATGCCATTCTTCTAATCAAATCATCCGTCCATGTAGATGTTCACTTCTGTGCACCTCTTGCCGTCATTCCATTTCGTCATTGTTCTCCCAACCACCAAGACTTTGAACGGTATTGACTTTTTAGCCCAGGCCCATAGCGATCTGCTGAACTGATAAACCAAAGTCTCTCAGTTCAAGGATTCTATACCTCTCAGTTTGCGACAAATGGCGATAACTGGCATGTTAATGAAAACATTCAGACATTGCAGATGAGACATTGCACAATCATCCCACAGGACATGAGGGTTTATGTGGCCATAAAAACAATACTTTTAATCTTATTTTTAATGCCTCCCTCATGTGTCACAGATTGGAGCTAGGTGCTAAAAAATGTGATTATTTGCAAATCTTAGTGACACCTGCTACTTCCTCAATTTGCATAACCTTACAGCTTGTCCTTCTTGATGTTACACTTTCGGTGTTGAGGAGTGCATAAAATTATAGCCCATGGTGGTGGCGAAAACTCTTCTGCGATAAATAAGACTGTATTCAATAACTGAAATCAGAGATCAGCTTTTCTGCCTTTGTATTAGTGCTGAGAAAGTACCTCAACCATACAACAAATGTAGCTTGTTAATTTCAAGCTACTCTGATTAAAATAGCATATTCCTTCAAAACTATTTGACAAATCTCTACAGCTGTTTTAATTGTCAAGTTTCTGTGATGGTTGTAGAGTACAGTATGAAGAAAATAGCAATTTATGTAATGTGTGTTTTGTGCCTTGTGACAGAGATTGGTGTTGAATAAGGTGAAGGAATACAAAGCTTCAGTTCTACATTTTAAGATTCTATTTTCCTACAGTATGTGTGAGTCTTTAGTGTACCGAAGGCATAAAACAATAAAAATGTTTTGCTTAAGCTCAATAAAAAAGCAATATAAATAAATAAATGAATAAATAAATAACATTGAGCCATGCGCACAGTTTGAGTTGGCAGAAGATGATGATAACCCACAGCAGATAACCCACTATCAATCCAGAAAGTCATTGGATGTAAATGGGAAGGAACTAGGTAATAATCATTGTCAGATATTTACCAGTTGACGCTAACAATTTTAAATTTTACTTACTATGCAGTGTGGCAGGCGGCAAAGCAAACGGAAAACCTTAAATCCTCTAAACCAGTATGAACCAGTAAAATGATTTTGTTTAACAGTAGTAGTTGACGTGATGCTGTAGATTTGACTTGGGCAACCTGTGGCACTCCATCTGTTATCAGACTCCAGAAGCTGACTGCTTGCTCTGGCTTTTGCATTTCCACGACAGCTGGGGAGCTGTATGTTGTCGACCTCTGGTATAAATAGTGATAGGGTTGTGCTAACACAGATGTCATGGGTGCCAACTGCTCAACTAAATATGGCAAAACGTAAAATAATCATCTAAAATGATCTATTATGTTTATAGAGCAACTTATTAGATTTAATACAAGGATATTGAACATTCTGAACTGCTGGTGCTATTTATTTTTAACTTGGAGGATAAATTTTACACATTTGACGTGCTGTTTTTATTTTTAATGGTAATAATATTATTGGCTGTTAAAGGGTTTGTTTGCTTTAGACAGCATTTTTGATAGAAGAATCACCCAGCAATCAAGTGTAATCTGCAGTGACCTGACAAAACATTTCCACAAAGAAACTGAAGCATTACACAGTTTCCTCTGAAATATGTGGGCTGACAGTAATGCTGGGTCCCCCAAAGAGGGAGAGATAGGAAAAAGGCAAACACAAAACAACCAAAATGGCAGTTCCACTAAGGCTTTTTGGGTTTTCTTCTCTATAGCATAAACTGTTCACTTAATAGGACACTGACCTTATTCTGCAGGTCGGTACAGTTACGGCGATACCAACTTTATGTACGTTTTATTATGTCTCACTACTACTACTTACTAAAAAATAAATAATAATTTTCTTCACATTGCCATATTCTGACACCCATAACTTTTTTATTTTTTCATCTACAGAGTGTGTGAAGGATTGTTTTTGCAGGATAAGCTTTTGGTCGTACCATTTTGAGTTACATATGACTTTTTAATTATGTTTTATCCAATTTTATGGGGGAAGTAGGTGACCAAAAAGTGACAATTGTTTTTCTGTTAACGAATTCATTTGCACAGCTTATCAGGTAGTATACTATGACAGGTTGGGAACCTTCACAAAGCCCTAGGCCAGTGGTGGCGAACCTATGGCACGGGTGCCATAGGTGGCACTCAGAGCCCTCTCTGTGGCCACCCACACCCTGGAAAAATTGTATGGTGTACCAATATGCCTTAGACGTTTACCGCCCATCATTAGCGTAGGGAGCATAGGCAGCGCATTGAATGCAGGCAGGCTATTATAGCTAAATGATAAAGTACATGGAAGATATACTATATTGGACTGTAGTATTCAGGTTATATTGCCGTGTTGGCACTTTGCAATAAATATGTGGGTTTTGGGTTACAGTTTGGGCACTCAGTCTGTGAAAGGTTCGCCATCACTGCCCTAGGCACTCATACCAATAGATCGGAGCCCTGCTATTTCAAGTCCAATTGGAGGACAGAGAAAGCCTCCTCCCTCTGCCTGACTGCTTAGATGCCACTGTCTCTATTGACTGTGACATCTCAGGACTCAAATAACTGGATCAGAGTTATCTCCGATCCCAGTCATTGCTGTCGGGGGTCTGCTGTATTTTACAGTTGGCATAAAGTTCTTTAATGCATTTTTATGAAGCGGGCTCAACTTTTGAGCTTACTCCATGCATCCCCTGCACTCTAATGCAGTATGCCATTAAGCGTTAAGGGGTTAAAGGGAATTTTTCAGCACCTAAACATCCCCCAAACTAGCTTTGCATAGTGTATTGATTGCTGATTCCAATTATGTAATTTTGTATATTTATTCAACCTCTGTTAGCTCACTGTATTCCCACAAATTGACAGTAAAATACATCAACAGGACTCCTCCTGGAGTTCTCTCCATTATGTGTTCACGCTCAGCACTCATCTCAAGACAGTCCCCTTAAGAATATGACTGGACATATAATGCCTTGTTCTTTATGTTGTACTGCTAATTGAGCAACAAAAATGGAAACTGAAATCAACACTGTGGTGTCTCTGTACACATCGAAAGGAATGCTATATATTTTTTTAAAAAGCAGAGCTGTAGGTTATTGAGACCTGGTTCCAAGCACAAACTTCCAATTGATCATTTCATACTTGCAAATCAGCTCAGGGTATAGTGGATTAAGTTCAATTTGAAATTCAAGGCTTTGCCAGAACTGATTAATAATGATCTATTTCATTACATTCGTGCTGAGGCGTTGAGAGCTTACCTTGCATTAGATTAGTTTCTGATTTTATTCCAATATGTAGTTTTCTGCCACAGTACGGATTCCAGTTGAATGGGTTGAATGGGTTGTATGCTGGCTTTGCTTAAAGTGCAATATCATGATGCACTAAGAACAAATCATTTTTAGATGGCTTTTTTTTTTTTTATAGAACCAACTTCTTTAATACATTTTTATTCAGAAAAATACACGTAGCAAAGAAATACATATAGCACAGAAATATATACATAATGTATATGGGAATGGAAATGCAAAGAACAGTGATGTAGCAAGCTTCAGGCAAAGCAGGCTAAATTCTTTGTGTATGTTGCATACATTTACAACATGTGATTACAATTGTTGCTTTTATACTAAAATTGAAAAATTAAATCCTCTGAATATACAGTCTGGAATAACTGCAAAACACTTGTACTTACAAGTGCTGGCTGGCAGACACCCCTCAACCTAATTCTGCATAAGTATGAGAGTGTTCTTTGAAGAAGTCATTTGTAACTGTTCTGCTGTGATCTTAAAGTAAGAAGCGGAATGTATATGTTTGGATGATATAGAAGACAGCATCTCCTCAATGGGTTTGTCTTATTCAGCTGGCACCCCTACTGATCAGGAGAACAGGTTCTAGAGTTAGTTGAGCGACCACTATTCACATGCACTGCCACTCTGTCCATTCACTATGGGACTGCCAGAGATAACCATGCACTGTACTCAGCAATCACAACAGTCACATAGAAGTGACCTGGTTCTCGTGATTGGTGGGTTTTCAGCAGTTGAACCCCTTTGATCATAGATTTGTCACCTATCCTGTAGATAAGTGATAAATGTTAATGATAAATGGCCTTTGTTTGAATATGTGCTGGGGGCAAGGATGCAAATAATTTTTGCTTTAAAATGGCCTTTTGCTTTTCAAATTGCAAAAGTCAAGAGGCTTTTTGTTTTTTGCAGACCTTCACACCCATAATTTGTAGAAATTATGTAGAAAATATAAATATTTGGAAAATAAAAATAGAAAGAGGGTGACACTTCCCCAGCTAGTTTATTAAAATAGAGGAATGCTTTGGATTAAAAGTTAGCATTCTGCTAACCTTATTAGCTTGTGCTTTTACAGACACAACCCTATTGTGTTTTAGGCGATAAGTATCTTTGTTACAGATCAGGCGGCTCAGTGGCAGATGTGGAACCACTGTGTCAAGTGACTTGTTTGACTTTGGGCAAAGCCCTAAGGACTTTATTCTGGTGCTCCCCTGGTCTACACCCTTTGACTCCTGTACAGCCATCTGGTCTTAGTTGCAGGGGAGCGACTGGACCGCTACCTCTTGGGATGGTCCCGGTACACTTGGCAGCTGACCTGCAAGGAAACAGAGAGACTGAAGCAAGCACCAGCGGTCCAGGCATATTGCAATACATGGAGCACAGGCAGACTAACAGAACAGGAACCCAAACAGATATAAAATCATAAGACACTGTTCAGACAAAATAATAGGAACCCTGAACATACCGAACAGGCAAGGCAGAATTGGCAATACCTACATATGCCCACATAGATCTAACAAAGACCTTTGCTCCACAGATAATCATAAACCTGTCACGAGGGTGTCACCCTGTTGTGCCTGAGGTCAGAAGATCACAGCAGGTGGCTATATGCCCGATTTCTAAGGAGATTGCTCCATGATCTAATGGTGAGAATATATTCCGGTCCAGGTTTTCCTGCTTAGGTTTGTGATCCTTTTTGCCCCATTTAGGAATCTGTAGCTTTTCCTTTCAGCTGTTCTCAGTCACTCCCAGCTACTATATATTCTCTCTTTCTGATTCCCTTGTTGCCAGATATAGACCTTCCTTCCAGATATTCTATTCTCACCTCAGGTGGACAACTGTTGCTGTGGAGCCATTGGAACTGGAGCTGTTGGTTCTCTGGTTCACTCCTGTTGTTGTTGTCTCCCTTCAGGGATTGTTAGTAGTGTTTGTGTTGTTTGTCCTTTTCCTGTTGTTACCCTAGGTGTCAGTGGTGAGGACTAGTGCTCCAATCGCCCTACTCACTACCGAGGGCTTTTTTCAGGGTAAGCCATTGACGAGTCATGTGATCAGCATATGGGTTAGCAGCCCTCTCTCTAGTGGAAGGGTACTCCTTTTTCCTCTCCTCTGCGCCGCACGTCTGTTACCTGCCATCCCAGACGTGATAAAACCACAAAAAAGAAAAACAGAGTGAGCCAAATATAAAAATATCACGTTTTATTACTCCAAAGTAGCAAATAAATATCAAGAATGTCCAATATTGCTATATATTATTGAAGATAAACTCAATAATGCAGAGTGCACATAGTGGTGCGATCTACAACTCCTGTCACAGGGGGCATGTATAGAAATAAATAAATAAACTAAATAATAAGAAATATGTAATGATAATGTGTCCAAAATTGTGCAAAAATATACCTAGAATACATGATGAATGGGAGGAAACATCGCCACGACCTGATGTGTTGTAACAGCAGATAAATGGTATATCACATCTCCCAATCCAAAAAAGCACAAAGATAGACAAAAGGATATGGGGGATATAGAAAATAAACCATGTCCCCAAATAAATGAATAAAGAAAAAATTGAGACCAAAAAATCAATACAAACAATACATACCCTGCGACATGATGAAAATGCAATATCGCACCGCTAGACTGGAAAGTCCACCTCGACGCGTGTTTCACCTGCTGGCTTTGAATTCCCATTCATCAATTATTCTAGGTATATTTTTGCACAATTTTGGACACATTATCATTATATATTTCTTATTTTGTTTATTTATTTCTATATATGCCTGCTGTAACATGAGTTGTAGATCGCACCGCTATGTGGTTATGGCAATAATACATAGCAATATTGGACATTCTTGATATTTATTTGTGACTTTTGATTAGTTGGTAAGGCTGATTAGTCAGCCTGCATTTGTGGGAGGGGCGGAGGCTCTTCATATACGAGCCACAGCCTCACTCACAGGCGTGGGTTCTCAGGTGCACAGCTGCCGCTGGGTGTCATTAGCAAACTAGCTTCTCTGGTGGTAGGAGTCTTTCTTTGCAGCATGGAGCTTGTTATTTTGCTCTCTGCTACCGTAGCATGCACGCGCCGTACTACGTAAGTAGGTTGTGCCGGGGCCGTCTCTCCTGGCCAGTCGGAACCGACTTTGCTAGCGAACGGGAGGCTTTGCCTCAGAATCTGCTACCTCAGGTTTGCTCGTTGGGGCTAAATACTTCTATTTCTTTTCAACTTGGTTTGTTGGTAATAGGAGTTAGTTCCTATAAATCTTACAAGTTTCACTTCGCTTTGTTCGTCTAGTATGAAAAGTTACTTCAGCCGGTTTGCTGTAAAGGAAGAGTTACCCGGGCTGCACGTTATGTTTGGAGATCGGACGCAGCTGTTATTGTTTAGGCCTCTTGCTGTAGCTGTTCCTTGCCACGTGTCTCCCCCCTCCCCCCGCTACCACCATCTTTAGACTTCACGTATTTCACTGCTCAATCTACTTAAAAACCCTGCCGCACTTTCATGCTCTGCTGTTATCCTGAGCGGCATTTACACTTTCGGCTTTTATTTCATGTCTTATGCTGCATCCGCACGTCCTTACTGTCCAGCACTTTCCTACTCTTGGTTCATATTCACTCAGATTGGTCCCACATTCAAGCTGCGTTCACCTGTTGGCTGTTACACCACCCTGGTGTTCCCACCTTGCTCCACTCACAACCAGAGCTGCGTTCATGCGTCGACTGGTATACCATGTTTGCTCTGCTCACTGTGAGAGCTGTGTTTACACGTCCGCTGTCACAACACATTCATACTAGGCTTGTTTCAGAGCTGCATTCAAGTTCACTGTTACATCATGTTTATGCGCCACTCACATTTAGAGCTGCTATTCTTCCAATTTCATTCTTGGCCACACCCAGAGGTGCATTCACACTACGCTGTCAAATCATTTTTGCACTCCACCTACAACCAGAGTTGCATTCATACGTCTATCGGTACATCATGTTTGCTCTACTCGCACTCAGAGCTGCGTTCACGTCCTGCGCACTCACCTATGCTACTACAGGTTCTTTCCAGGCCCATTTCAAGAACTGCATTCACGTCGCTGTTACATCTATGTTATGCTCCGTTCACAACCAGAGCTGCTGTTATACCAAATTTCATGCTCTGCTTATACCCAGAGTTGTGTTCATACTTCTACTGCTACACCAGGTTGTGGCGAAAATAACCTCGCCACTGGGTTTTGGAGGGGCTTGTTTGCCAGCCTCTTGCCTCAGAATTATGGCCCATATACTAACTTTGAAGGAGAAGACAGACCGGCCGCACAGCTTAAATCTGTGGAACTGTTTTGGGCAGGAAAGCCATGCTTGCGGTCGGCCAAATGTGACTTCCATGGAATTCGGGAACCCCTGCTCAGATCTGGGTGATTTATGGATATGTTGTTCACCCACATCAAGGCTATCCATGGATGTATAAATTATGGGGATATGTGGGGTTTTGAGGTGGTTTCTGTGTTTTGGGGGAAAATGTGTGTTTTCTGTCTGTGAGTGATTAAGTTAGCCCATTATGTTTGGTAATTGTATCACAGGAAGAGCCCAATGTGTTTTGGTAATTGTATTTTGTTGATTGCGTCAAAGACAATGCCCATTGTATTTTGTTGATTGCGTCAAAGACAATGCTCATTGTATTTTGTTGATTGCTTGGGTTTTGTGTACAATTGCTGGGAAGGTTTCAATACTGTAAATGCATGTGATTGGCTAAAATATAAACTGTCACAGTCTTCTACAAGGGCCCCAGGGGGAGTGTCCCTTGCTAGGAGACCTGCATAAAAGGCAAAAAATAACCCATTAAAGTGTTCCTGTTTTACATTCAACATAGAGCCTCGTCTCATGTGTGTGGGGATTGCTATATACTGTATACTCCCCTGGCTATAACCCCTAGCTCTTGTAAGAGCTGTTCCTGTTTCTTGTTCCTGTGGTGGTATCGGTGTCGACCGGAGTGCTTGGAGTCCTCGGGAGGCACTAGGAGCATCCATCAACGGAGGTACCCAGTCAGGGTGTCAGGAGATCCTTCAAGCAGGTCGTATACCCCACTCACCAAAGCCGCTTTCCATGTCTGCTGTCACATCAAGTTAATATTCCGTTCGCATCCAAAACTGCGTCCGCATGTCTGCTTTTACATCTTGTCCTACTCCATTCACTACTAGAGCTGCGTTCACGTGTCTGCTTCGCATCACGTCAATACTTTATACGTCTGCTTTATACCATGCTTTTCATGCGCTACCCATACTCAGAGCTGCGCCCATACCATGTTTTTTAGGTACCACTCACATCCAAAGCTGCATTCACCCATTGGTTGTTACATCATGTGTTGTACTCTGCTCCCACTCAAATCTGCATTCTCCTGTTCATTGCTACGTCATGGTTTTACTCAATAATCTCACCGGGGCAGTCTGCACCCACCGTTCTGGTACCTCTCTCCCGACAAACATAACTACGTTTTTTTCAGGCTTACGTTCCCTTCCTCGGTGGTCTGTTACATTCCATAGGCCTACTTTTCTGTTTAATCTTGGTTCATAATCACTCAGACTGGTCTCCTTTTTACTTCTGGTTCGTATTCACTAAGATTGGTCTCCTGCCCCAGTTCACCAAACAGCTCCTCAGCGGAGGTCAGTGAGCCAATAGGAGTAAGTTTCCTGCTATGTTTTCACAAGTTGTTCATTTATTTGTCACGATAAGAGACTTCTCTTAGCGAACTTGCAATGCCTCAGGCTCTTGTTTTTCTCCCATCTCTGTTTCAATTTCATGTTTACGTTTTATCGTTTGCGGTGGTTAGTGTATGCACGTGCTTCGGAATACTAATGTCTATATTTTCAACGCCTGTTGGCAGTTATGTTCCTTAGGCCACCTTCTAGCCAATCCAATCATTCAAGTCGCTGCATATGCCATCAGGTCCGGCTTACGTTTTAATTACTTATCGTCACCGCAACGTCATCCCTCTGGCTTCGGGGGCCCTATGACTGATCCGGCCTCATGGCTCCGGGGCCCCCATGACCGTTTTTTATGTTTTGTTTGTTAGGGGTACGACATGTTTGTAGGCTGGTTAGTGTCCCAGGTTTGCAGTTGGAGGGGGCCATGGTTATGCGAGTCCCCAAGGCATTCTGGTGCTGCATAAGTGGTGTATTTAAAAAAAAAATATATAAATCATAAGAGGCTCGCACGAGTGGCTCTTCGCTTATAGGACCTCACAATTGGCACCGACACTTGTAGTTCGCACAGCCATCTGATACTTTTTTCCGCCATAAGAGTCTCGCACGCATGGGTCCTGCCATAAGAGACTCGCACGCTGGGCTCCTCCCCTAAGAGACTCGCACGAGTGGCTGTTCGCTTATAGGACCTCACGACTGACATCGTAATTCGTAGTTCGCACGGTCATCTGATACTTGTTCCGCCATAAGAGGCTCGCACGCATGGCTCCCGCCATAAGGGACTCGCACGCATGGCTACCGCCATAAGGGACTCGCACGCATGGCTCCCGCCAAAAGCGACTCGCACGCATGGCTCCTGCCATAAGGGACTCGCACGCATGGCTCCCGCCATAAGGGACTCGCACGCATGGCTCCAGCCATAAGGGACTCGCACGCATGGCTCCCGCCATAAGGGACTCGCACGCATGGCTCCCGCCATAAGGGACTCGCACGCATGGCTACCGCCATAAGGGACTCGCACGAATGGCTACCGCCATAAGGGACTCGCACGCATGGCTACCGCCATAAGGGACTCGCACGCATGGCTACCGCCATAAGAAGCTCGCTGGAGTGGCTCTTGGCTTAGAAGATTTCACAATTGTCATCAACATTGGTAGGTCATACGGCCATCTGATACTATTTTCTATGGCACACCTTTCAGAAGTTTTCTTTTGTTCATTTATATTTTACAGATTAGTACTTGCGGTTCATTTCAGCCTCATTTCATTAAGAAGCTTTACCCCATGTCTTTGTCTTTCTAGGTTATCGAGTCCCGGTTGATTACTAAACCCGTTGGGTTAAGCCCCAATCTTTTCCCCAGCCATCCTTAATTCTTAAGGTTCGCATCCCGGCGGCTGCCCGGCCCCATGGGCCCCTGGTGGTTGCTTCGGCCCCATGGCTTCAGGGGTCCGACCAATGGTTGTCTGTCCACCTGTGCAGCTATGCTTTTGATTTTGAATGACTCACATCTTTACCTGCTTGCCAGCTTATGTTATTTAGGTTTCATTTTAGTTAATGTCCGTTATTATCTCCATTTTCTGTCACGTTTCCCTTCGTCTTTTCAGGTCATGCAGTTGAACTCATGTTGGGGGTCACCTTCCACGTCGGTCAGGTCTCGTTCCTAACGATATTTCGCCTCATGGTTTAATTTCACTTGCACCTTATTCAGGTCACTTATTATAGTTATAATTCTTAAAAAAAAAAACTCATGGCTTCGGGGCCTGATGACAGCTTCGGCCCCATGGCTTCGGGGGCCCGATGACATCTTTGGCCCCATGGCTTCGGAGGCCCGATGAAAGCTTCGGCTCCATGGCTTGGGGGGCCCGATGACAGCTTTGGCCCCATGGCTTGGGGAGCCTGATGACAGCTTCGGCCCCATGGCTTTGGTTGCCCGATGACAGCTTCGGCCCCATGCCTTTGGGGCCCCCATCACAGCTTCGGCCCCATGGCTCCGGGGGCCCGATGACAGCTTCGGCCCCATGGCTTTGGGGCCCGATGACAGCTTCGGCCCATGGCTTCAGGGGGTCCGATGACTGTTTTACGTCCTGCTGGGCTGATTTGGCCCATATGTATCGCATACATACCTGCTTCCCTAATTTCCTAATAATCCATGTTGATCGCTCACTTTTGTTTTGACCACAAACTGGTCCGGTTTGCCCTACGGCATCATTGCCATGTCTTACGCAGATATTTCGTCTTGCTTTAATTGTTAATGCTTTCGTTCAGGTCCTGCCAGAGGAAGAACAAGTAGGGCAATTCCCTCTAGCATTTCAGTCTCTGATCGTAGTCAATCATATCTTGTCAACCAGGTCCCCGCGCAAAGTGTTTGCCTTTTTACCACGACCAGGAATTCATTTTCACCGGTAGCTTCTTTGCAATTGCATTCCCTCACTCATGGGAGGGCATAGACAGAATCTTGTATATTATGGCTTCGTAGCTTCTTGTCGCACTAACCTCAGACTCCCTACAACCACGTTGAATCGGCTTTTGGACAAGGTCCAGCATTTCCTCACGGTAGAAGATTCAGATAGTAGGTCGGT